>NW_019174404.1:14393030-14714174 GCF_002260705.1 Seriola dumerili
TGACGTTTTTATGCCATACTATACTATGATGTTTTTTGACATTTTTATGCATTACTATACTATGGCGTTTTTTTTCTTAACATTTTATGCCTTAGTATACTATGACGTTTTTTGACATTTTATGCCTATGTATACTATGACGTTTTTTTGACATTTTTATGCATTACTATACTATGACGTTTTTTTGACGTTTTTATGCCTTAGTATACTATGACGTTTTTTGACATTTTTATGCCTTAGTATACTATTAACATTTTATGATGTTTTTTTCCCTACTATACTATGCATTGCATTACTATAATATGACATTTTTTGATGTTCTATGTCTTTCTTTACTATGACGTTTTTTAAGCCTTACTATACTGTGGTATTATTTCAGCCTTAACCAACCCTGAACTCAGCTCCGTTAGGTTCTCGTCAAGATTGTGGAACCACTGGCGTTGAGGCCTGTATGCAGATGTCTGACTATTGTGGATTGTCTTTTGTTTGGAGTTGATTTTATGGGGTTTTTTTGTGTTGTTTATTGATCTGTGTCCCTAATAAAGATTGAATGACTGAATACATATGACGTTCATGACTTTTTATTCCTTTCTATACTATGACCTTTTTATGCCTTACTATACTATGACGTTTTTGTGACATTTTATGCCATAGTATACTATTACGTTTTTTTCACATTTTATGCCTTAATATACTATGAATGTTTCTTGACGTTTTTATGCCTTACTATACTATGACGTTTTTGTGACATTTTATGCCATAGTATACTATTACGTTTTTTTCACATTTTATGCCTTAATATACTATGATGTTTCTTGACGTTTTTATGCCTTAGTATACTATGATGTTTATGCCTTAGTATACTATGACGTTTTTTGACATTTTTATGCATTACTATACTACAGCGTTTTTTGACGTTATTATGCTTTAGTATACTATGACGTTTTTTTGACATTTTTATGCCTTAATATACTATGACGTTTTTATGCCTTACTATACTATGATGTTTTTTGACATTTTTATGCATTACTATACTATGACGTTTTTTGACATTTTTATGCATTAGTATATGCCTTAGTATACTATGATGTTTATGCCTTAGTATACTATGACGTTTTTTGACATTTTTATGCCTTAGTATACTATGACGTTTTTTGACATTTTTATGCATTATTATAGTATGATATTTTTTGATGTTTTTATGCATTACTATACTATGACGTTTTTTGACATTTTTATGCATTATGATAGTATGATATTTTTTGATGTTTTTATGCCTTACTATACTATAAAGTTTATGCCTTAATATACTATGACGTTTTTTGATGTTTTTATGCCTTACTATACTATGACATTTTTTGACATTTTTATTCCTTACTGTACTGTGATGTTTTTTTGACATTTTATGCCTTAGTATACTATGACGTTTTTTGATGTTTTTATGCCTTACTATACTATGATATTTTTTGACATTTTTATTCCATACTGTACTATGACGTTTTTTTGACATATTATTCCTTAGTATACTATAACGTTTTTTGACATTTTTATGCATTACTATACTATGATTTTTTGGACATTTTTGTTCCTTACTATACTATGACGTTTTTTTACATTTTTATGCATTACTATACTATGATGTTTTGGACATTTTTGTTCCTTACTAGACTATGACGTTTTTTTACATTTTTATGCATTACTATACTATGATGTTTTGGACATTTTTGTTCCTTACTAGACTATGACGTTTTTTTACATTTTTATGCATTACTATACTATGATGTTTTGGACATTTTTGTTCCTTACTAGACTATGACGTTTTTTTACATTTTTATGCATTACTATACTATGATGTTTTGGACATTTTTGTTCCTTACTAGACTATGACGTTTTTTTACATTTTTATGCATTACTATACTATGATGTTTTGGACATTTTTGTTCCTTACTAGACTATGACGTTTTTTTACATTTTTATGCATTACTATACTATGATGTTTTGGACATTTTTGTTCCTTACTAGACTATGACGTTTTTTTACATTTTTATGCATTACTATACTATGATGTTTTGGACATTTTTGTTCCTTACTAGACTATGACGTTTTTTTACATTTTTATGCATTACTATACTATGATGTTTTGGACATTTTTGTTCCTTACTATACTATGACGTTTATGCCTTAGTATACTATGACGTTTTATGACATTTTTATTCCTTATCATACTATGACGTTTTTTTGACATTTTTTGCATTACAATACTATGATGTTTTTTGATGTTTTTATGCCTTACTATACTATGACGTTTATGCCTTAGTATACTATGACGTTTTTTGACATTTTTATGCATTACTATAGTATGACATTTTTTGATGTTTTTAATGCCTTAGTATACGATGACGTTTTTTGACATTTTTATATATTACTATACTATGATGTTTTTTGATGTTTTTATGCCTTACTATACTATGACGTTTATGCCTTAGTATACTATGACGTTTTTTGACATTATTATTCCTTACTATACTATGGCGTTTTTTGACGTTTTTATGCCTTAATATACTATGACGTTTTTTGACGTTTTTATGCCTTACTATACTATGACGTTTTTTGACATTTTTATGCATTACTATAGTATGATGTTTTTTGATGTTTTTATTCCTTACTATACTATGACGTTTATGCCTTAGTATACTATGACGTTTTTTGACATTTTTATGCTTTACTATATTATGGCGTTTTTTGACGTTATTATGCCTTAGTATACTATGACGATTTTTGACATTTTTATGCCTTAATATACTATGACGTTTTTTGACGTTTTTATGCCTTACTATACTATGACGTTTTTTGACATTTTTATGCATTACTATAGTATGATGTTTTTTGACATTTTTATTCCTTACTATACTATGACGTTTATGCCTTAGTATACTATGACATTTTTTGACATTTTTATTCCTTACTATACTATGACGTTTTTTTAGACATTTTATGCATTACTATACTATGACGTTTTTTGACATTTTTTGCATTAGTATACTATGACGTTTTTTGACATTTTTATGCATTACTATACTATGACGTCTTTTGACGTTTTTATGCCTTAGTATACTATGACGTTTTTTTGACATTTTATGCATTACTATACTATGACGTTTTTTTGACATTTTATGCCTTAGTATACTATGACGTTTTTTGACATTTTATGCCTCAATATACTATGACGTTTTTTGACNTGCATTACTATACTATGATGTTTTTTGATGTTTTTATGCCTTACTATACTATGACGTTTATGCCTTAGTATACTATGACGTTTTTTGACATTTTTATGCATTACTATAGTATGACATTTTTTGATGTTTTTATGCCTTAGTATACTATGATGTTTATGCCTTAGTAAACTATGACATTTTTTGACATTTTTATGCATTACTATAGTATGGCGTTTTTTGACATTATTATGCCTTAGTATACTATGACNATACTATGACGTTTTTTGATGTTTTTATGCCATGACATTTTTTGATGTTTTTAATGCCTTAGTATACGATGACGTTTTTTGACATTTTTATATATTACTATACTATGATGTTTTTTGATGTTTTTATGCCTTACTATACTATGACGTTTATGCCTTAGTATACTATGACGTTTTTTGACATTTTTATGCATTACTATAGTATGACATTTTTTGATGTTTTTAATGCCTTAGTATACGATGACGTTTTTTGACATTTTTATATATTACTATACTATGATGTTTTTTGATGTTTTTATGCCTTACTATACTATGACGTTTATGCCTTAGTATACTATGACGTTTTTTGACATTATTATTCCTTACTATACTATGGCGTTTTTTGACGTTTTTATGCCTTAATATACTATGACGTTTTTTGACGTTTTTATGCCTTACTATACTATGACGTTTTTTGACATTTTTATGCATTACTATAGTATGATGTTTTTTGATGTTTTTATTCCTTACTATACTATGACGTTTATGCCTTAGTATACTATGACGTTTTTTGACATTTTTATGCCTTACTATATTATGGCGTTTTTTGACGTTATTATGCCTTAGTATACTATGACGATTTTTGACATTTTTATGCCTTAATATACTATGACGTTTTTTGACATTTTTATTACTTACCATACTATGACGTTTTTTTGACATTTTTATGCATTACTATACTATGACGTTTTTTGACATTTTTATGCCTTAGTATACTATGACGTTTTTTGACATTTTTATGCCTTAGTATACTATGACGTTTTTTGACATTTTTATGCCTTAGTATACTATGACGTTTTTTGACATTTTTATGCCTTAGTATACTATGACGTTTTTTGACATTTTTATGCCTTAGTATACTATGACGTTTTTTGACATTTTTATGCCTTAGTATACTATGACGTTTTTTGACATTTTTATGCCTTAGTATACTATGACGTTTTTTGACATTTTTATGCCTTAGTATACTATGACGTTTTTTGACATTTTTATGCCTTAGTATACTATGACGTTTTTTGACATTTTTATGCCTTAGTATACTATGACGTTTTTTGACATTTTTATGCCTTAGTATACTATGACGTTTTTTGACATTTTTATGCCTTAGTATACTATGACGTTTTTTGACATTTTTATGCCTTAGTATACTATGACGTTTTTTGACATTTTTATGCCTTAGTATACTATGACGTTTTTTGACATTTTTATGCCTTAGTATACTATGACGTTTTTTGACATTTTTATGCCTTAGTATACTATGACGTTTTTTGACATTTTTATGCCTTAGTATACTATGACGTTTTTTGACATTTTTATGCCTTAGTATACTATGACGTTTTTTGACATTTTTATGCCTTAGTATACTATGACGTTTTTTGACATTTTTATGCCTTAGTATACTATGACGTTTTTTGACATTTTTATGCCTTAGTATACTATGACGTTTTTTGACATTTTTATGCCTTAGTATACTATGACGTTTTTTGACATTTTTATGCCTTAGTATACTATGACGTTTTTTGACATTTTTATGCCTTAGTATACTATGACGTTTTTTGACATTTTTATGCCTTAGTATACTATGACGTTTTTTGACATTTTTATGCCTTAGTATACTATGACGTTTTTTGACATTTTTATGCCTTAGTATACTATGACGTTTTTTGACATTTTTATGCCTTAGTATACTATGACGTTTTTTGACATTTTTATGCCTTAGTATACTATGACGTTTTTTGACATTTTTATGCCTTAGTATACTATGACGTTTTTTGACATTTTTATGCCTTAGTATACTATGACGTTTTTTGACATTTTTATGCCTTAGTATACTATGACGTTTTTTGACATTTTTATGCCTTAGTATACTATGACGTTTTTTGACATTTTTATGCCTTAGTATACTATGACGTTTTTTGACATTTTTATGCCTTAGTATACTATGACGTTTTTTGACATTTTTATGCCTTAGTATACTATGACGTTTTTTGACATTTTTATGCCTTAGTATACTATGACGTTTTTTGACATTTTTATGCCTTAGTATACTATGACGTTTTTTGACATTTTTATGCCTTAGTATACTATGACGTTTTTTGACATTTTTATGCCTTAGTATACTATGACGTTTTTTGACATTTTTATGCCTTAGTATACTATGACGTTTTTTGACATTTTTATGCCTTAGTATACTATGACGTTTTTTGACATTTTTATGCCTTAGTATACTATGACGTTTTTTGACATTTTTATGCCTTAGTATACTATGACGTTTTTTGACATTTTTATGCCTTAGTATACTATGACGTTTTTTGACATTTTTATGCCTTAGTATACTATGACGTTTTTTGACATTTTTATGCCTTAGTATACTATGACGTTTTTTGACATTTTTATGCCTTAGTATACTATGACGTTTTTTGACATTTTTATGCCTTAGTATACTATGACGTTTTTTGACATTTTTATGCCTTAGTATACTATGACGTTTTTTGACATTTTTATGCCTTAGTATACTATGACGTTTTTTGACATTTTTATGCCTTAGTATACTATGACGTTTTTTGACATTTTTATGCCTTAGTATACTATGACGTTTTTTGACATTTTTATGCCTTAGTATACTATGACGTTTTTTGACATTTTTATGCCTTAGTATACTATGACGTTTTTTGACATTTTTATGCCTTAGTATACTATGACGTTTTTTGACATTTTTATGCCTTAGTATACTATGACGTTTTTTGACATTTTTATGCCTTAGTATACTATGACGTTTTTTGACATTTTTATGCCTTAGTATACTATGACGTTTTTTGACATTTTTATGCCTTAGTATACTATGACGTTTTTTGACATTTTTATGCCTTAGTATACTATGACGTTTTTTGACATTTTTATGCCTTAGTATACTATGACGTTTTTTGACATTTTTATGCCTTAGTATACTATGACGTTTTTTGACATTTTTATGCCTTAGTATACTATGACGTTTTTTGACATTTTTATGCCTTAGTATACTATGACGTTTTTTGACATTTTTATGCCTTAGTATACTATGACGTTTTTTGACATTTTTATGCCTTAGTATACTATGACGTTTTTTGACATTTTTATGCCTTAGTATACTATGACGTTTTTTGACATTTTTATGCCTTAGTATACTATGACGTTTTTTGACATTTTTATGCCTTAGTATACTATGACGTTTTTTGACATTTTTATGCCTTAGTATACTATGACGTTTTTTGACATTTTTATGCCTTAGTATACTATGACGTTTTTTGACATTTTTATGCCTTAGTATACTATGACGTTTTTTGACATTTTTATGCCTTAGTATACTATGACGTTTTTTGACATTTTTATGCCTTAGTATACTATGACGTTTTTTGACATTTTTATGCCTTAGTATACTATGACGTTTTTTGACATTTTTATGCCTTAGTATACTATGACGTTTTTTGACATTTTTATGCCTTAGTATACTATGACGTTTTTTGACATTTTTATGCCTTAGTATACTATGACGTTTTTTGACATTTTTATGCCTTAGTATACTATGACGTTTTTTGACATTTTTATGCCTTAGTATACTATGACGTTTTTTGACATTTTTATGCCTTAGTATACTATGACGTTTTTTGACATTTTTATGCCTTAGTATACTATGACGTTTTTTGACATTTTTATGCATTACTATACTATGACGTTTTTTTGACATTTTATGCCTTAGTATACTATGACGTTTTTGTGACATTTTATGCCATAGTATACTATGACATTTTTTTGCCTTGCTATACTATGACATTTTTTTGCCTCACTATACTATGAAGTGTTTTGAAATTTTTATGCCTTAATATACTATGACATTTTTATGATGTTTTATGACTTAATATACTATGATGTTTTTGTGACATTTTATGCCATAGTATTCTATTACATTTTTGATGTTTTATGCCTTACTATACTATGACAATTTTTTGCCTTATACTATGACATTTTTTTGCCTCACTATACTATCAAATGTTTTGAAATTTTTATGCCTTAATATACTATGACATTTTTATGATGTTTTATGACTTAATATACTATGATGTTTTTGTGACATTTCATGCCGTAGTATACTATTACATATTTTGATGTTTTATGCCTAACTATACTGTAACGTTCATTGACGTTTTTATGACATTTTTTGCCTTATTATACAATGATGTGTTCATGAAATTTTTATGGCTTACTATACTATGACATTTTCATGACATTTTATGCTGTATTTCGTTTTTTGACGTTTTATGCCTTACTATACTATGACATTTTTTGCCTCACTATACTATGAGGTGTTTTGACATTTTTATGCTTTAATATACTATGATGTTATTTGACGTTTAATGCCTTACTATACTATCACATTTTTATGATGTTTTTTGCCCTACTATACTATGCATTGCATTACTATAATATGGCATTTTTTGATGTTTTATGTCTTTCTTTACTATGACGTTTTTTATGCCTTAGTATACTGTGGTATTATTTCGGCCTTAACCAACCCTGAACTCAGCTCCGTTAGGTTCTCATCAAGATTGTAGAACCACTGGCGTTGAGGCCTTTATGCAGATGTCTGTCTATTGTGGATTGTCTTTTGTTTGGAGTTGATTTCATGGGTTTTTTTTATGTTGTTTATTGATCTGTGTCCCTAATAAAGATTGAATGACTGAATAGATATAACGTTTATGACTTTTTATTCCTTTCTATACTATGGCCTTTTTATGCCTTACTATACTATGACGTTTTTGTGACATTTTATGCCATAGTATACTATTAAATTTTTGATGTTTTATGCCTTACTATACTATGACATTTTTTTGCCTTACTATACTATGACATTTTTTTGCCTCACTATACTATGAAGTGTTTTGACATTTAAAATTCTGTTCTCTAAATTTTTACACATATAGGCTATACTTTAAATACATATATGATTTTACTTCATTTGTACATATATTTCATATATGGAAAATCAACACATGTACATATATTACAATTGCGTATTGGCATTCCTGAATGCAAATTCTAATCTAAAAAGCCAATCCCTTTGTTTTGGGGGGATGGTGGGGTTGTTGCGTCCCTACCAATGTTGAGACCAAACCTACGCCCTTGGATCTTGGAGTGACATAACATGAAGTGACAGAGCCATGTTCTATTTTCTCAATATGCTCATGTATGGTTCAGTGAGATGTACATTTTCACATCAGTCAAGCTTGTGCAGCACTGGTTTCTTTCTTGACATGTTACATGGTGCATTAAAAAGATGTGCACAACTCTTGACACTGATGCGAGTCGGACACAAGCTGTCGCTGCTGATGTGCTGGTTGCACACATCAAGCCTATTTCACAAGGCATTTACCCAGAATGGGTTGCTGCAAATGTCTCTGATTAACACACCCTCATAAGGAGACACAGGTCACACAGTGACAACTACTTACCTTCCATGCTTCCTCCAGCTCAGCTGTCCACCTCTCCTTCAGGATGGGCTGCACGGCACAGATGAATTCTGCTCCAACATACTGGAAAATAATTATGGGAGACACTTGATGACATTGTGCCCTCGTAACTCGGCTAGTATCCAGTTGGCGTGTCACTCCATTGCTGTTATTGTTATTTGAAAGAGTAGGTGTTTCCATTTTGCATTTCTGGGAGTGTGTCAATTCATTCAGCTGCTGAGGTTTTAGGGGTCTCAGTATAATGATGAGTCTAATAGAGAGCTACAGTATCAGTGGAAATTAGAATATGTGTACTCTATAAACAAAGCAACATGACAAAAACAGAGCATGTTCAGCACTGTAGGGATCATCAGGGTCTTACGCTGTAGTACTTAGGTGGGGCGTTGTAATGATAATGGCTTTTCCCCAGCTCCAGAGCCAGAGCATCCAGTCTCTCCAGCTGGTCTAGTCTAGCCACGCTTTTCTCGATGAAAGACATCACCCTGAAAGAGACAGAATTTAAAAAAAAAAGGCTCAGAAAGAGCCACCAGGCCTGATTGATCCACCAGTTAATCGTGAATTAGCAGCAGGCAACTATGAGCTGATATACCTCAGCTATAGATAAGTCTGACACTCCTCTGTGTTGAAAGGCTGCATGGTGACATTTGCAGTCTCACAAACTCAAATGGCAAGAAAAAAAATTTAATTGATTACATATCTATCAATCTGACTCTCACTTGCAAAACCAACTGATTGCACAATACTTTTCCCCACATGAAAACATTTTTTTCCCTGCACACCACAGGATCAATTTCCTTTGTTGCTTTCCAGGTGTGTCTGTCTCCACTGCAGAGCGTGTGCGTGACAGTTTTGAAGATGAATATGGAACAAAGGGTTAGAGTTGGTTTAGCTCTCTCTTCTCTCTGTCTCGCTGCCACCGTGGACATTTGTACTAATGTCCCTGAGTGCGGCTGAAGGGCCATTTGGCCTTATCACTGAATTTGAGAGCAGCCGGTTTACGCTGGAACGTGTAACACGTTTTGTCAGCGTGTTCCTGCTGCAATGCCACGCTAGCCTCTGTACCTTCAGGTCCTCAGGCAGTAAATGGCTGCTGTGGCCTCATGTGTAGAGGAACACAGAGAGGCCTGACACACACTCGGAAACAACAGACAAGTGGCTGTGATACATGCTACGAGCTCTGTCTGCAGCAGAGTGGTAAGTAAGGCTATAATGATATGACTACATGAGGTGTTTGATCTGCCACTACTTTTATAACACATCCCTGATATTGAGCCACACCATGTGCAACATGGTTTTATCATATCATTGTTCCACTTAGATAAAAGGTGCTGCCTGAAGAAAACTGTACTGAAAACTGCATATTCTTTTGTGCCACAGAGCACCATCGTTGTCCAAGAACTAGTAAAAACATGGCTGACACGTTCCTTCATTACCAGAGACATGGACACTGTAATTCATCTTGAGTCAACTCCATGTGCACTCCTGCTGCCATAAATACTCACTCGAGCATTGATTCCCAAACAGCAGTACAACCCAGGGGGTACCTGGGAAATCTGTGGAGTGGGTCTGCCAATTAAAAAATACAAAGAAATTATGTTTTGGTAAAAACCAGTAAGACACAGGGTTGAAGTGTCCACCTTTAACAATTCCTTCTTTTATATAATTAATAAGGTCAAATGAACACATCTGGATTAGGACAGGTGGTGTTCATGAAGGAGTTCTTGGCCTCACGTGATTGGGCTGTGAGGTTACATCTTACAAACAAGCTTGGGAATCACTGCACAAGAACAGCAACTGTGTATTAATTCGCAGCTGAAAGTAATCCTCAACAAATAAACGGTTTGCACCTGTTTCAGTAATATCTGGTAAAAACTAAAGTGCCCAGCTGTTTAAAATTAGACTATATATATATATATATATATATATATATATGTATGTGAGCTGTTTTTAAATATTCCCTGAAAGTGAGTGCCTCAGACACAATAGCAAAGTCAGAGACTATTCAGATATTGATTAAACCATTGTTGTGTTCTGGTCTTTTTATAGGATTTGTGACAATATGAAAACTAATATCAGCCTTGTCCTTTAAAAAATGTTTGCATAGCAGCTGGGATGGTCACCACTGTGACAGAGGCCAATGAGTGACTGCTATGCTTTGACCTTTTAGTGTAAACTAGACTAGAGGTTGGTGGATATTGATATGCTCTCTTGCCCATGCAGTGTATACCATGCTGAATTCTATGCTTTCATTGACTGATTTGCAATGGTGTTGTGTTGTGAAATGCAGAGCTGCTGACCGACCGTAAGCCGTGTGCCCTGAGTTCCCGGCTGGTCCTCAACCTCTCTAGGTCCTCGACATCTCGAAACAGGAAGAAAACATCCTTGCACTCTGGATGGGTCTCAAACAACCTGTTACCAAGAGAACAACAGCACATGCAGCCATCCGTGAGCATCATGAAGAGCAGCCTGTCATATCCATTCCCACACCAAAACAAACCTCCCTGAGTTTCCCAACTAAAGAAGACATAACCCCAAGAGTTTCAGCGTGGCCACTCACACAACTGTAATCCTGCATTCACAGTGCTGAGTGTGAATGTGCAAATTTCAGCTCATTAACATTGCTATTAGAGGTTTCTCTCTCATCCTGCAGCCTTTCTCTCCACCCCACACTTTGAATAGAGATCTGATTGTGCCTCTCTGATCTTATTCTGATTCTTTTTATCACTGTCCTCCACTCTGGTTCTTTACACCCAACAGATGCAATCAGTAACAGCCTATGGTAGATGTAGTGAGAGAGTGTATTAGCAAGGCAATCCATACCCTCATTTCCACCCGCAGCTGTGATGAGAAGCCTTGCTCTGTCGGAGCCGGGGCAGAGGCTCAGTTAAATGGAGCAACCGCCTCTACTACAGTTTTCCTTTTCTGATTTAACCTCAATCAATTTCCCTAACCAGAGAGTTTAAACATGCTGCCATCCAATCAAAGAGCCTCCCAGTCTCCAGCTGAGGTACTGGTGATTAGTCATGCTACCAGAATATACAGCTACCTCCTCTGGATGCGAGTTGTATTGAGCTCAGACTGAGATGCAAGGATTATGAGAGTATCAGAGGTTTTAATGTGAAAACATGAGCATGTAGCTTCCTAATGTAAACAGGAACTTGAGCTGAGAGCAGCTACTGATTGTTATTGTGTAAAATACTAGACCTGATGTAAAATCTATATAAACACATTTTGTTATGTTGCAGCCTCATGCTAAAATCATTTTAATTCATTTTTCCCCTCATCTACCAATAGCTCATAATGACAAAGTGAAATTTATTAAAAAGGAATAACTGAAATATCACATTTACATAAGTATTCAGACACTTTACTCAGTACTTCGTTGAAGTACCTTTGGCAGTGATTACAGCCTCAAGTGTTGGGTGTGACACGACAAGCTTTGCACACATGGACTTGGGGATTTTCTACCAGTCCTCTCTGCAGATCCTCTCAGGCTCTGTCAGGTTGGATGAGGATCGACAGTGGACAGCCATTTTCAGGTTTATCCAGAGATGTTTTATTGGACAGTCGATGAGCAATGACTGGTTTCCTCCAGACATGACATTTTGAATCAAGGCCAAACAGTTCGATCTTGGTTTGATCAAACCAGAGAACTTTGTTTTTCATAGAGTGAGAGTCCTTTAGGTGCTTTTTTGCGAACTCCAAGTGGCTTTCATGTGTTTCTCACTCAGGGGCTTCAGTCCAGCCACAGTGCAGTGCTCCACTGATGGTTGTGCTTCTGACCATCGGGTTCTTGGTCACCTCTCTTACCAAGGCTCTTCTCCAACAATTGCTCAGTTTGGCCAGGCAGCCAGCTGCAGGAAGAGTCCTGTTTGTTCCAAATTTCTTCCATGTAAGAATTATGGAGGCCACTGTGCTCTTGGGAACCTTCATTGCAGGAGACATTTTTTTGTAGCCTTCCCCAGATCTGTGCCTCAACACAGTCCTGTCGCTGAGCTCTGCAGGCAGTTCCTCCCTCCTCATGGCTTGGTTTTTGCTCTCATATGCATTGTCAGCTGTGAGATCTTATATAGACAGCTGTGTGTCTTTCCAAATCATGTCCAATCAACTGAATTTACCACACCTGTAGAAACATCTCAAACATGATCAATAGAAATGGGAGACACCTGAGCTAAATTTCTAGTGTCATAGCAAAATGTCTGAATACTTATGTCAATGTGATATTTCACTCTTTCCTTTTTAATACATTTGCAACAATTTCTTTTAAAATTCAGTTTTGGCTTTATCATCATGGGGCATTAAGTGTACAACATCGAGTGTAGATTGATGAATTTTAATGATTAAGGCATAAACCTGAAACATAACAAAATGTGAAACAAGTGAAGGGGTCTGAATACTTTCTGAATGCACTGTATATGTATGTCAAAATTATAATCCAGCACAGACAATCTGACCTGAACATCTGTGATGCTGAACTGTAACGCTGAGCTAGGCGTAAATAATAAATTATAATTTTCAACACTGGGTGTGGCAGGTCAAACAGAAGCTTATTCTATTTTCCATTGTTGTTTTTTCCCCATGCTCTGCAGCAGTTGCTTGTGAGAGGAAAACGCCTGAAATCCAAAACAAAGTCTTGATGAATAAATGCATTAGATGTCTACAACATGTGGCCCCCTTGGAAGATAGAGAGATGTATGAATAGAGGTGTTGGGAGAGGTGTTAGAGAAGGGATGTCTGTCTAATGGCTGCTGTGAAAAACATCAGTGGCTCTGCGCCCTTTGACAAGAAGATGATGATGCAGCGAGGTCTATTGAAACGCAATATACTGACACGGCCAACAAGCTCTGGCTGAAGACAAAATGTGAGACCGTGTCTGACATCCAGTCCCCTGACTAAGACACATATGTTTTCATATGTCTGTTACATAATAAATGATTCTCATGACTATCTGTTCGGTGTAACTCCACAGTTTAGCTTTTAAAGTATTTTACTGTGATACAGCTGGTACCTGTTTGTGGTTCTGTGCTTCATTAACTTAACCTTCTCACAAAGACAAACATCCAGGGTCTATTTATTTAAAATAATTCTTAAGTTATGCTTGATTGAATGACATAAACTCAACCAGCAGCACTACAATGTTTGCACACCATGTGTAATTGGCCTCTTTTTTGGGGGGGGTGGGGTGGCACCAGAGAAGCTGTGACTTGTGATTTATCGGGAGTGAAATGGCTGCGAAATTTGCTTTCTCACTATTCACACGCCCCGCTCACCAGTGTCATTGATGAGAGAAAAGGGGGAAATTGGCTGCTCTTTTTTTTACCCACATCTCCACCACTGTCAACGCCGCAGCAAACATGTAGGGAGCTGGATATTTTGCTCCACTGTGTGTACCTCTTGCCGACATGGGCGCACATGCAGGCATGCATAACATAAGCAGACAATGTAGCACCCTATATAGCTCAAGTGGAATTTTAATTGGTGCTGTTCAGAGGATATATTTGGCACTCATGAATAGAGTCTTTGAAGTATCTTATTTTACATGGATTTGGCAATCCCCTTGCCAAAGAATAAACACAGTGAAAAACAGGTGATTCCCGTACTGTCACAATTACTGTCATGGGATACAAGCTCTGACAGCCTGGGGGCCCTGGGGTGGCCCTGACCCACAAGAGGCCTACGTATTTTCAGGCTAACACGCTAAGGTCAATCCCTTCAACAGTTCGGGTCACCCCAGGGACACATGGCATTATTTGGGCTTAAAGCTATACTCTGTGCCCGGTAGTCTCTTTCCTGTAGATCCAGCAGCAGCAGCAGCAGCAGCAGCAGCAGCAGCAGCAGCAGCAGCAGCAGCAGCAGCCTGAATGTCTGCCAGTCTTTATCACCACATTCTTTCATTTGTTTTATTTCCCAGCCAAAGGACCAAATACGTTTACCCGGAGGCTGGTCATCATCATAATTGACAAAATGCATTTCCCTGATGGCTAATGCCTTTAATTGTACAGTGGGATGGCAGACCTGGAGCTGTGTGTTATTATGTAATGTTGTTAAGATGTGATATGAAGTGATAAGAGAGGAGGAGGGGTATTCTGCCCCAAGCTTTCAATGAAAAGCTGAGGGTCAGAAGGCAGGGCACAGGGACGTGGTGGAGGTGGAGGGATGCTGCGTGATCAGTTCCTGGTTTGGATTATAAAGTCAGGCACCATGTCAACGTCACATCGGATCTGCAAGACCTTCAGCAGACCACTTTGTCTCAGGTCCAGCAGGTCAGATCACAGTGCAGAGGTTTCACTAAGCACTCTGATGAGGTTAAACTGAAAAGTCAATAGTTTTGCTCCTTTTGCTGAATGTCCTGATCAAGAGTAGAGGACATTTAAATACTGATGATATAGAAAAGTTGTGTGTGCTATTGGAAAAAAAAAGTATCCTGGGTTTCCTTTGGATGCAAAATATTACACAATACTTAAAACATATAAAAATGTCTACAGAGAATCAGTGCGTATAAAGGCCACTCTGTCACCTGATGATAAGCTACTTAGTGGAAATGTACTGTTGCTATAACATTCCTGATCCTATAGCATCATATTTTCTTAAATATTTAGTCACATGACATGCAACGAACACTGGAAAAGTACAGAAGAGGTTCGAGCATCTTACCTGACGAACATAATAATCCCAACTTTAGCTATATCATCCCGGATAACTTTCCATGACTCCTTGATCATCTGAATCTGATCCTCGCTGGGATGCGTAGCAGCGGCAGCATCCTCTGTATTCCTCTCTCCAAACTCCGCTTTTGCCGCCAGACCTGATATTGCGCAGCCCATTCTTTAGAAAAAAAAAATAAACAAATGAGACGATTTTTTTTGTTGTTGTTCCAATCCAGGAAGAAAAAAGGAGGGTTAATTGATCTTGTGCCAAAGAAAATCTGAGGTTGCTGGCATCTGGTTTAAGTGCGCGACTCCAATTGCGTCTTGTAACTACTCTCCTCCGGTGAGTACGAATCAGCGTCCAGTCAGCAAACATACAGGCAGGATGCAGGTTCTGGTCGTTGGTTCAGACTAAAACCCCTCTTTAATGAGCACATTTTGCAACAAGCATTGAGCAAGTATTAAGCTTTTATATTGAAGGGCTTCCCGCTTGACTTCCGGTGTATGCCTGTACGTTTCTGGCTGACTTGACGCAGCTTTTGAAAGCAAAGGTGATTCAGTTTGGTAACCTGAGGCACAAAGGATGGGCTGTGCTGTCATTTTATATGAAAGATATCCAACGCAAATTGATAAAAACACACACACATGCGCCCAACTTATAATAATATCGCCACTAGCTGTTCACAGCCTGCTTCAGATAGCAAATTCAGATTAAATTACCCCTATATTATTAAAGCCCAATATCTGCATAGGTATTGAAGTGGTAACACTTCCATTTGCAGCAAACTGGCCTTGCACATTTGACAAAATACATACTGTTTTTGGAACTTTTTCAATTTTGTCCCATTGATGAAATGTATTCTATTTTGTAGGAATATTATTAATAACTTCTAATGTTTTAGTTTCACTGCTTATCATTTTGTTTCGTCTCTCCTTGAGTCGACCGGGGCTTGCAGCTTTTCTCGTCTCTTCTCTCGTCATTTGGGAATAAAGAATCACATCAACAAGACACATTCCTTCCACGTTATGTAGAGGACACAGCAATGCAACACTGACTCTCCTTTAATCTTGTTTTAGTTGATGTCGCAGCTTTATATAAATATGGAAACATTTAACCAGTTGATGATGGAAGTTATAGAACTAACTAGACAGCCTCACTTTCAGCCCTCAGCCACAGTACAAATGGACATTAGTATTAGCTATTCAGAATGACGGTAAAGACAGCACCAATGGACACTTACCATTTCTGTTTTTATTGAAAATATGGGAAACTTCAAGTATGAAACAATATATTTTCTGGAACTGAGAAGTAAAAAGGGTTGCTACTGTTCAGTATTTACATGAGGCAAATCTCTCCCAAATGTACAGTTTCATAAATAATATTCAAGAAAATAAACAACATGTTGAGAAAAATAAAGCTCCTGTGATACAATATGTGAAAACAGTTTTAGAAGCAGCTACAGTAAACGTGGAAGCAAGTTACTGCTGTGACCACATGCAATAAAAGTCGACAAATGTTAAAAGGAAACTCTCTTTGGTGTTCGGTCAGAGACTCTGCTGACAGCAGAGCTCCCTCGTCAATGAGACGGCAGTATTCATGTGGATAAAAGATCAGTGTGGGTTTGCTTAGCTCCTTTTTGCTCCCTGGAAATACAGTTGACAGTTAACATGGTTAAAGCAGTGCTATAGTGATTATAGCAAGAACCTCAACAGTGGGTGGGACCCAAATAGATGCATGTAATAATAAAGTAGGACCTATTGATACAAGGGACTATATACACATTTTACATAAACTTTGTATTGTACAGTGCAGACAAATACCCAATGTACAAATAATGCAACACACCTTTTTAAAGACAATATGCTTTCCCCTCATTACCCTAATCAATAACCAATAATATCCCTTTCATGTTAAACTTGTAGTAACAAAACAAATAATCACCAAATGTCCCCCGTATTAAAAACATTGTGCAGACAATAATTTGCATTCTTTTAGAGGAGAAAAGAGGAAAAAGGGACGTTGAGAAGCATCAGATAATTGGCAGATAATGTTTCCACATGATAGTTCCTGATAATAGAAATGTACATAATTCACATGTTTTACGAGCTCGTGCTTAAGCTCTGGAACTTCTCCCGTAAGCTTTTCACTAGATTACTTTCAGACGTCTTCCCTGAACTCCCGACAGCAGAATTTGCTGCACAGTCTAGATCATCCTGGGAGAGGATGTCCCCATCGTGGAGTTTGCCCGCTGTGTAGCAGGTCCTCACAGGTTCCTGAAGGTTCTGTACTTCATTGAGGGGAAGAGACCCGAGCATGTGGTCCAAGGAGCTCCATCTGCACAGCAGGGGCTGAAACCGGGGCTGGGGCTGGGACCAGTCCTCTACTGCAGACTGTGTCCTAGGACAGTCTGTCAGAGCTTTGTGAAGGTCTAAGGAGCTATTGCACTTGTGTGAGCAGCCATTATACATGTTCGCACAGCACTCTAACATCCCGGTTGTGCAGCTCCGGGTTACTTTGGAGAAGTGGGAGGGCCCTATGTATTTGGAGCGCAGCTCCTGCATGTCGGGCCAGTAGAAGGTCTCTGACTGTGGGCTTTGTGGGCAAGTGACTGTGCTCTGGGAGCTGGCACCAGAGCTGGGGGTCCGGACTGGGCTTGGAGAACGCACTTCATGGATGACCATCTCATCACAAGCGATTAAGGGCAATCTCACGCTGGGTTTACCTGCATATATATACACAAAAAACAGAAAAACAGAGAACGCTTTTCAGTTTTATCCATACACGAGTTCAAGCGGTAGGTTACTGTAAGAGAAAGCAAGTCGACAATTGCTTCCTATTTACCCTTTTTCCTCAGCTGCATCCTCTCCTCATGGACAGCAGGCAGGTTCTTGGAGCCCTGTTGATTTGCAGTTTCTCGGTTCCTCTGCCAGACAATAGGTCTGTTATTTTTGATGCGCTGGCTGTACTGACGAGCCAGCTGGAACACCTTATTTTTCATCTTTCCCATGTCTTGCAGGATCTGGTCCTCGTCCACACTCGTTCGGAGGCTAATGAGCTTAGGTAGCTGGTCGTGGTTGACATGGTTCTTCTCTTGTGACATAGTGGCATTACTTGGCTCAGGGTCCTCTCCAGATCCTCCCTCTACTGCTGGAGAGGATGTGTTGGGTGATGAGATGGAGGAGCTATCTGAGGCAGTGCTTATTTCAGACTCCTCTAAAATCTGAGGTGATTGTTTGCTGGTTTTAACATCTAAGCCGTTGCCCTGTGTTGCCTCTAATCTTGAGTCATCAACTTCCTCCTCTTCAATCTCCTGGACTTCCTGGCTCTCCTCCTCCATCTCCATGTCTTGCCAAACCTTGAGCATGTCTGATGAAGGTCTGAATTCTTCTTCTGTGGTCAAGGCTTCAGAAAAGCTCTGAGATCTGGTCTTGGCTTCCTTTGCTCTCTGCGGTTCACTTTTCTGACGAGTTTCAGTGTTTCGACTCTTTTCTAATCCAGGAAGGTCAAACACAGACCAGGAAGTGGGGCGGTTCCGAGAGAGGCCTTTCCTGTGGACTGGGGCCGCCTGCTCCTGAGGGACACTGTTCAGCTGTCTGCTCAGGTACCTGACCAGACCTGCTGGGATATAGGAGAGACTTTCCCTGCGCTTAATGCTGAAGTTAGCATCCTGGTGCTCAGCATGCTCGTAGTATCTCCTGATCTTGTGGATGAGGAGGCGATCTTGTTTGGAGAGAGTGGACCTGCGTTCTCCTTCGATGAGAGCGTCCAGCGCAGGTTCGTGTGCAGGTGTTGACAGATTGGCCTCTGAGGTCTCCTGAGGCTCTGGGGTAGAGCTGGCCAACATTTGTGTCTGTTTCTCCAAGTCCATGCAGGCCGAGGGGCTTTTGAAGAGGTCGTTATCTGTTGAAGGTGAGGGGCAGGCGAGGGAACCCAGGTCCTCTGAAACCAGACTGCTCCGTCTGGACAAGCTGCTGATGAAGCGCTCAGCTATCACACTGGCCTGGTCCAACACAGACGAAGGTAGGATGCTTTTATGCTCCAACACATCCTCTTCCTCCTCTGAGAGCTCTCCATTCGTCAACACACTCGTCTCCTCCACTTGGAGACCGGAGGAATCACTCCCTGCTTCTTCTTCCTCTCCAGTTTCTTTAGAAGTATCCTGAGGTTCTAGGGTGTCAGCGTCTTGTTGGGCAGGGGAGACAGGAGACTCAGGACATTGGGAGTAATGCAACTCCAGCTGATCGCTTTTCTTTGCTTGAGAGACACAGTCTAGAGGGCACAGCTCCTCCACATTGACCTGAAACATGATAGCATTGTTTGTAATGTGGAATGCAATGAGTAAAAGACATTATGATGGCAAGCATTCTCCATTCCCCATTAAGTTAATGGACCTTTTCAAAGTCAACTAGGCACTTTAATCTAAAGCATCCACAATTTATGATGCATGTTTTATCTTTTGAGGCCGACTTCGGCTTTATCACACTGACCTATTTTTATGTACAATATCTAAGTATGGAAAATTTGCAAAGAAGCTGTGATTGCACTCGCAGCCTTGGTTGTTAAAGACTCCTTTTTGCACATTTTGGTTAAGAGATGTTGGGAGGGTTTAACAGTGAACACGGTGATGTCTGCAGCTCTAACAGTGTTCACACTGCTGATGTTGCCCTCGTCTGCCACTAATGTAAATTTGTTTCCAGGTGTTGCCTGCTCTTTTGGAGCGCCTGCAACTGCAAGAAAGTGCAGCTCAGAGCTGTGTGGTGGAGATAAGCTTAGGAAGAATAACAACCTATACTCAGATGCAGGAGCTGTTTCACAAAGTTACCGTGAGAATCAGGTGAGAACAGCACCTGGCCTCCAAATCAAATGTTGCCTTCCTCAGTGGGAGTGCTGACTCCAGGGCAACAGTGTGTGTATGTGCGTGTGTGTGCGGCATTTTAATTTACATGAATACAAATATACAGCGGGCACTAATATAGCTCCAGGCATGATACAAATAAGCAAATAGAAAATAACAACAGCTGCAACTACACTGAAAGAGTGTCATCCAAAATATACAGTGGTTAGAAAATATGCTCAGCAACAAACTAAGCAGTACTAAGGGTGTGAGGATAGATGGGCATTCTTCGACAGAGTGGATACATATCAAATGTGACCTCAGAGTCACGTGCGGAAATGAGGCTTAATGGATGTGTGCACAAACATTATGCAAGGCTTTATTAACTACCTGTGTAGTGAGAGCTTCTTTCACAGCCACAGCCACATATTGTTCCTCTTGCCTGTGAGTTTCTGCCTCCTCACTTAGTGTAGTTTTCACTTCAGCCGCTGTATCTGTGTTCTGATCATCCTGAAAGAACAAAACACAGCATTAAAGTGAGAGTTTTAACTGTAAATCCTCCTACAGAGGTCACACTGTGAGGCAGCGTAAGGCAGAAAAATCTGTCATAGTGGACAAACATCTCCGAGACACTTAATGTGAATTCAGGTTACCCTTGAAACGCCCACTAAAATGGTTACAAAGAAAGTCTTCCTATTGAAATGACATGTATTAATACATATTCAGCAACAATACTGGTATAACAATTAACTTAACAAAGACTTCCTAATTATGAAAATTCAGAGGGGAAATATGATTAGAAAATATGATTATCAAAGAGCAAAGCTCTTGCTATTATAATAATCATTTCATTAGATGGCTGCATTAACCTTTGAAGTGAAATAACATTTAACAGGGCACATTGAGCCACTGGTTCTAATGCAAATGCAGGCATGGTTTCAACATCAATCATGCCCCAAAAACACAATAATGAAACACAGCGCATGATTACTGGAACCACACAGATGAGTGAAACGAACAGTCACAGGAGTAGAGTGCGTGCACAGGGGGATGACCTTTAACTCTAAAGCAAAAACAATACAAGCAAAGACATGCACCAAGTTGGACTTTTAAGTTGCACCCATACATTCTTAGAGGACACTGTTAGTAGACTGGGAGAACTTCAGTCCATGCACTTCAATATCAATTCGACCTGAGGCATTCAACATGCACTGTGCAAATGGCAGCAGGTGTTAGTTGGTTCTGTTTATGAAGTAAAAAGAAAGGAAGAGGGAGGACAGTCAGCGTGGGAGAAAGAGTGGCAGAGAGTATTGGCAAGCCGGCGGAATGGGGGAGGAAATGGGTAACCCGTGGGTGGCAGAAACCCTCACCGTTGTGAAGTGAGTAGAAAGCAAAGCCCTGGCTCTATAGTGCCAGCAGGAGATGGCTGCCAGCACTGAGCTGGCAAAGTCCTCTACCTGGTCGTCTCCCATCAGTATATCTTCCTTGTAACTCTCCTCCCCCTCCTCCTCCTTTGCCTCCTCTGCCTTGTCCAGCTCCAGCCCCCCCTGACTGGGTGAAAGGCCCAGTTTCGGGTCACTGTCAGTAGGACTTAGCTGCTCCAGAGAGTCCCTTCTGGGAATTAGATCGTCCACACATGGCCTCTCAGCCTGGGGCTCGCTGAGACTGGAGGCCAGCGTACTGACACTAGTGGCTGGCTGAAGGGAGCACCTATCCCCCAGCAGTGCACCCTCACTGTCTGCATGCTGTAGCGTGAAGTCATAGACATGTGGTTTGTTATTGCAAGGCCAGTGCTAGAGCCATGTTTGTGATTCAAAGGCTGTAAATGGGATGGACTATTCATGAAGCTGCTTTAGCTTTGGGTGAGATATGATTTAAGTAATCCAGAAAGTCAAAGTATGTTCTGTGCAGTCTGAGTTTGCACTTTCTCAGTTTTGCTTGAACTTCTTTTGCAATTAGAATAGAAAGTTTGAACTGCTGAGTCAAAATTGGGTAAACCATATCTCACCACAGCACACTGACATACATAAACTACTTTGCTACAACAGAATGAAGAAGCTTATCAAGGTTTAAGAAAAGACAACATTTGGATTTCAGACGCTTACCTTCAAAACAGCTGCATGGAGAACAAAGATAAAGAAGAGGAGGAGAAATAAACAAATGAGAATGTCAGTGACCGAAAAAAAAAAACATGCACACATCAAATGTTACAGGACAAAATAACCTGAATACCACATGCATCTTGTACAATCATGGTCAGCACACAATCTCCTCCTCCACAAGCAGGGACTGAGTGGGGCAGTAGTTAGTCTGGCCAGACTTAAGGGAGGCCTTGTGATTAGATAAATACCAATTAGAAACATCTTCCTCTCAGAGGCTCAAACTGGACGTGATGCAATTAGCCAGGATGTGATGACCCACTCCCTCACCGGGATGGGAAGGTTGACATGATCATTGTTTTTCATTACATTGGTTCGAAAAATTGATCTGCACTGAGAGCAAAGGAGAAATGGGGATGAGAAAAGAGAGGTTTTCTCTTTCATAACGGCCAATTAGAATAGATGAGAGCAGGAAGACGTGCAGATCTGAGGGTAAGGCTGAATCTGACTATTGAAAAGAGCTTGTGTATGACAAAGCCTTGGACCAGTGTGCCATATAATTAACTTCATTATGGGTGAGGCCAGTGGCATGGGAGTGAGTGTGTGTGTGTGTGTGTGTGTGTGTGTGTCTTTTGATCTGTTTTCCAGGTGTCTTTGCGGGAGAACAAAGCAGAAGTGCAATGGAGATGTGGAAAGCTCTTGGTTAGGGGGCTGAAGGGCCAGTGAAAAACACCCACAATGTGGATCGATCACCCACCCTAACATCCAGTGATATACACAAATCCCCACCATGTACCAACCTTTTGTGCTCCTTATGATTTGTTTTGCAGGCTCTAAAAAGGGAGAAATTGAAAAAGGTCAACTCACTAGAGGTAAAAGTGACAAATATGTTTAACAATACTATTCTTTAATATCAATATTTAACATTAACATTTATTGATTTAATGATTCAATATTTAATACAAATATATATTTTTAACATTACACCCTATAACTATGCAAAACAGATACAGGGAGCAATGTTTGTGTGTGACTTTGCAGATACGAGATGGGGTGGGAGGCTTTTACCCGATCTCCTTCTCCCCTTTCGTCCTCCAAGATGGAAGTCGTCCATCTGGCAGGACTCTTTCTTCAGTCTCTCAGGACTATAGTGGTACTTCCCTGGATCTAGGCAGTGGAAGGATACGTCATTACACTCAGAACCGCAATTACAAAACAATTTTCTCTGCATAGATGGATGGGTTATGGGCTACATCTTCCTGGTAAATTAAACTGCATTCTATATTTTCCACTGAGAATGAAGCACCCTTCTCCTTTGTAAGCAGCATCTTTGGTTGCCATGGAAACAGGTAAATTGGTCTAACCCTATAACAAAAGTTACTTTACTGGTAACACTTACAGTTTGAATTGTCCACGATGGCTTCTTTTGCCTTTAAAGAAAGAGACGGTGTGTTTTTAATAAAAGGCAGGTCTTTAGCAGCTGAAGGAGAAAGAACAGATTGAAGGATGATGTTGTTTACCTTCTGGGGGACGATGGTGTTGTGGTTCTCAAGAATGAGCCTCTTAATGTGATGGGCCCAGAGACGCTTCTCTTCTACTGACTTGGCCTTGAACAACAAGCACTTGTCATTTAGAAAGTCATTCATATTAATAAAGATACACCAGACACATGCATGCATACAGAGTAGAGACTACAGTGGAAACCACTGGCTCTCAAGTGTTTGAGAAAAATGGATTTGTTATCCGAGAAAATATAGTATTAGAATCAGAATCAGGGATCAAATTTGTTTTTATTATTAATATTAGTATTAGTATTCCCCAGTATTCTGAAACATAAAACTAACATGAAACATCTTTTAATCAGGCCACAGCAAGTGTTTGTCTGATTTTCCTGAGCAGCTGATGGAAATGCAATAATATGTGTTGTGTAACTGTGCCGCAGAAGGAAGAAAAAGTTGACAGTTACTGGTGGTCACATTTACCTGCACTGTATGGGGTTGCTTGGGATGCTTGAAATGGATGACACTGAAGAGCAGGGGATCCTTGGCACTGTCAAGTAGCATAAGGGTAGAGCACTGCAACCACAGTGAATGAAGAGATGTAACTGAGGCTTCACTCAACTTAATTTGCTACCTTATTAAAAGTATGTCTTTATGATATAAATCTTGTGTAATTTAAAAGAAGATGTGATCTTGTTAGGCTTTCTGCTTTACTCAGATATCATCATTTTCCTACACCTATATTTTCAAACTATTAAATCACTAATCAATGGAAAAATGTCAAAAACCACACCAAGATGTGGATCTTGTAGACATAGTGTTCCCCTCTTTTCTTGGTAATGAGGAGCATCTTTTCGAAGAGGAAGAGTGTACGGGTGTTCTTTGCCCTCAGGACATGAAAGGTGCCCTCCAGCACCAGCTCTCCATAGGTGGTCAGGTCAGGACCCTTCCAGTTGATCAGAAGAGACTGTATCTCCTGCAGATGCACATGAAAGCACACACCCGCATCCACATACTGTCAGACATGTTCCTTCAGCACGAAAGAATATAAATGCCAGCACAGTGTCAGCTTTTATTTGTAATTCTTATACAACACTCGCACAAAGAAAACTGTGAACCGACCACTCAGTCAGTGACTCAAACCAAGGAAATCACTAAAAAGCTGTTATGGCCATGAATCTTTAGAATACATATTTATGCAAGACTAGAGTTACTGACAAAAATAAATATATGGAGTAAATACATGAAAGAAATTACACTGGGCCCTCCAGAGCCACAGAAGAGCAGAAAGAGTTACAGTATCACTGGACAATGGAGCTAAAGTCTTGCAATTTCACCTTGACTGAGTATGTACTGTAAAGTATGTAATCACTACGTGACAATGACATAAATACATATCTTTAAAAGGATGTTGACATTTATATGAGGTCATTCTATCTGACCTGCACTCTAACAGCATGTTCGTGTTTCCTCTTCATATCGTTGATGTACCAGGCCACTCCTGTCATGGTGTCTATGGCTTCTTGAACTACCTCATAGCCCTCCTCGTCTGGGTCAAAGTGCTTTGCAATTTCCTTTAAAAGAGATCAGAGACAGTTACAACTTCTGACAAGGGGTGGCACAACAGGGAACTAGTTAAATGCTTCCTCAAACAAAGAAAAATGTGTGTCCATATCAATTTTTTTGTGATTTTTCCATTGTTGCTTTTACCCTGTAAAATCCTAAATAGCTTGTAGCCTCTAGGCCCTTAATAATGAATCAAATTAAAGGACTGGAAAAGGGAAAATCACCCTTTGGTTGAGCTGTTTATCAGCACTCACAGGCATCGTGCAGCGCGTTAACAAGCTGTCACAAAATGACATTCCTTCATCATAATCCAGAAGGGCTGTGAACTACTCCTTAATAACTATAATAAGTAGAATAAATCTAAAGGCCTAAAGACTACATTTTGACAAAAGGTTGTGTTGAAGCAATGTGACCATTGAGGACGTTCTGTACCTGCAGCAGCAGGTGATATTTCAGGATCCTCTGAACTGGCTTAAGCAAGTAGGAGCCTAAAGGGAGGGAGCGCTTCAGAGCAGCCTGTCGATCCCTGAAGAACTTGGCTAAAGTTTTACTCCTCATGCAGTCGGTCAGGGCTGCCACTGAGCTAGAGGACAGCAGACAATGACATTTATCAGCTCATTCAAGCATGTTACATCTGATATCAACAGCAAAACGTTGCAAAACATGCATTTGTCCTAGCTACTTACTTGGGATAATTGGTGCAATACTGAGTGTAGATTTCAAAGTATTCACTCTGAGGAAACACAAGGCAGACAAACACATCAACAGTGTTCAAGTCCTGATAATGTTGTGAAGAAGATAGTAATGCTCACCTTGTCTACAAAGCACCTAGCAATGGCCACAGGGTCGTTCTCACACATGTCCAAAGACTGCAACAGTTCACTGAAATGCAGAACAGAAAGTTCAGTGTTAATGGATTTACTAACCTAATATGTGTGTCTAGGAAGGAAAACAAAAACAGAAGTAGACCACAAAAGGAAGAAAAGACGGAAGGAATAATGATTAGTGGCTGCCGTTAATAAATCAATGCTTATATTTTCTCTACGGTATTGACTTCTATTTCTGCCTCGAGTCAGATTGGATTTGTTAAGAAATACTTCCACTAGAGGGCAGCATACACTGTTAAACAAGAACCTTGTGTCATGTTCAGACTCAGCGTGAAAGAAGATGCATTTGACTTGAAAATCTCCGTTCTCACAGTCCCATCAAAAACAAGCTTTATTCTGAGCTAGGGAAACCCAAACCTGAGGACTGTATGGTATTTTAATGCTTAACACAGTGTGACATCACCTCAGTAAAATGTGCATGACTGAAGGAGCATATATGAAAAGAGGTCACTGTGGAAAAATACCTACATAATACAATAAACCTAAACACGAAAAGTTTTCAGCTGAATCATTCATAATTCATTCCATAATTTAGATCAAAGACTGTGTGGCTTGACTGAAACCAACTATAAGCAAATATGTCAACATGTTGACATAATGACACGATGAAAAACACATTGGTGTCGAGAGTTTTCAGACAGAAGGTCAATATTTGTTTACACTGCATGATTGCTTTGTCAACAACATTGACGGCTGGAAGAAGGTTAATTGTTAAAAAGAAATAAAAATTCTTGGGTCAAAGCAATGTCGTTTATTAATTCATCTCCATATCAAATGTGAGTTTAATGGCGACTCCCAGAGTAGTGAGAATTGTTGGGTTTGAAAGGGTTTTAATTACAGAAAAGTAGCATACTGTACTGTAGAGAAGATGGTTTACATGATCCCTGGTATGGTGAGTAAATGAGGTGACTGGATTTGTTGTTGTTCTTGTGTAAATGTTCCCAAAGAAACACTATAAATACTAATCTCTCTCCCAACAAAAATTTGGTTTGCCGTGGGCAGCCTCCTGCAAATTGGCACAACTCTGTTGCAATATTAAATAAACATGTGGCACCTATTCACAGAATGGCACAAAAATGTCTCCACCAAAACTATAAAGTAATAAAAGTCAATATTGCTATCTTCATTGCTGACTTAAAGAAGGCACGACCTCTCAGTGTGAGAAGAGAAGCTTCATCTCTCCGAGAAGGGCAACACATGACCCTTTGGATCCAAAATCTGTCAAGATCTCTCTTGTACAGCTGGCTAGAATTTTATTAAAAAAGTAATAAGATTCAAACCATCCCCATTTGTGGTTGAGAGCTGTACAACAGCCTTGACATTACCAGGGAGGCTCCTCACTGTGAGAGGAAAGAGGAATGTGTGTCAAGCAGCGTGGGCAGCAATGAGCACTTGCTGACATAAGATGATTAAATGCAAAACTAACTGCACCACCATTTGCAAGAGTGTTTACATTAGAGTGCGTTGCTCCATTGTTCCTCCCTGCATAAACTCTGAGTCAGTGAATGAAATTTCTTGACATTCCTTTTTAGAACGACAGAATAACATGTTACATACACAACAATATGCATGAAAATATTCCTTGCCCAATGGAATTGTATAAGGAAGTAATTACACCAATGACTGATCACAGCGTCCTCTGCTCTGCCATGTACTCCGTTGTACATTGTCTCTTCAAATATAATGCAATAAATTGACTATACTTTTTTTTAAGACTTGTAAGCTAAACTACAAGATAAAAATATCTAGAAACGAAATCATGGTGATTGGTGGGTTTACATTTGGGGTGATGACGTACCTGTTGAACTCATAGATGTCCTCTATGTTTCCAAACAGGGCACACACTTGTTCTGGCCGTATGGGAAGGTTGCTCATATCGATGATGTGAGCCAAATAGTCCTGGAAAAAAAAATATATATAAGCTCATTTCAATATTTGTTGACATCTTAAGGGCTGACTATCATTCAGGCACTTGCACATTCTTACCAGTAGAGGGAGCATTCAATAGAGAAACTAAAATTTCCCTTGTATCATTCTTATATCCTCTATGATGAGTTATCTATTCTCTCATGACATGTAATGTAATGTCATGTAATGTTCATAAACAGACAATAAATATTTAGGGCTTTTCTGTGTTAAAAAAAAAAAAGCAGGATCATTAATTCACAAGTTATATAATGTTTAAAGGATCCTTTTAAGGATTTGTTCCATTGACTGGAGGCCAGTGTGACATTCTGGAAGAGGTTCTATTGCGCCCAGACCATAGCATCAGTACAGCCTGTTCCCCTCCCAGGAACCAACTCCCCCTAGACCCCAGGGGTATTCAGAAGTAGATAAAAATACACAGTAACCAAATATGCCAACATCTGGATGATTGCCCTCTTTCTTGGTAAGCTGCACACAAACAACTCCAAACAAGTAGATGAGTAAGTTGACGAGAGACAAACACACGTACACTCGGTGACTGTATGAAGACTCTACCAGTAAACAGCTTGTACACACACCCTGCCTCCCAGATGATGTGCTGCAAACACACACATACATAGCAAGCCTGCCAGGCAGCCCAGATTAAGAGTAGAGTCATCACATCGCACTACTGAAAGAACTGCAGTCGGTCATGGATGAAGAATTCCAGTGCAGTGAGAGCAATGCTGACATGCAGTCAGCAGGGCGTCTCATCGTCTCCTATGGAAAAACTCGCCACTGGTGTTACACCATACACACGTGACCTTTAGCATAGCGTGAGAGATTTAATTCGATGTATGGAGTCCCCCAGCTTATAGTGCCACAGGCTGCGCTTTAGTAAAGAATAAGCAAGGCTGTTTTTCCTTTTGTGGGACCAACAAAAACTCTTATCAATTATTAAAGGGACATGTTGGACTGGCTTTTTTTGTGAATCCCATAAGCATGATCCACATTCTTGTCTAAACAATTTCTCTGGGTGTGTTCAGGCCAGGTGTTGAGGTTGTATTTAGACATGTAAGACCAGCTGGGTCAAACAGCTGTTCTCTGTATTCCATTGATAGACAGTTAAGACTGAGATATCTGAGAGTGAGTAAACTAGATCTAAAGGTAAAGTGGACATAACTTCAACAGCTGTTGTGAGAGAGTTCAGTGTCAATATCAAGGGGAAGCTTTGAATTAGTTTGCTGAAATAACAATGCCAAATGAAAGACGAGTTTCACACATCTCTGTCAGATCCATGGCTTGGTGTGAAATGAAAATGAGCTGTATGGAATCTATTTGATTGAAGCCATACTGTAATCATAAAAGGACACATCTGTACTGTACTGTGTTCCCACAGTGTAGTGTATGGAAAAGCCAACTGCTCTGCTTTCATTTATGTTATTCTCCCGTTGGTGCAAAGATGGAGGTGTTTGTGTTGGCTGGGAGGGCCTGAGAAATCAGGCTATGCTAGAGCTCTCTGCAGGGCCTGTGTGACAGAGGCCAGACCAGGCAGGGCTGCTGTGCCTGTCAACTGAAATTGTTTAAAGTCCTGGAAGCGTTTGTCCGAAGCAAGTCGTTATTCAAGCTGCGACGAGGGCAGTGCTCCCTCCCACAGCAACTGCCAGACGCCAGCGCAGTCGGAGACAAGGTGAGGAGAGGTGCTAGCTGGTTTACTGCCAGTCACTCTCAGAAATGCCTCACGTGTTAAAGACATTACCAGCAGTGCAGCCGAGACTGTTGGACAGCAGAGTGCTCCTGTTTCTACGCAAGACCACAGAAGATTGATAGCCAGGTTTCAGTCTGGAAGTTGTTTTCAGACTACAAAGGTAGAAAAAGTGATAAGAGATAAGTGGTCTGTTGAGTGGTAAAATCATCCCTCTATTTTCCATGCTTCACATCTCTGAGATGAGGTTTTTACTATCTTTGAATAAGATCTTAGAGCCCAAGTTTCCTGCCATGAAAGACCGGCACTGGGTCCCAGTTTTGACTGTGTTTGAACTCCACATATGAGCACAGTCCATAATCCTGGGCTACAGGCTGTAAACTTTCACTGCACTGTAAATATACAGAATAGTTTATACAAAACACTATGAGCAGATCATAAACTCCCCTGCCTTCATCTCTATGAACTAGAAATCTATAAACAAAGCACACAACTGCCAGATGTCAGGCATGCATTTTGGTCAACTGACCGATTTGTTTAGAAAGCAGGAAATCAGAATGGATCCTGGTGATGAAAAGAAAAAGAAAAATCCAATGGATATTTTACAAGTACCAGACTCATTTGTAGCCACAAACAGCTGCTTGGAACACAGTAGCCATTATCTGCCCTCAACTGTTGTTGAGCCCAATTCCCCTATTTTGGCTCCAGGCTGGCCAAATTCAGTAAATCACCTCCTCCTAGAGTGCTGCAGACATTAAGTCATAGCTGCACATTAATCCAAGTCAAACATGTGCTTTAAATACACTGAATACTGATGATTTACTCTCTATAACATCAATGATTGGCTCACAGTGAATACTTGGCAGAAAGTGAAAAACAGCAACTATAACGGAAAATAAAATTTGAGTACAGTCAGCATTACCCTGACATCCACTCACCTCCACAATGCTGCGCAGGTCCTTGACATACATGCGCTCTGTCTCAATGATCTCCATGACAACACGGTCCACATAGGTCAACTTTGGGTTAGGTGCCATGGTGTCTGTGACGACAGGCAATGCAGGGATGTGACGTATTTGAGCACTTCCCTTCCTGTTGGAGGCGGCGTTGTTATTGTTCCACTGGTTGCCGATCACCCTGGGCTCCAGCCGTTCCTGCCAGTGGACCCTGGAGCTTGTGAGGGTGGGACTCTGGTCTCCAGCCTGCTCTCCGGTACCTTCAGCTGGGCTCAGCTCCAAGTCTATGTCCTCCTCGCACGGTATAGGTGGGGTGGTAGAGGAAGGAAGAGCAATGGTGCTTCCAAAAAGGCTGCGACTATCGCGGGATGAGCCAGAGGACAGGGTGGACACCAGGCTCACTGGACGTTCACCCTCTCCGTCCAGTGGCTCCACACATAGCTGGCTGTAACAGTCTGGGCCCAAGTCAATGTTTGCCTGGTCATGTTCACTGGTGAAGAGGGGCGAGGACAACTGAAGAGATTCTGGGACAGGTGAGAGAAACACAGGCAGACGTGTCAGAATTTGACAATGTATAGCAGCAGTAATAGTCAGCACACTTTGATATCCAGCTGGCTTCGGCATCCTGAGACACTCCAAACCTATGACTACCAGAAATGGTTGAGCGTCTCATACTCAAAAAATACTTTAGATCAAGTATCTCTTTGAAACACTAGGTTTTTTTTTTTGGTTAATTTTAGTTTTTTTTATTACTTACTATGTGTGCCTTTTATTTAAAATAATGCTTTTTTATCTAAAATAATGTCATTAATCTTATTTACACATCTGCATACCAACCCTGTCAACTGTCTTTTGCTAGTGCCTACTCTGCAACTGCACGAAAGGGCTTAAATTAACTTGAGATGCTTGAGATGAAAATGCCAAAAGTAAACAGTAGAAATACGCATTCACATAGCTAATTTTTAGGGTATAAAACTCTAAAAAGAGGAATGTTCAGAGTATTACGCTTCTCCTACAAAGCTGTTTCAGTTTACTTGTAGTATTTTATCCTAGTTACCATGATGAACAAGGACTTTGTTTAAAAAAATCTGCTGTTTTATGTACTTTTTTCAATAATGCTACTACTGTTATGTTACTAACCAGATGCACTTTTGAATCATCTCAATGGTTGTCTTCTCTCAACAAGTAGAAACATAGCTGCAAGGCTGCATTGACTGCATTAAGACACTGTCTAGGGACAACTTCAGATAAATATAATTCTGCAAATGTTCAAGCTACAATAAACAGACTACTATCCAAGAATCAATGAAAGACAGCTCTGGGCTTTGTGATTCTACTCCAAGACTGAGACACTGAGGAGTGGTTTACAGTAAAAGGCTTTGCTCAAATCATTACTGACATGGCCTAATTGCAACACTGCATATTCTATGGAAAACCCAGCCATTTCCCCTTGTTCTCCTGACTGCTGAAGATTGAGCCTTGGAAAAACAGAGAGGGAAAAATGATGGGAAGAAAAAAAAAAAAAAAAATCAGGGGAAGGGAACAGGAGCTTTGTTTATATGTCTTAATTGAGCTACGTCTGAATTTAAGAGAAATGGAATCCATATTCAGTTTCACATCCTTCCTGGCCAGATGGGGAATTTTCCTCAGGAACCTTTCCTAAATATATGAAGTCATGGTGGTGTGAGAATGGGGCACTGAGTGGCAACTGTGCAGAGAGCTCCATTTCCTTAAATATTTGCAGGCCTAAGAGGTCAAAACCATTTTGCTCAGCTAAAGAAATGGAGCTTTGTAATGTAATTTAACTTCAGACTCATAAATGGAACTCAACGAGGCATAAACCACCATTTAGCTAAATATTAAGTGAAATCATTCAAAGTGAGTGCTACTGCCACACTGGGATAAAGAGCATAATTTGGTGTTGATAGCCAACAGATGTAGCTTGTGTCATGAGCCTGAAATACACCAGTGTTGACAAGCTTTAACCTAACATGTTTTGTCATTAGATGTGCATCAACAGACAGCAGCCCACAGCTGATAACACAAACCTGATGCTGTAGACAAAATGTATTTTGTAAATGAAGAGGCTACGATCTAACTGATTCACTTTTAACAAGCATACAGTTTTATAGAGAACATACAGTCGTTTACGCCTCTCCTTGGAATAAATTATATAACACGAACAAAATATTTCACATCAGAGCATCAGAGAGCCCAGAGTTAGTGATTTATTAAGTCTTGAGAAAAGTGTGACATGCAGCTGGATGAAGGGCTTCACATGAAAAATCAAACAAAAACACAAACACACACACACAGACACCTCTTGGCATCCTTCAACTTTCCATGAGTCAGTAGTGTGCTCATGAGAGTCTTGTTCACGCTGCACTACTAGCTCCACAATCCAAACTGGGCTGCCTCAACAACAGTTCCCATGCAAAACCTCACTGGGAGAAATGGATGAGCTGGCAAATAGGAGCTGACCACTAGAGAAAACTTTGTTTACGCTCCATGACAAATCACAGGGTTGATGGTGTTAAAGGAGTGCAATGGGAAGCTACTACACTCTCTACACCACTATGAATTAGAATGAGGCATCTGCTTCCTTTGCTGCTTCTGTCTTAACTTTTGGTTTTGAGTTTTTCTGTATCTGGCATGTGAAACTCCCTTCCTCTCGCCTTCTCTTCCTCCCACCCAATATCCCTCTATTATAAAGCTGCTGTGCAGCAGACTGCAATCAATGCCAAGTAAAAGGGAGGGGGAGGAACAGCACAATGTAGACTACAGACAGCCAAAAATCAACACCATGCTTGCACAGTTTCCATACTAGTTAATATACCATTGCTCAGAGTCATTATCTATATGCACATTTGAAGTGGTGTAACAAGATAGGTACAACTGAGCTGCACTAAAGAGTGAACATGTTAAGACTTGAACATGCACTTGACTCCAGCATCAGGTCAGCTCCTACCACAGCTTTGATTGACCACTTCAGACACAGGCTCTACAGGCAGACATTATCTGTGGCTGATACCACACACCACATGTTTTGGTGGAAAACAGCCACCGTGAACCAGTCACTGACTCTGTTGAAACAGGCCGTGCAGAGGAATGCAAATGACCTGGTCAACAAGCAGGTCTGAGATAAGCCGAGTACATGGTCCTGTGTCGTGCAGTGCAAAGGTTTTCCATTCTGCCTGTCGCCCCGGACAAAGACGACTTGTGTTCTGCAGAATAGTTTGCATCCTCTGTGACTCCTGCACTTCATCAATTTTGATGCTGTTCTCTCAATATACTAAGTAAGCAACCATTATCATGCAGACAGTGTAAAAGCAGAGCGTCTGGTCTTGCTCAGTGCCACAGAGCTCCTTCAGCATCTGCAAACATTTATCACTAATCTCAGAGGGATCTGTAGCCACTGTGGCAAGGCCATGCCCATTACTGTGCCTCCCAGTTGTCAGATGTGGAGGACTGTCAAGTGTCTGGTATCAAATTTTGCCTTTTTAAAAACATATTTACAAGTTTTCACTTAAATAAAGCTTGACTAGACTGTATTGTCCCTGGTATGTTTTTCCATACACAGTATCCATATACAGTTTATTTTTACTGTCGTCTTATATTTTATTGTGATCTCAGTATATCTTTAGTGTGCATTCCTGTGTTTAAGCTGTTATGGTTTGTATGCATTTGCTGGTTGTACTGTTGGTGCCTTTGCAGTGTTTTGAGAGCCACTGCCTTGATAGTAATTTGAGAAAATGAACATACTTACTAAACTAAATGTGATGTTACATTCAAGCAATTTTGATTTCAGAAAAAGAGACTCATGACAGATAACAGCTGCTTTAGAACAATTTGTTACCATTAACTTTATTGGTAGGAAAAATAGATCTTGGAATTTATCCCTTTAAACCCAAATGCCAGTGAAGTTTTGGCAATAACTGCAGGGAAAGGTCTATAAAACGAAACCACTGTTATTAAAAAAAAAAAAAAAAAGGGGCAGTGAACAGTACACACTAGTTTGAAGCATCTGTTTTCTGCGCAACTACCAATCGGTTGAGGCTGTCAAATATGAATTCATGTTTTTCATGTATTTGGAATTAATAAGGGTTTATTGATACCAATGCAATTACTGATTGCCATTTAGAAACATTGTGTTTCCGACAGGTTGAGAATTTACCTGTGATGGTTGGTGGCGCAGTGTGTGACTGATGTGCATGTAGAGACTCATGCAGTTTAGAGGGGGAACGTGTAAGCCGGGGTATTTTGTGTAGCTACAATTTACACATGTCTCATAAACTGCTCACATGCAGACTATCAGTAGATGCTACAATATTTCTCATGGCCCTTCCTTCCTGACAGCTCAGTGGACTGACCTGTTAAATCATACCTTAAACAGAATGGCTGTGGTGACGGTTTTGTACAGTTAAATATATGGTCCAGACTAAAATTTCCATTTCAGCTCAGCCATGGATTTTCACATTCAAACACCACAATGTCACATCACAAGTATACTTCCTCAATAACACTCTCCTTTGTTTTAGAACTACGTCAATACAGTTGTTAACTCACAGACATAACCATTAACCAAGTCAAGGTTAGACAGACAGTATAGTATTACATTTCAGTCAGCTTCTTAACCTCAATAATTCACAGCAGTTTTTCTATGAAAGTCATCAGCAAGATTATTTACAAAGAGTGTAGAGACTGTGTGATCCTCATTGGATTACATTAGGTCAGACACTTGTGCGTGAACAGGTTACTAATGTTGTGGCTAAAAGAAAAATGGCTGGAATTCCAGAAAAAAAAAAAAACTCCCAGCCCCTCATTGTAATTCTTTGAATTCCAGTTTCCTGCCTGTTAAGCCGAGGTTAACATTTACAGACAAAGGTGTGTTAATGCTACAAGCATGACCTTCCCTTCTCTTTTGTTGCCTCCCTGAATCCAAATCCCCCGAACAGAGGTCCACTTTAACGCGGTGCCGCTGTACATTAATACAACTTGTAACCAAATAACCATGTAAAGTTAATGCTGAGTGATTTTAAACGAAGAAAGTGGCAACAAAAAAAAAAAAAAAAAAGTCAGAGCGCAGGACTCCCGATTTGATGTGAAACAAGTGAGTGCTAGGGTTATAACAGGTGACTTGAATGCTTCAGGCTGTTTCATTGCTGAAAGCAGACAGAACATACACTCACTGAGGGGCTCGATGACTAATCAGTCTAGAGCGAATAATGTAAAGTCTACACTTCCATTTCAGTGTGAGCTTATCAGAGGGCTAACAATGCAGACAGTTCATAAACTTTTCCGCCTCTGACGTCATGGTTATAAGAATGCCATGCAGTACCTAATAAGGTGGTGCAAGAGGGGAACAAAAACTCTGAAATGAAAACTCCAGCACCTGGTTATTAACTTTTCTAAAAGGCTACAGTCACATGTATGACAGAGGTGATCTCTGTCTGTCTGAAGTTGTTGGTGTATGGGACATAAAGCATTCCTTTAGACAGAAAATTCTTTGGCTTATGTAATAACAATTTTGGCATGCTTGGTCAACGACAGACACATCTAAGAAACACGTTCTTGGAATAAGCTCCACAGATATGATCCGGTAGGTAAAGATGCATCAGTTTTTTTTCCAGCTTAATATTACCACCTTTTGTGAGAGCATGATAAGCCAGGGCATGCAACTGTGATCTTAGTTGTTGGTTGCAAAATCATGTGATGATATGACCTGTGTTTTCTCAGCATCTCATGCAAACCAGCCTCTATGCAGATAACCATGCAAATTCAACCCAGGACAAGCTATAACTGCCACGTCTGAGTATCTAGCTTATCCAACTTGGGTTTTACACTGTCAACGGGATGGAGACATTATGTTGTTTGTATCCAGCGCATTGCATAACACAATGTCTACTTGACTTAGGGTATTAGGAAACAAAAGAGATACAAAACGAGGGTAATAACAATGGAAGTCATAATGATTATAGTGTTCCACGTGTGATGGAAAATGTTTCAAGCATCAACAACAGATAATAATAATAATCAGGTTGACTTAATTATATGTTTAAAACAGTTGTATAAAGCAAAACTATATAAAAATGCACTGATTATTTGAATTCATACACGTTCTAATGTGTCAGTCCTCGCGTACCTTAAAGATGGCAGTGATAAGAGTAGTCCACCAAAGCAAAAGGCCTGAAGAAGGTGTCAAGTCCAAGTTCAGGACGATTTCTAAATCACCTTTTTCCTAGCTCCTCTCCAATCTCTTGTGAGCAGACTTTTAATATGATGAATGATGAGTGTGTCCTACTCAGTGAGTTAGGTATGACTCTCCAGGAAGCTGCTTCCCAGAGAGGCACACCTATTTCAGCTGAACTTAGTAGGACCTCTGAATTTGCCTATGACACTACAAAAATAATCCCTATGTTTGTGTTTATGTACTATCCTGTTGGTCTTGTTTTTGTCATCTAACCAAAGAAACAGGAACAACACTGTCTCTATGTTCAGCAACAAAATACTGCACATGGACTTCGCATTAGAGAATGACTTCTCTCTTGAGCACCTTTGCTCCTGTCACTATTTGCTGCCTTTGGCAAGTCTGTCATTTTCAGCAGTGTTAAGCAATTTTCTGAGCGTCGAAAACAAAAAATAACAGTAAGAGTGACAGCATTGTGGACAGAAGATCCCACAGAATAAAACAAGCCCCTGCCTGCTAAGTTAGTAGCCTTCACACAGCTGCTCCTACTTGATTCATACTGACTCATACATCAAATGGTGATGAATCTGAACCCAGCGTACGATGAATCACACTCAAAGCCACCTTGTGATATTTCTCCAGACACTGGCTTGATGATACCTGCATGATCAGTGACGATAAAGCTGTGAAATATTAGTAATTTCAACGCTCTGTTTCATCACAATGAGTCATTCCTTGTTTCTCAGGTGCCTGGCACTATCTTGGCAGCTTCATACATTAATTCCATCCCCTTGGGCCAAAAAGGGTTTTTTTTTTTACAAGTGCTGGTAATATAGGATGAGTCTACACCAACTGTCTCCTCAGTAAATTTCACAACTTTTCTTGCAACACCCTCATTCTCCTTGACAGAAGTCATAGTTCTAAGCACTTTCTTGTTTTTCTTTACTGTGCTTGAACAGGGTTACTAATTTGTGGAGATTCGAACTGGCCACAAAAAGAACTTTCACCTTCCACATTAACGCAGTTAGCAAGGTGGAAAATCCTAGTTCCTAACTGGCTGATTAGTACGTTCACTCACAAGCAAGAAAAAAAAAACGGCAACTTCAAACTGGCTCTTGAGGCTGCTAATCTGCTAACGTATCTTTCAGAGCCAAGGGCACAGTGTGTGACCTTGTTTCCCTTGGGGGGATAAAGAGCAAATCATGTTTTGCACTACATCTTAATAAAGCCCTTCCGCTACTCAACATCCACTCTGAACTTCCTTCTTCAGCACCCCTCCACAGCCTCTAGCACTCATCTCCTCCAGCGGTGGCTGTTGGGAGACAGGGAGGTAGTCCTGTGCTGATCCCCATGGGAAAAACTCCTCCCCACCTGGCAACGGTGAATGGCTGCTCCTCAGGAGGGCAGGAGGCACAAGCATAAAGGGTGCCTCTGAGGATTAAGTCCCAAGTCTCCACAGACCATTATCAAACAGCATGAGTCAGAACACTGATGATTAGATACTGAGACCGATGGCCCGGATTGATTTCTTATCCCTTGATGCAGAGAAGAATCTAGGTCACTTCAAGGTTTTTCTGCTTTGAACTGCACTTTATAGGTACAAGATGGTTTGATTTACATCCGTGTTTGGCCACTCAACAAGCTTTTAATGCTGTGTTAATAATTAACCTGAGAGTCGGTAAATAAACCGCTGTGGACAACAGAGGCTGAGCACACAAACACGAATTGAACCTGCATTCCACACTGACAGTCAAGGTCAAAATGTTGTGTTGGGAAGTTTTGGGGGAATTTTGGTGTTTAAAAGTGAAACTAACTGTGTTCTGGCATTGCTTCAGTTTTTTTTTATTTCTGAAATGCATGAGGAATCCACCTGGGGACATCTGACAAACTATGATCGTAAAAAGTTGTGTAACTCTTACAAAATACTCAGTTATTGCACTTTAGTTTCTCAGAAAAGCACAATGAAATAATCAATGTTTACATGTTTGTAAATTTGACCTTATGATATACACACCAATAGAGACAGCAAAGGCCAAAATCCCTTCTCGCACATTTAAAGTGACATGTTTCAGAGACACAGGATTCTCAGAGTAACAAAAGTACAAAACTCCTCAAAAAGCTCAAAAATTAATCCTATAAACTCCCCTGTGCTTGACCCTGGCTCTTAAAGGATCCAGCCGTGCCAAATGACCTCAGTGCATAGGCATGTGATGATCCACTTAGGAAACTCCTCCATCAACAAGCCCCCCCTCCAAGAACCCTTCAGGCACTAGCAACACAGCCAGCCCTGGATCTATTCAAAACTCGCATTTCCTCTGGACAACACACACCATCTGGGCCCTGAGGTGTGAGTCCATTGTAAACTTTACCACCAGTCTGACAGTCTACAACAAAACTGCTGTCCCGTTAGCGCCTCTCTGCAGAGTCCACACACATGCTGGTGGCACAGCAGCTGTGTGAAGTGTGGAGGGAAGAGGGTCGGGGAGGAATACTTCATTTACTTCACGTCAAGCTGTTTATCACATGCAGCGTTATAAAGGGTGTGATGCTGTTTGCCCTGTAGTTTAGGCCTTATTAACACTTAGTGTATACAGAAGTAAGTGAGGAATTTGCTCGCTTGCTTTGGTACTTACTTTTGTCAGTCTTTTGTACACATTACTAGACACAGAACAGATATGTTTGCGTCCTGCTATAATGAGTTACAAGCAAGAGCATTAATTACATAAACCATCTTTTCCAAAAACATGTCATTAACATTTCTGAGCCCTTATTGTGTCTAGTGTCACGTCTGTGGTGACACCAAAATATTCCAATGCACTGCATGCTTGTTTTCAAAACATCAACTGAATGTAAAGTGTTATGGGGGAAGTTGATAAAGAGATTTATAGATTCAAATGAGTTTCTATGAGAGGCCACCTAACAGGAACACCCAAGCCAAAGAGCCTGTAACTAATGTGGGTAATCCACCAGAAGAGCTCTATAAGGAGGAATGCCATTGCAGGAGCTGTAAAATAATTTACATTGAAATAAATTCTTTTGTGAGGGGTACGGGAGCCTCAGACAAACAATGAAATGAAATACAGAGACTATAGAGCTGTATAAATTCTATTACAATAGCAGCTATGTAACAGTGGCTTATATAAACCTATGCAATGCTAGTTAGATGTTGCAGATGTACAGGACAGGGGACTGCCGGCAGTTTCAGTGAGTGTCAGTGCATGACTTCAAAACTTTGCTGAACAGGAGTCGCTTCAGGCTCACCTGAGGCTGCCTGTGATTAATGCTTCGGGCAATTAAGCAGAAAAAGACTTCCAGTCCAGGAGCTCCATTAACAAGCCCACTCAGAGACGCAGCCATCCCTGCCATCATCTATCTATGTCCACAACCCTATGCCCACTGGTCTGGAAAAGCTGCAGTGAATGGAGATGATCCGTCCGTCCCCCCAGAACCCCTTTAAAGCTGTACATTCTGCACACACAGCTACATTCCTGCCCGGGGTTAAGTAGGTCAGAGAGAAGCCTTATCTTTGACAGAGCTGCTTCATGCTGCCTCAGGTCGACTGATGCCTGGTTAAGTCGCTGTCACTGGATTGACAGCCTAGACGTTCTATATTTCATATGTGGGACACAAGGATTATAATCATGCTGGTTCATGTTTGACCACGGTGATGAAAGTTTGGTAGGAAATAGGAGGTGTCTTTTCCTGGAAAAGCATTCAAAGTGCAGAACAATAACAACATCTGGAAAGATCTTGGTGCATAGCCCGAATGTTTTCCTTTATGCTGGTTACATCTGATAATGGATGGTGCCGTCCAAAGCCTGCAGGCGGTAAAATAATCAACACAGCTTCAAAATTCTTTGACCCTTTAGAGAAATTGGAGCTGGATGGTAGCTACAACCTTTTCATTGTTTTCTTTGACCAGACAGGGGGGATTCCTTTCAACATGCATTCCCCCTGCCTGTTAACCACATGCAATCATCACCTCACACAGATAGTACATTACCAGCAGCCCTGCCACTTAATTACCATCCATCCATCCACAGCAGGAGAGCCAGGTCCGTCACACTTTAACTCCCAACAGTTTCACAAACAAACGAGTCTGAAAATATTTCAGCTGCAAGTGGGTGTTCTGTCATGCCAAGGTGATTTCGTACTAGACATCTGAGCTGCAAAATGAGCTCGAGAACGTGTTGTCAGTGTGGAGTGGCCTTTTGAGGAAACAGACACACAAATTTTCACGAGGGCGGCACACGTCTCCCTGAGCCAAAAGCCTCTTCTAGCCAAAGCTGAACCAAAGGGACAGGCGTAGAGGAAAAAGGGAACCATTGACACATTGGTATTCTTGAGCCAAAGTTGAAGCTCAGTGCCAAATGTGTTCAGTAGAGAGGAGAGGAGGCGTGGGGGCGGTTGGGGGTTGAGGGACAGAGCAGGCAAACAGATACAAAGAGGCCCTGTGTCAATGCAGTGGCTCCACGACTGAAGATAATGAACACTAAAATAATATGTAATTTGAGTGGCCCCCAGCATACAAGGTCAGCACCACTGGCTAGACTAACCATCTTGGCTGTCGGTGAGTCTGACACATTCTGGTTTGATGTGCGAGTGTTCAGGGGTTTCAGTTGTATGAAGGGGGTTGGCTGAGCTCCACAGCCACACAAAGAGACTCTCTGCCAGCTGGGACTGTAGGAGGGGAGTTCATTGCTCTTTCGGCTCTGCCTCTACATTTCCTCTATTCTTCCATTTCCAGCATTTTTCCATTCACCTCTGCTGTACTTGGGTGTTATGTTAATGCAGTGCCCTGGGTAACCAGATATACCATTCCAACTCATTAAAACTCCATATTATAAGACTGGTCAATTCATACGTAGCAATTGCCAGAGCATGGGTTGCACTGCATATAAATGCACTGATCTTACCTTCCCCCATTGGGCCCTGGTGGAGAGCAGAATGGGACCCCTCTGGCATGGCACTCAGGCCTCTGGAGCTGACAAAACAAAACATAACATTGGCACTTCATGTTGGGATTTACAGTACAGACAGCCAGGCAAAGTTTATCATTTTCGGTGGGTTTGGACTAAACACACTAAGTTACTCGTGTGTTCTTGACTGTCCTGGCTCACTGAAAGCAAAAACTAGCCTAAGTCAAATCAGGTCTTCTATATAAGGGAATTTCTTCCCGTTCCCCTGCTTGCTACGCTGCATTAGCTCATGCCAGCCCCTTTGTAATGTATGGTGTAACCAGAGCTGAGGTATGTAGGGGTGACTGATATGAGCTCATGCTTAACAGTAGAAAAAGGGCAAGAGTGAGTCCAATTTGCCATAATTGGACACTCAAGGGATTTACCAGCTACAAAGTTGATGTTTTTTTGCTTTTATCTTAAAACCTCTGTGACTGCCATTTGAGCTATATAGATACTTTAACATATTTGATTGAAAATGACCTCAAAACAGCATTTCAAGGTGGTTTATAAAAAGAAAAATGTCACTAACATAATTATGGATGTGAGCTACATAAAATTACTGAAGAATGATAGGTGAGCGCAACACAGGGACATTTTATATTTTTGTTTTTGTATAAATTTGTTTAGTAAGTGCAACAAATAAATCTATACCACATCAAAACAAGTCTCTCATTATCAGCGTAACTGTCCAGTGAGATTACAGGTTCCCCCCTGGTGGCATGTATTTTCCTAATCCCTCATGCCAGGCTGTGGTACTGTTAATGATGAGGTGTGTCCCCTTGGAGCCGCTATGCTGCCAGTTTCTCACATCACTGCCTCTCTGGCTCCTTATAGCAAATTAACATGGAAGACTGTGCATGAGAACTTGTCTCCCTGTGATTCCTGGTGTGCCTCCGGCCTTTTAAACATCACATTCTTGGGCCAGCTAGATCAGAGGAGCAGGAATTCTTCAGGGATTAGGATGGGCATTGTTCCTAGTGCGTTTGCTGGCCACTGTGCTGAACTGACAGCCAGGCCAGCCGAGGCCAAACCGAGCCCACTGCCAGGAGGTTCGCCAATTAAGATGTGCAGGAATGCAAGGAGAAAAGTCACAGAGCTGGTTCTGTACATTAAGATCACTGCCTTCGTGTTGGGTCCCTGCAACTGCAGCCTGGACTGAAGTAAATTTTGTTTAATAGACAAGAAACTCTGGTGCCACAAAACTTTTTTTTTTTCATTTTAGGACAAAGCACAACAAGTGACTCATGGAAAAATCTTTCCATCTTATCAATATGAAACAAAATTACTTTTTGGACTCATATACAATGTATTTTTGGCTTATTTACTTGGCAATGAAAAAGAGCATATCTAGAGAATATTGCAATTTCATGTTTCAAAAACATCACAAATTTGCAAAACTCAGAATACTTGTATTCATATGATGTATGTACTGTGACAAAGTAGGATGATATTATCTAGTCACTGTTGAGAGCATGGATACACAATACAACAAACAAGGGGGCGCTGCTTTCCACCGCTGGAGACAGCTCTAGGCAAGTAATGTAATGACGTTTAATGCTGCACTCGCAGTGTTTGTTCCAGACTGGTAATAACAGCTGTTAATGCTAACGTTGGCTACGTTGTCACAGCAAAACTTACAGATAGCTCCTTTAATTCATGTAAAATATTCTCTGTCTGTAAACTGCAAATAAAGTTTATACTTTTAATCTGTTGGGCCCTGCCTTGAGCATGGATCTTACAGGATCTTTGAGAACGAAAAGAATAACAAATGCCGTAAAATGCTGATTTATGCTCAGTCAATGCAGCACTGCTACTGTGACATCATCAAGAATGAAGCCTCCTTAAACAGCCTTTGACCAAGTTTAGCCAATTGATTGTCAAGTGATGAGTTAGTTTGTGTAACCTGTAGATTATCCATGTTGAAGGGCAGGCTTTGAACTTGTCTCAGTGAACAGTGAACTAAGAAAAATCCTCTGATAAAGCTGCCCACTATGACCTCTGAGCTAACCAGACCAAAACTATGCTAATCATCTTTTGGTCAATGAGAAGCTAGACCAGGAATAATACGCTAAAACCTAGATATCCTGCAGACGTCTGGGTCTTAAAAATGTTTTTCTAGTGTCTTATCGAAGGCCGTAGATGTAGAAAGATGGTGTGGGTGAGGAAAGCAAAATTCTTCTAAATGTCTAACAGGACAGAGTAAAGCAGATAAACCCACAATCTTTAACACTTCTGGACAGAATTCAACAATCGTAGCTCATTACCTTTCCCCTCCTGTTTGCTGACATATGGCAATTCCAAATCCTTGTTTTCCTAGGGAGGGGGCACAGACAGATTTCAAATCCTAAAGAAAACACTACGTACAGGCTAACATTCATACCAAGCTTGCCACCTGTGCTTGAACTAGCTGCCTTTTCACACAAATGGAGAGCATTTGGTTCCCACAGCTGATGACTGCATTACCCGCAGCATGAACCTCCCGCATGGGAATCTGCAACTTGCCCCTTAATTGAAGACAGATGCTACAAGAGCAAATCTGATGGTTATTAAAAGAAAGACCTGCAATGGATCACTTCTTCAGATGGGCTGATAAACTTCCTTGTTCCTCTAATTGCCAGGCTTTACACTGATCCAGGCAGTCAATGCCTGAATTCCTTTCTCTAAAACACAACAAACAGATGATTAAGGGGGACAGATGCTGGCCGAGATACAGCACTCATGCAAGTGAGGAGGAAATTTATACAGAGTCTTCACCACAAATGTGTTAAAAGACTCGCTCTGGAAAAATACGCACAGACAAACATATACCTTGAACCAAGACCTCAGGCCTGACACGCTTAAGGAAAAAGGGTTCTCGGGGGGCGATGACTATCTGGAGCATTTTTCACCACTGACAGCCTGTCAAGGTTATGAGAGAACTGAAACCACTGAACATGTCTGCAGAGGAAACGGAAGGAAAACAAGACTTCTGCTATCAGGTAGACATGTCACTTTCCCTGTCTCCTCAGGAAACATTACAGGAACAAGCCAGTAAGGTTGTGACCAAAAAACCCTTTTTTGGACACAAAGATTGCTGCCAATTAATGGGCTGTATTTATATTTAAAGCCTGATATGTTATTTTAACAGAAACACCAATCCACCCTACTACCACGTGATTTATGCACACAACTGATGACGTACAGTTTGGATCCACCATCTGAATCCAAAAAGGAAATCAAATTGCATTTTGTGCAAGTATTAACAACACAAATTGATTTTTCCCGTGCTGAACTAATTTGATGGGAGGAGAAGCTAAAAATAATCCACAGACTTCCTCCTGCACTTCTCTGTCAAAGTCACAGACCTACCGCATCAAGTTGCATTCACCGTCTCTCTCAACACGGCCCATGGGAATCTGGATATATGACATAAATCCCCTGGGATGTCTCTAGTCAGACACGGTGGGGCGGATTTCTTTAGGACACCATCAGTCAAGACGGATGTTTACGTTCAGAACAAATAAAAAACCAAACTGGCATGGCAGCCAGAGGTCCAGGGTCCTACAGGCTGACTGAGACAGAGAGTCTTTATTATTTCAGCATTGGTGCCATGTTTATCTTGCATGACCTCTCTCTTACCCTCTTACCCTGTCTACCCCGACAGAAAATACCCCCTGACAAACAGCCTTTCTGTGAGTGCCCTCTTTCCCACATTACTCCTGCAGTTTGTCCCCTGACACGCAGGCCTTAAGAGACTAACAGCTTTTCATTCACTGGGGAAAACAATAAATCCTGACAGTCTCTCTTCATCTCAATCAAATCCACAGCTTTTACAAAGGCACTGCCCTAACCCGTGACTTCCCACAGACACACAGCTATGAGCCTCTTATTTTAGTCCACTGCATTTCTGAGCATGCTGCTTAACTGTGGCAATAAGTGATCCACCCCAATGAACACCCACAGGGCACATTGAGGAGTTTTGTCCATATGGTGCACGTCCACCCCCGGCCAAAATAGCCCTTAATGGGAAAATAATCATTCCCCGCTGTGCTGAAAAAGGAGAAATGGCAATTTTCACCTCCCCACCAATGACCTGTAACCACAGAATGCATACCTGGCAAGTGAAGTTGGCAAGTGCCATCTTATTTGGGAAATGACATGTAAAGACTTCCAGTTCCTAAAAATCAGAGCGTTAAAACAACCAAGGGGTAAGTCGTCCTCCATAGTGTCCTGGCCTGTTTGCAGCGGAAATAAGACACCAGTCTTGAAATAGACTTTCAGTGTGCCCATTTAAAGGTGCACTACCCAAGTCTGCAGAAAAACAGCTCTCCTATGCCTTTGTGAGGGCTCATCATCATCATAACAACAACAACAACAAAAAAAGAGAGTCTGACCTCCCTAGGGTGTATGGAATGCTAAATCACTTAGGGCACACACTCTTTGCTTTCAAATAAACACACAGGTCAGGTTTAAAGTTGACCTTTAACTCTCACGGTGTAATCCTAGCTGTAACTTGCAAAAAAGCTGAAACTTTATGGTGAGATCCAGGTATATCTGATGCAGCATCAAATATACCTTTAACCACTAAATCACAAAGAAGGTGATTTATGAAAAGCTCAGACGCAAGGTTATGAAAGTTATATAGTGTTCATAGCTGAAACCACAACTCGCATTCTCCAGCCCTGGTAATTTTATCACAGCTGCAGCATACCAAGACTCAGGAAGAAAGAATCAAGTGCCAACTCTGAGATCCAAGACACACTTTGGCAGTTTCCTGTCTGGACCACCTGGAAGAGAGCGCTGTTCATTGCATTGTGGCAACATTTATTTGAAATGAAGTTGAGAGGTTATTGTCTGACAGGTCAAGTGAGGTCAAAGGAGTAGAAGATAGAACTTTTCACTGGTAACTGATTGATTTTGTCCTATTCTTCTTCAGCAGCTGGTGGGGAAAGTCATTGACCTATGAACAGCCAGCATTTTAAACCTCACTGTGTCTCACTGGGGTGCTCATTAGAAAAAACAATTAAGTTTTCTGGGGCCAAGTATGGGCTCCACAGGGGGGGAATTGGATGCAGGGAAAGAGGAAATAGCAAATGATTCAGATGCAGCATGGAGATTAGTTTTTCTCACAAGTCAAGTGTGACATTAAAGTTGAAGTGGAAAAATCTCATTCCCTAAAAAAAAGAAAAGGAAAAAAAAGACTCCAGCAGCTGATCAAAGTTCACTCAACTGAGAGTGTTTTTGTCAAAGGCAAACAGAACTTATCAGACTGAAACTCCTGCCCTCTCCTGCACGTACGGCTTGGATGTTGTGAAATTATATGAAGTAAAAATGCACCTAAATTTTATATGCAACATCTGTTATTAATGTTAGGTGGTGGGGCTCAAAGTAAGGAACGAGTTGAAGTCTTTTACCTTTGTACAGGACTCTTAGCATGCATGTGTTTTGCTCAGTTCATGAGCAAAATACATGGCTTATAAAAGTGTTCTCTTAACAGAAAAAAACTCACTATCTATAACCACGGGATAAGCACAGAAGAGAGCTCCCTCTGACATGTAGCTCGACTGTTATCACAGCTAACGTTAAGTTAGCTAAGATTTGGTAAAGTTGTCAAAAGTAGCTTACGTACCGAATTCGCCAACTTCTCTTCTTCCAACGACTCTCGTCCTCGGTAAAAACTTTACTCTGTAGTTTCTTGGTGTAAACCTTCACGTTACTCCGTTAGATTCTTCTTTTCACATGGTAAAAGCCGCTCAGACACACACACCCCAGCGCAGGTCATCAGCTCGTACTGTGTCCACCTACCAAACACTGCTGCATCTTTGAAGAGCTGCTAAGAACTAATGCTGCGTTCACGATCTGTCCGAAATATAGAAACTTCGAATTGGTTGAATCGAATTGGTGAACGCAAGTGGACGCTACAAGAAAAATGTGAATCTCTTCTTGTTCTGGCTCATCCAGACTGGGATATATGAGATAAATATTGCCTTTTCTTATTGGTTGACCTTCTGTCTGAATCATAGACTGTATATAAAAAGGTCTGCATTAATATTATTGGTTAAAGAATGATTGTTGTTGTTACAGGATACAGTTAGTTTCTTTCACGGTTGTCACTTCTCAACAATAAAACAAAAACACCAGGCTACATCGAAGGGAAGAAATTAACATCAAAGTCTTTTTTTTTGTTTTAGCTTAGCTTTGATTTGGTCACTCGTCTGAAGAATTTCTACTCTACGAGGAGAAGCTGAATGCAACAAAATAGCGCCTGCTTTTGACAGGCTAGTGTCTGTTTGGTGAAAGTCAGAGGTGTTCCCTGCACGTCCTAACATCTGGCATGCATAGCTTGGTCATTTCTTTCAGTGCGAGATAGTTTGAAAAGTGGTAAACAGAATGCCCATGAGTCCATGTGTTTTTATGGAAAAACACCGGCATCTTTACTCATGGACTATGTATGGAAACCAATGACAGGCTTGTGAAAGGACATAACAAATTGTAACCCTGCCAATTACATTTATGAGGGTCGGGTCAGTAGAATGGCGGGGATTACAAAGGATGGCTCCAGGGACTCAGTCGGATGGGTGCTAATTTATGTGTGGCTGATTAAATAGAGAGGGGCGCTTTTGCTTTGCGCGACCCCCTCTCTGCCCCTCCTCCTGGAGATTATCTCAAGATCCCCATAGAGGCTGTGAAGAAAGCAATATGCTGGACAACTTTACTGAAACAGTGAACACAATGTGAAAATGTAGCTTTAATTGTTACACAAAGGTGTAATGGACTGAGTATGCTCCAGTAAAATGTCCAAATGTATCGTCCTAATGATGGAAGAATGTTATAGAGATGAAGAATGTTATATCAGATCTGATATGTTAGATAGTTTATAATTAAGTAGCTGGAGTTTATGTAGCCTTGAGTGATCTGAACTGGCTCCAAATACATCCAAACATTGAACATCTGACAAACCAATGTCGCCCCCTGCTGGTAAAAATGACTCTGTTCAATTTATAGGTGGTGCCTACCTCAAATTTTTATTAAAAAAAATAAAAAAATAAAAAAATAAAAGAAAGGAAATAAATAAATAAATAAATACCAGTGTCTGTATCACCAAAACTTTTAGGTGGGGAATGGATAGGAGTACTCCTTATTTAGTGATAAAAGTCTGTCTCAGGCCTATTATGTTGAATTGTTGCTAAAAACACAATACAAGACTACAGTGGATATAGTCACTGTGGATTTAACGTGTTTTGTCAGTAAACTTAATGCGTTCTCTGACCCTATTACTGTGTTGTCAGAGGCCACAGTTAAAACTGCACCCGTTGTTTAGTCTAAATCCAGCTGCTGGGTCCTGTAGAGATTGTCTATATGCCACTGGAGGTCACTGTATCTGAGGCGAACATGCTGCACATCAGAGATATAAGATCACGAGGTTCATTATAAGGGGGGATCTCTATAGCTCAGATTATTTTTTATTAATTCCTAAAAGTTTAAATCTTTGACTTTTAAACATCTTCCACAGGCAATACAATCACAACAGTCAAACTAATGCAGCATTATTACAATGACATTTAAACAGGGTCACATATCCCTTAATAATTTTTTGTGCCAGATAGAGGATTTGTGATTATCTGAGAGACTGAAGAGATCAGTGCACGGTGACCTTGTATGAACCAAGGCCAGTACCTACAGACATGCAGTAAGCTTATAGGTAATGTAGGTGTGTGAACCACTTGTGTGCTGTTCAGTCACATAAGGCTTTAATTCTCAGATATAGAATCTATTCATAGACATGAATAAATGTCACACTGGCTGTTGACATGTGTGACGTGTTGGGTTGAAAAAAATTGGATACACTTCCTGAAGTATACACTACAGTTAAAATGACAACCAGTGATATGTTACAGAAAGAAAAAAAAAGGGAATTGGCTTTTGAGTAAGGCTGCTAGAAAAGCAAAGGAACTAAACTGTGTGACTGTTTGGTCTGTGTGTTACCATGGGTTTATCAACTTTAGCACACAGACTTTGGTTTGTCTTATCTCTGTCTCACACAAAATCCAAAAGTGTTGAACACAGGTTGAAATATCAGTTCATACAGAAGTGTGTCAAATATATCCGAATGTGATCTTGATCTATCTTGAACTTAAACAGGAAAAGTATCTATCACATGAAAACAGAAATTACAGACAGGTTATTTGTAACATCATAGTTAGCAAAACTGGAGGAGGGCTTGGATGGCAACCAGAGGGTCTCTTATCTTTTTTAATGACAATAAATGAATAATAGGTAGATTACCTTTATTATGTGCCATTTAAAGGTATGACAAATTTTACTGATCACACACTGAGCCATTGTGTCAGCACAGCAAGAGGAAGTAAAAGAGCATATGCAGAGTATAGATAAGTAACCCCGTAAAACAAAACAAAACAAGACTCTTATGAACATCTGCTACAATGAAGCATGGACAAACAAAAATGAAAGTCTCTAAATAATAAAAACTAGTAATTACAAAGTATATTGAGATTCAAAAATACATTAATTAATTAAACTTAAAAACTGCATGAGCAGAAATTTCACAGGAATCTCACTGAAGATCAGAATGAAATAGTTATTGTACTTGTAGCAGCAAAAGCAGTGAAGTAGTACAGACAGTTAAAAGTTGAGCAGTCAATCACATTGAAGGCAATAACAACTGAAAACTTCCAAACATTTCCAAAAACAAGTTGACCTATTTTGCGAGACAAAAGAAATATTCCCCACTACATCTTGAGTTGATATTTTTATTAAGTATAAACATCATGATACTGCTAAAGTTGCAGAGAATTATATCGGGACATATGTACAAACATTTGATGAGCTTATAAATCAAATTCAACAGCAAGGCTTTATAAGGTATCAATAAGAATTATTTCATGTATACATTACGCTTGTTCTAAAAACACTGAGTAATCAGACAAAATAATCTTCTCAAGTAAAATATTTCTTTTTCAAAATTCTAAGATTATGTACAACATGATGCATCTGTGTATAATCCAATGTAATATGTAACAATGATGTATAAAACAGGGTAAAAACAAATCTGACAGAGTGAAGAAGCTGGCGTGGCAGGACCTCAGTAAGTTGAAGGGATCACCATGTGATATCACAGATCCACAAATGAAGTTGCACTCTTACTTTGAAGTAACAGACCAGCATGGACCTACTGACGATTCAGGGTCTGGTCTGACATTAAAACTGACTTTATTTTAAAAAGAACTAGTCCCTGACAACTATCAGATCACGAAGCAAGTACATAAAGATAGAACATTTAACCTGATCCAATGGGTCTTAACAGGGTCACTGCATTAAATACAAGCTAAAACTCAAATCATTAAACATCACATTTCATCACTGAAGACATTCTGCTATATGCACAAAATAAAAAACACATCCAACTTAGTCAACACATATTGCCTCCTCTGTCATCAATCCGAGTTTGTTCAGTGAATGAGAAGGTGAGGGCTGAGGGGTCAGATGGGCTTGGTGGTGCTGTTGTAGACCAGACGCTCTCTGTCCTCCATGGAGGTGACCGGGACGGTGTTGATGGGCACACGGTGGTGTTGTGAAGTCTTTTTCTTTCCCTTGAAGAGGCAGTACACCAGGATGCCTAGTAGGATGACAATAGCTACACCCAGGACGGAAGCTATTGCGATAATACCTGTTAAATGAACGAGGAGACATTTTAAAAAGTAAACTTTATGGTTGGAAAGCAGATCACTAATTCAAAAGCTGCTTTCAGTGACTCAGTGAACTGGAAAAGTGAGCTGCAAGAGAAATGAAGCTTCGACAACATTACTCAACAAAAGGAACCCACTCGAAGTCAATTATCTGACGAAGCAGATAGTTTTTTTTTAAATTTTTTTAGGTGGGTTTAATTTGAACTTTTAATGGTGTAGAATGTAAGAAATGAAAGGTAGTATACCTGTCTCGCTTTCAGACATTTGGCGTTCAAACTCCTCCCTTCTTGCAAATACGTCCTTCTCTAAAATAAAGAAAAAGACATAATGTAGTTTGAGAATGCTTATGTGGTACACAACATATACAAAAACAGGGGAAATTTAATCTACAATAACTGATTTTCCTGGCCACTGCAAGTCAATATGGTGAACTTCTTCAGCCGTATGTTTCCACATCCAGAAGTCATGGAGAAGTGTTACCATTCATTTGGAGTTGAGTTTACCTGATGAATGCAAGTCTGATATTCACTCTCCCTTTAGCTGTGTTTTGCTCTCCACCAACTCCTGAGGTTAAATACCAGGCTCTTTAACTGCTAAATGTTCACTAGCTAGATGCTAACTTTGTCTGTCTGGTGCTGGGAAGGTAGCATACAGCGGGTTTATCAGAGCTTAAAAGATGTTAAACTGCTCAACAGAGCTCAGAGAAGCTGCAGAGTCTGTAGGGTTTATCACTACAAGCACCCCCTTCCCAATCACATGTAGTCATTTGATCCCTTGTTAATATAAAAACATTGACTTTAAAGTATTAATTTCTCATTGCATTTGTATATTTTATTTGCCATATCATTTCCTTGAAGCAAAAAAAAAAACTTTTCCACTTCACACACATTTAAAAACTTTTGAAGTTTTGTTTCCATTTCCGTCTGTTTCTGGAAACTGACTGTTTGATTCAATGCCAGGTTTGAAACTGATATCAAAACAAATGTAAATGCACTACATCCAAGCATTAAAGCAACTGCCATGCAAACGTATCCAAGTGACCTCCGTGCACACTTGCGGCCCAGAGGATCAAGGATCAATTCAGTTTAAGGCTGGAGGTAGAAATATTGGCATTAACAAAAGACAAAATACCATAAAAAAAAAATATACTACTGTACGTGCCTTCATGTGAGGCTACTCGCCAGTGTGTCTGTGTGGAAGACGTCTGGAATGTGTGGTATTCTTTTATTTTGCACAATTGATATCTTAGAGGTAGAAATAGGATGTTAATTCACCGGGACGCAAATATCTGTAAAATGTCGACTCCATGTTAATAACAACCTACCTGTTACCCCACGGCAAGCTTTCAGACAGGTTTCCTTTAAGTCAAATCTGTTCTCATTTCCCCGGCAGCTACCGTAGTTGAAGCGGAAGCAGTCCTTTTCGATGGGGTTGTAGTACCACCTAGTGAGACTGTCCCTGCAGCTTCCTGTGTCGGGAGGCTGTGTGCAGCGCACTGTGAATGGCAATGAACAGTGAATGAGCAGGTAAGTTGAGATTGTAGCAGCGGTGCAAACAGATGGCAAGAGTGTCTTACATTTATTTAAAATTCTTGGGAAGAACAAATCTGTTAAAAAAAAAAAAAAGAAAAAAAAAAGACAAAGTTCAAATCACCTTTTTGCTCATCCAGTGGAATCTGCAGCAGAATCCGAAACTTGTTGTTCACTATAGACACACAGGACATAATTCAAATTAGTGTGTCTTTCGAGGGAAACATTTTATCAGTGTGTTATCATTTCTACATTTACAATTCTGTCAGTCCGTATGAAAATAAGGCCTAGTTTGCATAGTCACTTACAGTCCTCGCAATTTTGCTCATCTGAGCTATCGCTGCACTGTGGGGATGAGTCACACTCCAGGCCCGGATCCAAGCAGCAACCGTTTGCACAGGTGAATTGCTCCGTGGTACAAGGAGCACCACATTTTTCTCCTGCGACACACAAACACAGCGGAAATTGTCACTTGTGCTGCATCACAACTGTTGTTTTTACGTGGCTATAATCAATATTTTTATAATAACAATGTGATAGGAGTTGCTCATAGTGATGAATATACAGCTAATTATCAAACAAATCTGCAGCTCCACTTGATTTTATGGAGGCTTATAGCAACTTTACTGTTCTGGTTCACTCTCACTGCTCTCATAGTGCTGTTTTCAGCTGCAGCTGTTTTCAAGGAAAAAGCTCTAAAAAAAACAAAAAACCACCTGTACACTACATGCTCAGCACCAAATTATCTTCACTAACTAGTTGGTATATAATGGAACATTTAGAAGCTAGAGGAGTGGGTATAGACCAAAAACAGAGCTAAAAGATGGTGCATAAGGGAGTTAAATTTACCAAGTAGCAGCAGTAACTGCTGGATTTGTAAATAAGCAACTGTTTGATAACACTAGCGCCATATATTCACTTTATACTGAAAGATGTTGCGATTCAGACAAATGTCACCTACCTTGAGACGAGGGAACTGGCAAACCTCTACCAGCTATAGCACTTTTCTCTGAAAGAAAAAACAACAAATGAGATTAAAATTCATTCACTTCTTAAAAATGACATGTTTATCAGGCAACTAGCTGACAGTCTAAGGTCACTGTCCCATAAAACCCCCCAATAAAACCAAAATGGATCGTTTTTACACTGCGGTGTCTGTATAGATGAAACAAAGGCAATGTAAAGTGTTAATTAGTGAGTTGTGAAGGTGCTGGCAGGGATATTTATTGGCTTTAGACACACCCAGGCTTGCCCCCCCCACATGTTTCCTGTCTTTATGCTAAGCTAACTGTCCTGGCTGTAGCATTACATTTACTTTGCAGCCATGAGAGTGGTATCGATCTTCTCATCCCACCCTCAGCAAGAAAGCACTCTGCATAGAGGTGCTTGATAACCGCAAACGATATCAAAGCCAACACAAGCAGGATTTGGATTACAAAAAGACACTGTGGAAGACAGCAACGCACGCTGCTGCCCCACCGAGATAAATGTGCTGAAAGCAACACATAGACAACGCCCATATGATTGCATCCTTTGGCAACAAACAAAAGTTGGAAAAAAAATGCTAAAAATACATAAACTTTACATGCGTATGATCAGAGCACAGATACCTGAGCCATAGCAGGCTTTGCTGCACTCATCCTTGGACAAGTAGTTGTTGAGATTCTCCCTGCAGCCTCCAAACATGAACTCCTCACATTTCTCTGAGGCGGCGTTGTAATGCCATCGAGGGAAAGAACCGCGGCATGGCCCAACCTTCTTCGGAGCCATACAGTGGTCTGGTAGGACACAGAATAAAAGATTAGGTTTGACTCAAAATTAATAATAGCCGCTTATACGTCCCAAAAATCTGCAAAAAGCATTTAGAACTTGTCTGCGTTTTGTGAAAGCTGTCATGAGCATGGTCTAGTTACTGTAGCAACAAATTCAGTCCAGAGAAATGAGAACCAACACTCTCACTAAGACTCACTGATAGAAAACTCTAGTTACGGGCTATTTCTCGGTGGTTCACTTGGTAGAGCACGTACCACACGGGCTTAGTCCTACAGTAGCTGTACGTTCGAGTCTGGCCCACAGCCCTTTGCTGCATGTCAAACCCCTCTCTCCCTTTCTGCATTTCCTGTCTATCTCTCACTATACTGTCAAAATAAAGGCAAAAATGCCCAAAAATACAACTTTAAAAAATAGATGAATAAAAATGTGATCAAGGTTGTCAGCACACTAATTTTCCTCAGAAGTTCTCTAAAACACTGATTTAATGTCAGATAACGTCAAAAGACTCTTAACAATGTGCCACTTGTCCGTAACCAAGTTTGACTAACCAGTAATGTTGGTGTCTCATATCTGTTATATATCAGATTTGCTGAGATACCCTTTTTGTCTTAACTTCCTATTCTTTGAGTCTGTCTCATGGTAAGACAGACATAATTAAATATGTGGTTGTCCTGTATGTAGAAATGCAACTGAGAAAAAAACAGAAGCGGTGTGTACTTTGACAGACAATGAGGTTAGAGAAGGAATGCAGACAGTGTATATATTTCAAGACATTACAAAGAAGTGCCCCGACTGCAAAATTATACTATAAGTTACACTTTCATTACCAAGTCCTCACGGGCTTTATCACCAATTGTCATTCATGAATGAGTTGCTCTGTTATTGAAACCATTCATTATTGTGGAATAAATGTGGCAGCATTGTCGTGTAGTGTCACTGCCATGCCAATGCATATTCAACTGAAGTACATTCCTAACAACATTAAGGACACAAGCTGTTAATGGGTAACTGAACCACTGAAAGCTTAAAAGTCTCCCCTTGTCCTTCAGTCTACAGTCAATCAGCAACCAGCAAATACAAAACTGAGAGAAAGAGAGAACCTTCTAAAAGGATAAAACATTCAGACAATAATCACTTTTAATCAGTACTGAAAAGAATCAGGATGGTGACTGGAGTTTTCTTGTTTGTGTAACCCAGGCTGAAACCAGACCGACAGGTTTCGTGGAGTCGGGGGTGGAGAGAGTGGGATGGCAGGCGTGGGAGCAGTAAAAACTACACCAACCGCTCCACTCACTTCTGATCCCCGCTGAGACTCCAAACATAAAACAGGGGCAGTGGGCGAGACACCTTCGCTGTCGTTTTCTATGTTGGGCGGTCAAGGGAAGTGACCTGCGTACTTGATGTCACATGGCAGTGATAACATTTAACAAACCGTTTCTTTGTTTTTTTTCCCATGACAAAAGACATATCTAGTTCCAAGTTGAATCTGGTCTAATCTTTTCAGATCATGAGCTTTTATCTCTCTATTCATGATGTTTCATCATTCAGTCCACAGGAATTGGGCAAGCTTGCCATGACAGGTTTGATCACAGCTAACATGGAATCGCTCATGCTTGTGACAAACACAAAACAATGCCAGGAAAACTTAAGAGTCGTGTTCCTCAGAAAAAACAAATCCTTTAAAAGGTAGATTAAAAAAGGAAGACTAGAAGTAAGACACTAGTCTCGTTCAGAAATTCATATTTTGCCATTAAAAAGGGCAGGATTAAAGGTTTTCAGACAGTTTTTAAGAAATTTAAGGGCTGCAGGGAATGATCCTGTCTTACCAATTGCCCAACAGTAAACACAAGGTGGGTGACTCTGAATAAGCCAAAAGAAATGTCAACAAATACAGTGGAAAATGACTCATGTTTACTACTGAAACTCGACCATGTTCCCCCTTGAGTCTATATTTGCAGAGAAACTAACAAATCTACAACAACCAGCTCCGACATAAGATTTAATTTACAAGATTTGAAGTGCGTCATATCCATCTTACTTTAAGTTCTGACCAACAGAGTGAAAGTTTTTATGCATTCAAAGAAAAAACAGAGGAAAATGGTTGTCCTACATAAATGAATATATTCATATTGTGTTTCAGCCAGATGTTTGCTCAGCCTCGATACTCACGCTCAGACTGCTCTGGAGTAAGGACCAGGACGGTGACCTTGGTTGAGTCTGATTGGCCGATGGTGTCAGTGACGGTCAGCTGGAATTTGTACACCCCAGATGTCAGATTGGACACGATAATCTGGTCGTCGAAGGAGGTTTTCTGCAAGGCATAAAAAAGACAGTGTTGTGTGTGTGTGTGTGTGTGTGTGTAACAGTGGCAGTAGTTTTTCAATTTAATGACAGCCATGTATAAATAACATTATAATAGACACTTAAAAGGAAGGTCAGACACACATACACAGAATTATTAATAGTTTAGTTTCTAAATTTCCCCAAACTGGACACTCAGAAATATTTGTAGCAAAGCTGGGTTTTGCATTACGGCCTCTTCCCTTCACTCACTTCAATGACAGCATAAGGATATCCAGTGAGCATTTGCCACTGGAAGGACGCAATCCCTTGGTCATCTTTGCTCTCTATGCCGTTCAGTGTCACACTGTCCTGAGGCTGGACCACCCGGTCCTGGCCGCCGTTGGCGACTGGTGGACGGTCCGATTCGTCTGCAGTGACACCATGGGATTAATGTATATTACTAATAAGACATTAACTAGAACATGATTGGCATTTCCAGTTACAAAAAGTTGCAACACATGAAGAGGCAGAGGTAGAAACTGAAACCTGAACCTGCACCAGGGGCCATGATAATAGCCTGACGTGTGTGAACATGCTGAACTGACGGTTCCTGCCCTAAATCTGTGGCCTGATAACCGACTGCTCTCACACAGACCAGTGAAAGACTAGGGTTTTCATTGTTACTGAGGGACAGAGACAAAAAGTTTCCATTAAGTGGTAAACCCAGACAGTCCCCTGGTTAACAAAGCCCCCCCCCTAAAGGAAAACTTAAACTGTTAATTCCCTCTGTAGATGATGGCACAAATGAAAAATGGAGACTAAAACATATACACTATCAAATCTTCATCTACAACACATGTTTGTTTACAACTGAATAATTAATGATCACACACACAATGAGTCAGAACAAACTGAGATATGCATCTATATGGAAAAATAATTCATGTGAATATTTGAATTTGTGAAGCTTCTGTTAGTCTTACTTGGGGGGACATCCACTTCAAGATAACTTTCATAAACAGAGTCCAGGATATAATTGATGTATCCTTTCTTTCTCACAAAGCGGCAGGCGTATTTCTTCTTGTACAGACAATCAAAGAGAAAGCAGGACTTGACCATGCCCTCCTCGGCTCCTCTCTCCATTAAGGCGACATTGCACCTGGGCTCTTTGCAGCATTCCACAACGCAGTCCTTGTATCGATCCATCTTGGGCGACGAAATGAACGTTGCTCCGGCTTTCACCGATTCGTCGGCATCGAGAACAAAATCCTCCCGACCGCTCTTGAATTTGGCCAAACACTCCTCACCAGTCTCCTGGCCCCCAGCGGAGTCGAGAGACAACGTAAAGAGCAGGAGCGCAAACGCTCCCCATTGTCCTTTAAGGGGTGAATTCATTTTTAAAAGTCCAGTAAAGATTTCCACTCAAATAATTTCCAAAGATCACTTGTAACGACAGTGAAGCCAGTTAAAAATAAAACCACTTATTATATTAAAAATTCAACCTCTTCGTGGAGAGTTTAGGCCGCAAAATGGTAAAACAAGACGCTGCTTCTCCTAGACAATCAACCTTCAGTATAATGACGTCAAACCGACCCCTGACTTCCTGATATGCACCGAGAGAGATGGTTGAAAACTTCCACAGAGTCTCTCCAGACCGATCTGATCCTTCAACCTGCAACTGAAACCCTCAGAGAAGTAACTTCTTTGATGTCGACAAAAACCTGAGCGATCGACGACATTACACAGGTGAGTCACCTGAGAGAAACAGGAAGTGAAATTCCACCCCTGAGATGCCACTCCCTTGTGGCTGTTGAGGCCGCAAACAAAACAGGGACAGAGCTTTGTGTGCGTGTGCACGCGCGCGCGCTCTCACACACATTATAGTCTTCTGTTTAATTATTCTTCACCGTGTAGTCTTTTTTCTGTGGTATAAATTTACATTTCTTTCTAACTTTCTAACAAATTTCTTTGTAACTATGAAACAATTAAGAAACCTGGTTTTGAAAAGTACTACATAAAGTTTTAGTTACTTTTATTTATCAGATAACATTGTTTTTTATTATTATTTTGCCCATATTAGAAGTGGTTCACCTTATGAAACTTTGGTGAAAGTTCCCCATTTGTGTGCCCCTTAACCTAAGACAACCTTTACCTTTTTAGGGAGAGGACTGAAGTTAATCCACCAGCTTCTACATTGAGCAACGTTTCTAATTTATTTTGATTTAGTCATTACGGATTTCCCCCAGACAAAAGTAATCCTGCCAACAAGAGTACAAAAACAACTGTACAGCTACTAGACAGCAATAGAAATGTTTTACAGGTGAGACAGGGAAAAACACTGTGTCCAATAAGATTGCTAAATATAATGGAATTATGTTGATTACTAAAGGCAAAATAATGTGTAAATCAAAGGGATTATTTACTTTGGTATTCCTGATATAGAAAGAAAGACATATTTTACCTTTTTGCATTAACTTTTTTTTTTTTATTTTATTTATAGGCTATAGGACTTTTTTTAAGGAAAGAGCATCGACGTTTTCTAGTGCAGGTGTTTTTCTACGCAATAACAAGTGAAAAACTATGATAATAAGGTAAAACGACAAACAAAGAAATCATTACACAAACAAAACAAGACAAGTGTAAAAAGCTGAGACAGTGTCAGCAGATCGAACACCAACTGGAATGACCGGAGTTTATCTTTTTCTGGACTTCATCTTTCAGATGTACCAGCTTTAATCCAGAAGGTGGCAGTATGACGCCACCAACAGCTGAAGACGAAGCTGGGGGGGGTATTCGTTTTTCACCAAAAATTGTAAAACATGCGTTTTGGCTCATACTTTGTCACATACAGTGTAATCATGAACACATATTATCATTTAAATTTGCTTGACCCGCAATCTTCTTTGTGTAATAACAGTGATACTGAGATGATTCACGCATTGAGTCATCAAATTACAGTATGTGATGAGTCATGAAACCAGCGTGTACCTATCAGCTGGAGCAGGAAGTGGTCACTTAGATTATTATTTGGTTTATTATTTTGGCTTTAATCATAATCCCAGACAGATTCAGCCAGGGGGGTAATTAGTTTTTGGAAGAAAAAAAAATTAAGGTTACATCCACAAACTTTTTCTGCCCCTGTTTTCCTTCTCTTTCTCCTAGGATGAGTCACCCAGCCAGGTCCGAGGTGAGAAGGCCCAACGCAGGTCTCCTGTCCAACGTGCCTGTTTTAGACAAGCCGACGGTGCAGAACCAAGTAGCATAAGACGAGATGAATGAATTTGTTTGCCTGGAAAGGTGAGCTGCTGGAGGCACTCAATAATTCAGTGTTTGTAACAGACGGTGCATCAGTGGGTGAACACGCGCGGCTATGGCTGATTGATAGTCCCTGCCAAAACAAAAAACTGAACCCCATTATTCATATCGTAATAGGATCTGTGGAAAATCTGCAGCCTGTTGTCTCTGTTTTCTCACCTGTAATAATTTGGCTCTGGGAGGTACAACTATGAATTTTCTGACCTTGGGTTATGTGCTGCTGTTGATGTTTGACTTTGCAAACATTGATGGTTTTCAAGACTTTTATTTGACATTTGACTTCTAAACAGCCATAAACAGTGCTCTCCTATTCATCCATTATGTATGGGTGCGTAACTGAGGATGCCAATTTGACTTCAAGGCTTATTAAACGTACACCTGATAATGCCTGTTATAAAGGACGGGGCAGCTATCACACTAGAGGAACCCTGGCTCACCTGTCAGGGGGACCCAGCTATTGTTGGACGTGTTTGTGAACACAAGAGCCCATAGCATGTCAAACCCTTTTGACTTTGAGCAGATAAATACTTGAGATACTCTTACTGAGTAAATAATAATATAAAAATATGGCTGCTGTGTTGGTATACAGATGATAGCTATGTCTTCAGACCACATGAGTGGAGATATAAGAAGAAAAATACACATGTATTTATATATGTTTTGATATCAGAAGGACATGTTGGCATATTTTCTGCCAGAGTAATAATCCTAACTTGATTGCAGTGGTTGCCCTTGCACCCTTTTTCCACTTTTTATTGCTGTAATTGACCTACGCTCTCCCACCTCCTATAACACAGAGGAAGAGAGCAAAAAGCAAACACACACCCTAAAAGGTGCATGTGCATGAATAGGAGAGCACACACCCTCACACACACACACACACACGCACGCACGCACACACAAATGCATGCACAAACTTGTACACATACACACACAAAGGCATATCTCATTACCATCCTCCTGATAGTGCAGCCAGTGGGTGTTTCAAGAGGAGGAGGGAAGGAGAGCAAGACAGTGAGCTTTGGAGAGAGAGAGAGAGGGAGAGAGCGAGGACGAGGACAGGCAGAGAACCAGAGCCAGCATTATAGAGAGGGAGAATACGAAACACTCGGCAAGATAAGAGGAGACACGCATGGGAACAGCAGTTCACTAGAGACAGAGTAGGGGAGCCGGTGTACAAGACAAACGTTTCAGAGCCTGAAGGTGTGTGTGTGTGTGTGCGTGCGTGTGTGTGTGTGTGTGTGTGTGTGTGTGAGTGAGATACAGCTCAGTGTGTTTCCACGGTTCTCCTGAGGCCGTGGCAGCCATGGCGTCAGAGCCAAGCACCCAGTCCAGGGTGATGTTCCAGGCAACGAACAAAACAGAAGAGCCTGCACACCGCAAGTTGGGCAAGCTGACAGTCAAATACAACCGCAAGGACCTGCAGAGGAGGCTGGATATCGAGGAGTGGATCGACGGACAGCTGCACCTGCTGTTTGACTGTGAGGTAGGGAAGGGCTGGCTCACACAGCCACACACTCAGACGTACACTGTGTTGGGTGCCTGAGGAGGTGAAGGAAGGGTGCAAGAGAGGCACTGGAACTGCTCATAAGCGCCTTTGGTGGGCAATACATCATGCATGAGAGATTACAGCGACCTAATAGAGGAGTGGGTGGGAGGCAAGTAGCTGTGCTTAATGGCTGCAGTTTTTGGCACACAAGCCGTCATGTGTCTTCAACCTGACTGCAGTATCAGCTGTGTGGTATTCCACCATACTAATAAGATCATTTTGCCAAGATATGATTATTTGAAAGCATGTTGCAAGCCTGACAACGCAACACCTGCACGGCTTTAAACATAGGGCCACATTTAGGCATTCAGATGATGGATTTACACAGTGTGAAGTTGAATAGCTAGGATTCTAGGATCAGTAAAACCAGGAGAGAGAGTAATATTGAGGAGGGAAAAAAGTGAGAGCACAAGCACAATATCCCTGTAACTGTGTGATGAAGTAATAAAGTGGCAGATAAGGTAAGTAAGTAATAAAACTGAAAGACATTTTTAGGTTTAAATGCACTTTATGTGCTGCAGTTTTTATGTTCAGCTGTTATGGTGGCATCCAGGACATTTTGTCATTGTTTTATTGTCGGTATGTATCCTGTCTCTCTGCAGACACATTCTTGTCACTCAATTACTATGCATGACTGAAACTACATACTTAGATACTGTGTCACACAATTTGACCTTAGAGAAGCATGTAGTTTGAATAAACATGCAGAAAACTTTATATTATTAAAGTGCATTTATAAAAATAAGAGCTTTGGCATGGAAATGTGCACTCATTATTTCTATAGTGCGCTTAATTAATGGCCTCATTGCATAGATGGTTGTGTGCGAGGGAGTACAGCGAGACATGAGTCAGCTCATGCACAGCAACACAACCTCCACAACTCCACTCCTGTGTGTTGGGATACAATCCAGTTATGTCAAAGGCTCCATATTGATTCACTTGGCATTCTCTGAGGGGAAACCATGGCAACAGATGTCTCGTCGCCCACATGAGGCGGCATGGCACACAGTGGAATAAGGGGCGCCTGTTAAGGAGCACGGGCTTCCTAATGACGACGCAGATCAGATGACAACAACACCGCCTCCGAAAGGCAGAGACAAAGTGTTTCTCATTTAATTCTCGAACCACACAGAGACAGGGCCTGGCTGTAGATGCCCTGCAGCCACCTCTCTGTCTGGCATCCACTTTCACTCCCAAGGAGCCCTTTGAATACATCAGTATACTGATGCCGCAGAACATGAAGATGCATGCATATCCATCTGACTGACTAGCTGACATGGGAGATCTCTGGAGCAAATGTAGTGATAGATAACTAGTATCTCCAGTTATCTTCTTCTTTTTAAATCTGTATCTGGACCAGTAGACAGTCAGGCTTGTTTAATTCAAAACACTTTGTCTCAGCTGAGTGCTAGGGATTTCTAATGTTGTGCAAGAGTTTTAACTGATCACAATGCTTATTTTATGAGCTTTATTCCATTTACACCCCAAGCCTTCTTCCCTGTGGTAATATATGGTAATATGCTTGTGAGGCAGAGGGTGGAATAAATCACATTAGTGGAAACCAGGACATGCGGATAACAAAAACAGATTAGAAGTCTTTCCCCGTCTACTCTTTTGATCTCGTCCCAGAAACATACAATTATTTCCCGTTTGCAGCCTTTCATGTTCTGCTTCTAACATAATATAACATAAGTATTAATGTGCAGCACATGTACAATGCAGATAGTGAATGTGCACGTTCCCCCAGCTCACTGAAGGATGGGGTCTCGGTACAATTGATAAGGTGATGAAAGATAATCCACATCCTTGCCATATTGAAAACGAGGTCTTAGCTTTCCAGTTGGGATAGACTTGATATTTGCATTAGTCACTTGTGTGGAGTTAGGCATGACTTGTCCACGTGCACAGGCCAGTGTGATGAATTTTGCATAGGCTCAGGGGAAGTATACTCTGTTGGTTCTCTGACTCTTCCGCGTGGAAGCATTTACCGTCAGTCCCCTGTGTCACCACCTGAATTATTTAGCCGCATCTCTAATTCATACAAGTGCTGCCTCGGTCTGGAATCACCGCCCTCTTTGCAAACTTCACACCTTTTGAGAAATGGTCAATTTTTCTTAATTTTTTTTTAAAAAAGGTGGAAAAACAGTTCTCAATATACTTGAAGATCCCACATTTAGGGTAACCCAGAGCCCAAATCAGTGTTTTCCCTGTCTGTCACTCATCTATTAGGTTTTTTTTTTTTTTTGGGGTCTGTTTTATTAAAATCCTTAAAAATTAATTTACACCATAAATTTGTTTTGGACCCATTGCAAGCACAGAGCAACCATTGCATTATTTCATACGTTTTAATTATCATTTATTATTATGTAATGATCATTTTTTTAGCCTCTTTAAACTTTGCCACGACTCACAGGGTAACGCTGATATATATTTTGATCTGTGGGCAGCTTGTGCCTCTGACAGGAAAAAGGAAGGGTCTGATAAGTTCAACACAGAACTGGCATCTTGTTGAAACAGCTAGACTTCCTGGGCATGGTTTCCCTTACATTATAATAGCAAACACAAGGAGTGGGTCACAGAGCTGATGGTTTGGTGCAGAGCTTTGGTGTTGTTCACTGTAGAGTTGCCCAAGAGGAAAAGTCATGTTATGACCCAAATGGGTAGATCTGTACATCATAATTTAAAATATGCCAAATGTTAATTTTGGCGTGACAGCGGTGATAGAGAAAAGGTCAGTGGAACTCCACAATCAGTTTGGTTCATCTTCTGAGTAGCTTAAATGCACCGAATAAATATCTTGGTAACCTGCCCAATAGACTTTTGTACAAGTGGAAACTTTGTCCTTGACGGGGGACACGTCCTTAGGCTCCACGAATATCCACCTTTAATTTCAAGGAAAGTCTGGCTTTCAATATGCTTTGCAAAGGTCAAGGGAAAATTTTGGCCTGAGGGTTGCCCTAGACGACGGGTCGGGGGTCACCAAAATCATTAGAAATCATTCACTGGGGGGCATGAGTATCAATACTCAATTTCACAACAAGCATTGCATGGGCTGACTGACCGATCAGTTCCATCGTCCTTAGGGCAGTTAACTTTATTTTTATAGCACTACCCTAAACAAAGTAAGTGTTTGTCTGAAAACATAATCAAATCAAACTAAATACTAAGAAAAAAAAGGAATAAACATTTTTTTTTTTTTTTTTTTTTTAAGTCAGAAGTCCTGACAGAAAAAATCAGGTCACCTCACGACGATGATGAAACATTTCTGATTCTGAATTATAAATTCCAGTGGAGGTCATCTCATCTCGACAAAATTCAGCTTCTTATTTAGACTGCATCTGTGCTGCTGTCTGAACCCGAAATCCTCTGAGAACCGCTTTGATATTCATGAATTGCAATATTAGTGCCAACGTTCATTTTAGCTTCAGTCTGTTGCTTTTAACTTCAAAAAGTGCTGCTGAGACATTTCTGCCCAGAGGCCTCATTAAAATGCTGTTTTCCTCTGACAATGAAGGTAACTCTCAACAAGCTGAAAACTGTGACCGCGTTCAATATGAAATACTGAAAAGTCACTTGAAGGGTCGTATCGCATTTCTTCATGATGAATGCACATGTTCGCCTCAGCTCAGTGAAAATGTCTCTCATTGATATTCAGTGGTGCTCTGCGTGGTCCTGCAGTCACAGGGCAGGCGGAGAAGGTTTAAGAGCAGTACAAATTAAGGAGTCTATCCAGTTATTTTATTCTCACAGTTCATGTAGTGGTAGGTTTCATTGTCACATTTAGTCTTTACTTACTGGACATAGAGTGCTGTACAATTAACGCAGGATAAATAAATAATCATAACTCTTAACATCAGCCAAAGCTAAGGGAACATCACAACAATCCTATCACAGCAAATGTGAGCAGTTATTTACATTTACATGAGTTATAAATATTTACAATGGAGTGCCAAGAAGGGAAAGAGACTACACCCACTAAACAAAACTGACCGTAAAGTTTTAAAAATAACCACTTGAATTCATGACCTATTTTTGCAGAGAACTATAAATGGCAAGATAAAGCTGCATGTTCAGAAAGAAAGATAGATTTAAAAGATTCTGCACTAGATCATGAACACAAAACTCCTAGAAGTGCCTGGTCAGTCAAGAACCATTCACAACCTAACACATTAGAGCTAGTAAGGCAAAGCCCACACAACAAAGAAATGTACAGCATGACCAAATAAATAAGTAAATAAATAAATAAAACAAGTTCAGCCCTGCATGCATCCTGCAGACATCAGCACAATCACATGGGGTCCAAACTGGCAGCATGTATCAGTTAGAGAGGGCACAGGGGACTCTGAAGGTGGGCCCATCTATTCCGCCACTCAGCACTTCCACATTGATTAGCTCTCTCCTCATCCAGAAAGCTGTGCGAGCCCCATCCTCACCAGCCATGAAAACTCCCCAACCGGAAAATATTCCTCTTAAAAAGAGGCCCCACTTGTCAAATATGAGTCTATACCTGCTGACTCCAGATATCTAAGCGTTCAGTATCCCTCCAGTGAGCACTCCTCATTCCCTCTGAAAATGTAGTTGAAAGGTGCGGATAAGAGCTTGCGATATGAACTGATTACTTTGCAATATTTGCTTTTTATAACTTGAAACTCTGTGCCCTCCTTTGTTTTTTGTTTTTTTTTTTTACAATCTCAACTCGAGGTTACATAATCTTCTGGAAAACACACGGTACTCTATATTACACAGTTCACTATATTAAAGTGAATGCTGCTCGTGGGTTTATATCTTAATTTCCAACGTGGCACAACCAATCCGAGATTAATATATTCTTTAGAAAAAATGTAAAGTGGAAATACGCCCTCAGTAATATCTGAGCTAAATGCCAGCAGGGTAAACCATCCATGAAATCTGATGGTGCCATGTGGCAAGTATGGCCTCCTGGAGCCCTTTTGCCTTCATGCCTCAGTGCTCTTTAGCTTCTCTCATGCACAGCACATCATCAATCACATCATTGTTATGAGTAATTACTCAGGAAGGAAAACAGTACTTATCCTTACTTCTACAACATAGCCAACACTGCTAACACAGGTGATAAAAGTATGTAGACTTGTCACTTTAAAACTTTACAATCCAACAGTTTATATACCACTGTATTGCAGTTAAATCCTTGCCATGTTGCATCACATTCTGGATCACATCTTTCGCTCTGTCTTTTCCTTCTGAATGACTCTGCTCACTGGTGTGGACAGTCTTACCACTGTGAGTGGAAGGACGGCAAGAAGCCCACATTATACAGCGTTTGCAAGAGCTATGCAGAAGCACAACCGTGAACAATATAGTAAAAAAGGAATATTTTCTCTAACTCTTATTTCTCTCTGCTCTTACAGGAGGAAGAGATTCCAGAGTTAGAGATTGACATAGACGAGCTCCTGGAGCTGTCGGATGAAGGGCAGAGAACCCGACTGCACGTAAGATTGTACAATTCAACTTCTACTCATTTTTTATATAATGGAACTAGTCTCCAAAACTGCAAGTCTGCAAACAAGGGACCACCTGAGGCCCAGGAGTCCAGCCAGAGAAGTTATACATTTTAACACCTGGGTACATACCTGACTGTTTGCTATGTGGGGTAATAATTTAACAAGCACTTGACCCTTGCTGGAATCTGATGTTGCAATGTTTGCAGTGAAAAAGCAATGTCCAGTGTTGTAAATGAGCCTGTTTCTGTTTGTTTCCTTTGTTAGGAGCTGTTGCAGGAATGTGGGAAGCCAAAAGAGGTGAGACAATAAAAAAATTAAAAAATCCCATTACTTATAAATAATTACACGCTAGCATAAAAAAGACTTCAATATTCAACAGAAAAAAAAGATTGTTTACTGTTACTGTTAAAAAAAGAAAATCTATTTTCTTCATCTTCCCCACAGGATTTTATCAACGGGCTGCTCTACAGGATAAAGGGTCTACGCAAAATGTCAGGTCCCTTGAAGAAATAATTATAGGTCAAATAAAGAATTGAGACAATGTGGAGCCTCTTATCTTCCCACCAGTTAACTGTTAGGATGCCGGTATGTGCGGTTCACATGTCAGTGGGACTCTCTTCCTGGGTCAGTATCAGTCTAACACCAGAGCAGTTGGGTTTTGAATGGAATTTTTTTTATTATTATTATTTCGCTTTAATTTATGGACTGCTATAACATTTTGTTTCCCATAAACATACCAATACTGCACATGAGATAAATCTGTATTGACTATTACTCAGACGGACTGTTTTTTTTTTTTTTTGTGTAAGACTGTACATTTTCAGTTGCCTATTTATGTACATAAATATTTTTGTTCTGATATAACAGTGTTGTATGTCAAAATAAAATTGAACATTTTCAAGACAAGGCTGTTGATGAATTATCGAAAAGGGTTAAATGTGATTTCACAAGCAAAGTCAACCAAGTGACTGACCAACAGATATCATCAGAAATGATTAATTCCACAAATACAAATAAATATTGAGTGTAATGTCCATAATACCCAGCAGTTTATAGTACCAACTAAGATATGCTGTTACCACAACTGACCTTTATTACTGCTCTAAAACATTTGTTTTTAAAGTCTGATAACATCCTACAGTCTACAGACTTTACTGTAGCACAGCTGTCAGCATATCATTCCCAGAATACATGGTTCTATTTTCTTCTACCATGAATTTTTCAACAGAGTGATGGAAACAAAGGAGACGTTGACATGTCAAGTCTAGGAGTAAACACAGTGAAATCAGCAGCAGAAAAGTCCATTAAGTATGCATCCATTATCCTCATCCATTTCCTGTCTGTTGTGCGTGTATGACATGGCCAGAAAAGGCAAACACAGCAACTGCCTCCATACAACCGTTAATGGAGCAAGCCCCCGGAGGAGAGTGTAATTATGGTTTCTCCTCAGTTAGCTAGACAGTAATGCACACTGATGAAACTGCACTCTGGCCATCTCTCTGTCATACACAGAGGGTCTTTTGGCTGAGGGCTCCATTATAGTAATTTGCTTGGTTCGCCCCACTTCCACTCCTGATTCTCTAACACAGAGGCCATCCATACTGTAACACTACACTTCTAACAAGGCCTGTCAGACTGAGACATTTTTGTCAAGTAATGATAACTTTAAAAAAAAGAAAGGCTTTAGTGTTGAAAATACAACTAAAAAATAAGCTGCATTCTTAAAAGACTTGATGTAGCGCCCTACACTTTTTCTTCCTTTATAATTAAATTACACACAAGGACAAGAAAGGCAATGCTCATGTCAGATTCGCAGCCAAACATAGATTACAAGAGTGACTGCAGTGCCTGCCAAAAGAAACAAAGCCCTCACTAATCCTTTTATACTGACTCCTCTATGCTTCTTCGGTCCAGAGCTGACAGTAGTCTGGGACTGTGCATCACTGCAGATGAGCTCATGATGTGTCTGCTTTCTGTATGTGTTGTCAATTCAAAAAAAAAAAAAAAAACAATCCAATGGTGACAAGTGCAATGTGAGTCTAAGATGAGCCTTTGTTGCCTTTAGGAAGTAGGACAGGTGACAGAAGAAAAAACTTCAAGCTTCTTACTGAATTGGACAGCTTAAAACTTTTCTGTGTGTAGCGGTACAGTTTTGCTAAAATACAACCTGTCTAGCAGCCTCTGCAAGATTCACTTACCTCTATTTTCATACATTACAGAAAAAATAAAAGCTATGTTCCACTCATTATATATACACTGTATTGCATTTGCATTAAAGTCTATGTCTATGCTTTGCTTACCTATTGTTTAATTGATTATTCTGTTCATCTAAATCAGTGTTTGCAATTATAGAAAGCAGATGCTGCTCCTCCTGAGGTCTACATAGACACATATTTATATCCACTTTGGACAGATTGGATACGATAAGTTAGAGGTTAAATGAGGAGTTCTGGATTGCTTTAGATAATAGGTGGTGTTTAAAACTCTGAGACACAGTTTTTTAGACAATAAGAGGTCACTTAAGGCTAAAGCACAAGTCTAAGGGTGATGACTGACATGAGCCTGATAAGGCAAACACCTACAGCACAATCTAACTATCATGTCTTCCTCTTCTTCTTTGGTGCAGTGTAGTTGGTGGTGCGATGCTCCATCCTGTCATATTTATCATGGCCTTCCCTGGGGAGATAATGGAGTGTGGATTGATAATTCATCACACTAAATACTTTATATTCATGCTGCTGAACAGTATGGCAGCAGCCTGCCCACAATGTATCTGGGTCATGGTATACATTCCAAATCACAGGCATCTTTTTCTTTGGCATCAGACTTAAGATTCCCATGCAAAGCTGAGTGGGGAAACTAGAATTCTTGTAGTGCTTATTATAATGAGCGTATGTTGGACTACCTGAAGCAGCGGTTGCAGTAAAGGTCTCCATCACAGGTGTGACAGCGAAGCGTGGCGTCTTGGTTACAGATGCAGCACCATGGAAGTTCATCTTCATCACTGTCTGATGGCTGATGTGCTACAGCAGCTGGTGAAATCCTACTCCTGGGAGCTGGAGCCTGTGTCTTTAAAACACATCAGAACATCAAGGGATAAAACGTTATTCTCTTTAACAGCTAGAAAAATGTATGAATTTTGTATTTTGGCTGTTGTTTAGTACCGGTTTCTTTGAAGTTTTTTTCTTTTCTGTGTTCCTTGGTCCACTCTGTTCTAAAGGTATGTTGTAGCCACTGGCCTCATCCAGCGCAGCTTCTTCTGAGAGCTGGACAAGAAAACAAACAAACAAACAGAAAAATAAGAATTTCAGAGCATGTCTGTAGTTCACATTACAAATAATTAAAATGGCAAAATAGCAGCCCCTTGTGGCCGCCCAGACTGGTCTGAGTTAGCTCTCCATACCATGGGTGTGATATGTGTCATTACCATCTATATCACAATATAAAGTTTAATTTGCCTTAAGCTCCACACCTGTTTCAACACTCTCCTCACTGCTTCCTCCTCAGTCTCCTCATCACTGTCAGGGTGCTGGAAGTCCTCCATAGTAACTAGAAGTGATATGAAAAAAAAAAAGAATAAACAGTGACAGGTTTCTGATACACTAGCACATCCACACTTCTCTCTTGGCCACAATGATTACTATCGTATCGTATACTGTATATCTGATATTGTGGTGTAAAACCATAGATAACAGATATGGTAAAGACAGTGGTATGTCAGTAATACATGTTATCTACCTTTGTCTGGGTCCTGCCCCTTCAGCTGGGCCATCCTCTTGGCCATGTGGAGGATCTGATCCTGGGAATGCCGCTCCTTCCTCAGCTCCTCCATGGCCTCGTCGAGCAGACGGGCCTTCTCAACCTCTAGCTGCTTGACCGCATCCTGATTCTCCTCCAAATTCTCATCCAGTATTCCCCCCTCCCCCTTGTTAAGATCGTTCATACGGCCATTGGCACCTGCAGGGAGAATAATAGGTTTGAACATATCTGGGAGACCCACATAGTAGCTGGATGAGGTGAGATTTTGTTGCCTGATTACAGTGATATAATCTGATATAATCTGCAAGATTGTTACACAGTGCTGTGGTCATTGTATAATCGCACATCATGAATTATCAATTGAATATGAGTGAAAACAGTGAGAGGAGTACGATCTTACTGCATTCAGGATTTGATTGTTGCTCATCAATGGCAACTTCCTCTGTCATCTGATTAAGCAGATCATTGGCTTGTTCAGTCTGAGTCCTGTTATCTGGAGGCTTGTGCACCTGTACAGATGAACACACAAGTACATATGCTGGTAAGCAGTTATAGCAAACTATTTACCATGCATTTCCTTTTAATAACGTCAAATATTTTATGCTGTCACGGGGCTGTAGTGTAAGGCCTGAGGAGTTACAAACAAGTAGGATGGGGCTTAGCTCACAGCTGGAGGAGCTTGAGATTGTGGAGGCAGACCCCGCAGAGCTGCCAGACGGTCCTCCATCTCCTCTGCAGAAGGCACTGGCCGGCTTGGAGCTTTCAGAGCAGCGAGGCGAGACTCAAGATCTCTCTCAGAGGGGATAGACTCTGAAGAAGAGGTAAAAAGCTTAAAGTGACTTTTGTCAAGAGAAAAGATGTTATTACTATAGTTATCAGATTAAATCGAAGTAGTAGGTGCTAAAAATTCCATTACTGGGTGTAGTATCCTCTTTGAGCTTTTGAAGTCTTTCAGCAATAGCCTGATCTTCTTTGCTCAGGCCTTTGGCAGGTAGATGGCCTCCTTTGCTATTTCTACATCCTCCATGTGCAAGAGGCTGTGTCGACTGTCCCTGCTGTTTGGCCTCAAGTGCAGCGACTCGTCTATGAAAGAAACATGAACAATCATGAAACTGTTGTGTTGACAAAGTGTTGTTTTTCAAATTTGATCATATACTCACTTTTTGTAATTTTCTGGAGGGGACCATCTTCCAGCACTGCTTTGAGACTCCCCACTAAAAATGAAGAGACAAAGACAGGTAAGAGGCCTTAAGGCTTATGCAATAACCACATTTAATTTTTTGTTCTTTTCTGGTTTGGCCTTTACCTTGTCAGATTGCCGTGGCACTGTTTGCACACCTTCTGTTGTTGGGTGGTGCCACAGCGAGGCACCACAGCACTGAAAGTCAAACAGCTGGAGCAGAAGGAGCGGCCGCAGCTCTTACAGCCCAGCTGTGGGGACATAGCAACGTAAATTACACATTTACTATCCGTTTTCGTTCGTATACCTACGTGATTATTATGAGTCAGCCAGACCTTACCTCCTTCTTGAAGAGGCTGAACTTTGATGCACAACAAAAACAACGGTTGTCCATGCCGACGCATGTAGAGTCATGTGACAGGCAATTATACTTGTACCGGTACTGCTATTGTGGGTAAATATTTGGAGAAAATCGAGTCAACGAAAAATAAGTTGGCAGCTAACTGCCTGTTTTCAACCTTTCAGCGTTGCTAAAATCAAAACCGGAACCATTCCGGAAGATGCGGCGTGACGTCAATGTACGTTTTCCTGTTTCTGGTTCCTCCAATCAGCTTTCTCCAAATTATCTCGCGGTCGTTGTTCAAAACACAAAACCGACCGTTCAACAGCGATCCGTGCTACAGCTTTGTACTTGTTCTATAATCTGGAAAAAGGCAAAGGAGGCTTGTAAGCGGTATGAAAAAGCGCAATTTTATAGACGAACAGTTCTTTCTTTTTATATATGACCGTTTATTTTGGCTAATACTGCGAACATCGACGAAACCGATTGAAAGCAAATGTTAGCTAGTTGGTGTGCTAGCTCCCACACGTCATGCCCTCAGTATCGTCACTGTTGTCAGACGTTAGCTACAAGAAGTAGCCTACTATTTTGTTTCTGTGTTACATGCTATGTTGTGTAAGATCGTAACATTTTACCAGTTTGCATTTTAATTGTTCCATTCCTGTGTAGATATTATGTTAATACACCTTCTTACTAATATCCTGTCATGTTATATAACAAGAATATCCATGTAATATTCCTGTTTATGATTCGCATTACTCCTTTTCTGTCCAGTTTGCACACTCAAGCACTAAGCCCTGAATGATGATTATGATTATAATGAACAACGATTATTATTATAATAAGTGTATAGTAGACAATATTTATATGGGGAAATATTATACATGAAAATGCATTACGAGGTACAAACCTAGTTAAATATACTTATACTCATAGTGGAAATTTGCCTTCTTGAAAATGACATTCAATGAAGAGATCATCAATGCAGGAAGAGATTTTAAAACAATTAAGGGGACTTAAAAAAAAAATCAAAAAGTGACTGATACACTTGTGTCTCTGTGTAGGCATCTCGTTGTTTTAATTTCCACAATGGCAGAAGGAGGAGATGTGGAATGGGAGCTGAGCAAAGAAAACATCCAGCCACTGCGGCGGGGCAGAGACATATCAGCCTTACATCAAGCACTTAGTCAACAACAGGATGGGCTCAGCTCTGCCATCAACCAACAGAGACAGTATGGATGAGCTTTAATACATTGCAGCTGGATTGGCGCTGGCAATTTCTGCTGAACAGTTTTTCCCAGCAGTTTTCATATAATGATGGAGTTTTGTGGTTTTTTGCTTCTCCAGGGCCTTTGAGTCTGAACTGCGAATGTACGAGGGAGATGATCCGCTTGATGTTTGGGATCGGTAACTGAAATATGTAAACAGTAAAGTGTAGTCATACGTGTTACTCTTAAATCTGGGAGGTTTTATATTAAATCCTTACATGCATCTGTCTTTCACAGGTATATAAAGTGGACAGAGCAAACCATCCCTCAGGGAGGAAAGGAGAGCAACCTCAACACTCTGTTGGAACGGGTCGCAACCAGATTCACAGAGGAAAAGAAATATCACAACGACCCTCGCTATGTTGACCTCTGGATCAAATTTGTATGTGTAATAATTAACCCCTGACTAATTTTGCTGCTCTGACAAAGTCATACAGCAGGAATAACTTTTGCCATACATGTGCATTGTGTGTCTATAGGCTGAGACATGCCCAGAGCCCTTGGACATTTACAGGTACATGCAAGCGCAGGGAATAGGAGTGACACAGGCATCCTTATACATTGCTTGGTCTGAGGAGTATGAAAATCAAGGCAACAGTCGCAAAGCAGACCTGGTCTACAAGGAGGGATTCAAGAAGTGTGCTGAGCCACATGATAAGCTCCTGCAGTTTCATAGGTATGAATCAATGCAGAACAGTTTGAGATAAATAAACATCTCCGTTTGGAAAGTGCTTTATTTCCCTGTTTTCAACATAATCATAACCACAGTTTTCTGTATTGTTATTCATAGGGCTCTGCAGGCACGTGTGGCCCGACAGGTGATGATGAATGTGCAGGAGGAGGAGGATAGTGATGATGAGCCCAAACAATCTGAGAGAGTTTCTTTGGTTGACCTCAAACATAGAGGGAAGAAAAAAGCCATTGCTCCTGTCAACAGAACTGGGCCTGCAATTAGAAGTAAGCACACACATGTAATTTACACATGTCGTGAAACAGTCAGCTGAAACTTTAAAATGTTCCAGCTCTTTTAATCAACAGCATTATTGTTGGAAAAGATGTTTAATGTAATTGTTTGATGGCTTTGTGGACAGGTATTTCTGGAGGCCTACAGTCACGTGGTGCCCCTGTTCTCGGTAATGCTTCCAACAGTCAGCTGGTGATCTTTGATGAAAGCAAGACTCAAAGTGCTGGTCCATCAGAGCCTAAAATGGAGCCTTGGATGGCTCCTCCCACTTCTAGAGCAAAGGAGAATGAGCAGAGACCAGAAAAATGGTGTGATGTCAAGGTATGACACAAGCAGGTGTTACATAATGTAATTTAAATATGTAAAATATAACCCAGGCCCGTCAGTTTAACACTTATTTTTTGTGCATCATAGTTACCCCAGAAGTCCAAATTTGGGCATACTGTTATGGCTCCACCGCCTCCCAAACCTACCTTCCAACCATTTGTTGAGGAGTCAGACCAGCCTCCAACAATGTGAGTGACCACAAGAATCTACCTTTTATCTGCAGTTTTGATTCATTGCTTTTATTCGTTGGATATTAAATGTACATCATGCATTCAGGTTGATGATGATAAGAAGCAACATATTCCTGAAATTGATGTCTGGCACTGAAATGAATGAATCAACAATTTTGATATTTACGTAAAGCACCTCCTGTTACGATCTAAGTTATGATTTGCTGATTTTCTGTTTCATATAATAATACATTTCTCAGGGAAGTTGCACAGACAAAGAAATCTATACCGCTATTTAAGTCATGGTCATGTTACATTTATCATTAGTTTTGGCCCCTTTAATAGATCATGCAATTAATTTCTTCCATTCCTCAGGACTCCATGTAAGATCAACCCGGCAGTGAACACGGTTTTATCGGCGCGTAAGCCGTGCAGAGAGGAAACTCCTCTGAAGAGACTACAGGAGCATCATCTGCAACAGAAGGAAGCAGAGTCAGGAAGGCCACAAGAGCAGAGCATGTACTGTAAAGAGCTTCTGCTCAGCGGCGCTGCCGAATTCTGCTTTGAGGAACTGCGTGCTGAGCGCTACTTCAAAAAAATGGCACAGGAATCACAAGAGGTCAGAGGTCAAATGGGTCAAGCTAGTGCCAGTGCTGCGAACTGATACATCCAACTACAGTTTGATTGTTGTTTTTTTATGGATTGTCACCTTCTTTTTGACCAGATGTTCTCTGCAAATATCATGTAATTACTGTTTTGCATCGTGTGTCATCCTGTTGTAAATATTTTTGTTTATGCAGATCCAGTTGCTCAGAAAGGTAAAAAGACAAAGAAGGTAAAGATTTTTAGAAACCATTTGAACTGAGACACTATTTTAGTTCTGTTGGATTGATTGGAGGACCAAATAATGGGAACTTCTGTACAATCTAATGCAGTCCAGTACAAAACACCACAAACTACAGCAACAGAACTGACAGTAGGTTACAATAAACATCCACACGATTTCAACAAACAATACCAGCTTCACAGTAGTACTTATAGGGCTATTAAAATGTATTATATTATTATGTGTCCTCCTCTTGTACATGCTTAAAAGATTTGTTTCTCACTGCTCAAATCTCTTCTGCAGAAATACTACTCACAGTTATTCCTAATTTCACTTTCAGTGGATTCATCAGTTTTTCTCATCTGCATTGTTCTTACGAACAGTGCTTTTTGTATGTGCTGCCTTTTTTAGGTTGTTTTGTATTGAGCAGATTTTTCTGTTCAATTCCACCAGTCGAAAAAGGGCTTCAGTGAGGTGATTCAACTGTACTTTATGTCTCAGTCTGAGTAAAATGTCCCTTCTGTCCCTGCCATGTGTCATTGATGTTCAATAAACTTGTTAAATGTCTGCCTGATGACTAGTGGAATTGTGATTTTTTTTCAAGTCAGGGGGATTGTACTAATGCACTGTCAGCAGGGGGCATGCGAGGGAAAGCATGGATTGTATTCCTGGTAATGGTGGTTGGATTACTAATGGGGCACAAGAACAAATTAGTGCTGAGTGTAATCTGTTGCTGTAGTTTAAAGAGTCGACGCTGGTTGCCAAGAGTGAAAGTAAACTGCATTTAAATAGTCATAAATGTCATTATCGTTGCTGCTTATTCTAATGAAGTTACTTAATTGAACTTTCTCACTGCAGGCGACTCTTGAACTTTTTACACTTTGCAGGCAAAAGACTTTTATGAACAAATGTTCCATTCAGCTGGCCAAATGTTAATCATTGTCCAGCAGAGGTTACCTAGAAGCTCGCTGACTAAAGTGGTGTGAGTAAACCTAATGTACTGTGATGATGGGATCCACTTCACACACAGGCAGCTCACAGGGCAGACTTTGATGAATGGCTGGAAGATAGGTGCTTGGCTCATTAGCAAGTGAAATCCACCCTTTGCAGTTGTGGGCAGAACAGGCCGCGGTTTTCCCCAGGAGGCCACTATCCTGATGTGCTTCATCGCAGAGTGTTGCCGCTTTTACATGGACATGCAGCACTGGAGGAACAGACTTTAATCTCATACTGGAAATATGACACTGCCAGCCAAGATCCTCTAAACTGGTGAGTTCCCAAACTGTCTACTTTAAATTTTGGCTTAGCACTTACAGCAGCTGAAATTCAGTGATAAATGATAGGCAACATGATGCACTCCCACCATAATAACACAGCATAACCACATCATAATACATCCTCTATAGCTCGCTATTTGGCAGGACTTATTAAAAGCTCATCCCATGAAAGCAAGCAGCCAGTGACTTCGATAGCGCTTTAGACAGAAAATCCATAGCTCTCTCTTACTGCAGCAGAGAGATGGTACAAGCAGGCTACCTTTCCTTAATGTGCTTTAGACAGGCCCTCAGAGAAGAGCTTTTGTCCAGCGCTCTTACTCCGACAGACAGGAACACTCAGGCTCTATATGGGCCATGTTTTACAGTCCGCGCTCTTAACCTATTTGCACGGCTTGTATTTACATGCACCAGTTAACAGAAAGTTCTCGGTCCAAGATTCAATTTCACTTACAAGACACAAGTAGAAATTTTGTTCATTTTGTGAACTGCACTCGGCAAGCCAGGGAAAAGTGCAGCAGCAAATCACTGGTCCAATTTCTATTCACAAAATGTTATCGTTATTGTGGAGGCCCATTTCTGTCAGGAAAAGGAAAAGAAAGATAAGTCATGATATTAAAGGAAAATTTTCACTTTCTAAGTGACAATTTTGACTTATATTATAATCTTAATTTAGTAAGAAATTATTCTAACTTAGTGAGTCATTATTTTGACTTTAAAATAATGACATATAGCCTAATTTTGACCTAGTACATCATATTTGACTGAATGATTCATAATTTATTAGTTTGACTTAGTAAAATAAGATTATGACAAACATCTCATAATTTTGATTTTGAAGTCATATGACGTAGCATAATTTTCAGTCAAAATTGTGACCTTTTATTTCATAGTTGTGATTTACAGTGCCAAGCACATTTTTTAGATTTTTTTCATGACTAAATTCTTGTGTTTTGTTTTTTTTTTATCTTTTCCTATCTTTTCCTATAGGCTTCCATAAATAACATTATTGTCAAGCAAATGGGAGAATAACACAAACACATTCTGTCTTTTCTAGTATAGTTGTTGCACTCTTACTGAATTAAAAAGGATTTGTAGGTCTTCTGGAAATGTCACTGGATTTTTAAAAGAAGTTTCATTTGCATTAGCTTTGTAGGCTGAGCCCCAATAACCCCTGGTGTAATCCTCACAGATTCATTCTAAACAATAGAATTAATTGAAATGCAAATAATTAAGGAAGCTTCACTTAATGTGACCTGTGGGCTTTCTTATTAATGACACTGTGATTTAAAACTAGTATTGTCATTGTAAGCCCTTTTTTTTTTTGCATTTCAATATTTATCCAATCGGTGGGTTAAGTGTTTTCAGGAGATTCCTGATTCTTTGATTACATTCCCACACACCAAAAACAAAGAAAAAATGATAATTAATTGATTTTTATTTCATCTTCAAATAAAAACAATATATTGGCCAATATTGCAATAGTATTTTGGACGAGAAGGACAAGAGGACATGCTCTTCTCTCTGGCAAAGTGCATGAAATATTATGTATTTGCTGTATGTGTTGAAACAAAAATGATGTTCTTCAGTGATTAATGCAGGTAGAAGTGTTTCATTAACTGACCTTTTGGCCTGCCCAGCTCTCCTTCAGACTGTTCTAGCAGAGATAAGTGTTAGCACATTAACAGCTCAGCTCAGGATGGCTGAGCAAACACGACTGTTTTTGTAGTGATAACCATATTTTTGCATATGAAGACACCAATTACAAGATCGTTTTATTGCGTTTCGCGGCTCTGAACTCAAAAGAAAAAATAACTCATGCAAGGTAGTAGAATATAGCCACGCCAATAAATATGTGGCAATGACACAGTAGCTGACAAGTAAGAATGAAAGAGAGGGTGGGGTCACATCTCCCATACCCCCAACAGGCAAATCTGTCATTGTTATGCAGATTGGGTTCAGTGGAGCCTGATTCACCTGAGTTTATTTGATGTGTAAGGAAGGAAGATCATTATTAAAGCCTGTTATAGTGTCTCCCATATCAAAACACCATGTATTACATGTATGCCCCAAATCTGGCTCACTCTGCAAGCAATTTCTGTATGACTTGACCCTAATACATTTTCCTGCTTTGTGTCTGGTCTTAGCTGCTGTATAAATTATTCAGGAAATGATTGTGGTGAAAGAGAAGGGAACGTTTCAGCCAAATAATGAGGATGCTGGACTGGGGCATCGTTGTAACTTTGGTTTCTTGTGGCTCCATCCCCAAAGATTTTTGGGTCACACTGGTGTCAAAAGCGATTGTGAGGATGGGGATTGCACCCTCTACAGAAATAGCTCCACGATGCCCCCCCCCCCCCCCCCCCCCCCCCCCCGCTCCCTTCAAACACACACATATACAGAAATAACAACCCCTCCCGCCATCTGCCATCCCTGACCCTGTCATTCCATGGATAATGCATTTGACTGAACAGCAGCACACTGAACGACTACAGCACCCTCATGTTCTCATGTCACCCACATCACATGTAAAGGAGACAGAGGGAGAAAGGTGGAGGGTGGGGGTGGGGTGAAAGGTATCCCAGGTGATGAGGTGTAGAGGAGCTCTCCTTTCTTTACAGTCATTAGAAACCAGCTTAAAACACACACACACACACACACACACACACACGCTGCTATCAATTCTTTTGCAGCCCAATGAGGGAGTGGGAGGAGGCAGAGAAGGAGGGAAGTGATAAAGAGAGAGAGAGAGAGAGCAAGAGAGCAAGAGAGAGAGAGGTGGGAGGGAGGGAGGGAGTGTGTGTGTGTGAGTGAGAGAGAGATACAGTGAGCCAGAGAAAGAGAGGGAGAGAGGGGGGGATGGAAGGAGCTGTATGGGGCTGTGATATTCTCTCCTTCTGGATGCTGCCTTTCCTCTTCATGGCTTTGTCCCTCTTTTGCACGGTCACCCTGTGTCCCCGGGAGCAGGCACCGGTACACAGACCAGCACTCAGCCACGGAGCAGGGGATGAATCAGCCCCAACAAAGAGCCTTTGAGATGGCAGTGTGTGCTTCTGCCTGGAGGGAGGAACGCATCAGGCTTTCCCAGGCAAGCGGCAGCCTGCAGTGTGCGCTTGCTTGAGAGCCAGCCCTCCTTGTCGTTGTGTGTATGTATGAGAGAGGGAGCGTGTATGTCTGTGTGTGAGTGGATGCGTGTGTGTGGATGTGAGTGAGCAGTGTATAATAGTGTATGTGAGTGTGTATGTGCGCACTCTCGCTTCCAATCCTTCCTGGAGGAGAGAGGCTCCCCTCTTCACTGGACGGCAAGGTAAGGGGGACTGATTTTTTTTTTTTTTTTTTTTTATGCTCTTCTAACAATGATTTATCCCTCCAGAGCCCCATTTCCCCCATTTCCTCTCTCCACGGTGAAGAGAGTGGGGTAAAGCAGGGGGTTGGGGAGTGAGGGAAAGAGGCTTAACGTCATTGATAAAGAGCAGGCTCGAGTGTACTGTCGGTAGGCATCAGCTGTGGTGGAGGAAGAGAAGAAGGAGGTGGAGAGGCTGTGAGCAGAATGCAGTGCAGCCAGGTGCTGATGTGGGGGTGAAAGACAGGAAAAAGGGAAGACTCAGAGGGTTGCTGGACGTATTCAGTGATGGACTGCATCTCAAAAGAGGAGCCTTCACCTTCTGCTCACCCCTCGTCCTCAAAATCCCCACATCCCCTTTCTCCCCCCGTCACTGTCACCTCCGTCCTCAACCTCTGTTTCACAGAAAAGGATTCAAAAATCATTAAAATGTTGTCTCTCTCTCTCTCTCGAGATGGATCACACTTGACAAATACAGACTGTGCCACTAGCACGGGTACAGAAGCGTCCTGTTTGTACCATTGTGTATTCTAGTGTGTGTGTGTGTGTGTGTGTAGGCTGAGTTCTCAGGTGATCTTTCTTGTTCTACTAGTGCATGAGGATTCGAGCCGCTGCTGTAGATACACACTTCAGGAGACGGATGCTGTGGGAAAACAGGCACAGGAGAGGAGACTGACATGTGACATATCTGCGTGACAACATTTACTTTCATCTGTAAATCAGGGTGATCATTAGAAAACCCGAACTGTCATACGAGAGGTTGCATAAGTGCGGGAGGCGATGGTCGAACTGTGTTTGACTCAGAGAATTTGAGACATTGAGAAGCAAGGAAGCTGCTCGGAATGGTAGAAAACGGGTCTGTGAAGTCTTTCTATTAGATGCAAAATCCCCGGTGAAAATCAATGAGAGGCTAAGGAGTTTTAAAGAAGTGTATAGATTTTTAGTTTTAGTCCAGTTGCACCATTCATATTGGTATCACAACATTCATGCACTTGCTACCAAAAACTACATTCGAGCCCTTTGTTTGACTCAAACTAAGAGTTGTGACTAGGCATCTACCGCACTGACATTAACACAAACTGCATTCTCTGCATTAGTGTTTTCATTTGTGCATTTCATAAGTCTGATGATGATGACGTAACTGAGGCCCTGCAAGTCTTAAACTACAACGTCTTTGTGTCTCAGGTTACTCATTGATATTCAAGGAGGAGAAGGAGGAGGGAAAGGGTAGAGGAGGTGACAGAGAAGGACTCTTTGGTGCATGCACACACACTGCTATGCTACACACACACACACACACACACACACACACACACACACAGCTGGACATCTGCTTCACTGAGGGTGATGTTTAAACTCGGGTGTCTTCTGAAGTTCAACGCAAACTGGCAGCACAGACTCACGCACTGGGACACTGACAGGACAGAAAGTGATAGGCACCTCTCTCTCTCTCTTTCTCTCTCTCTTTCTCTCTCTCTCTCACACACACACACATGCATCAACACAGCATGCAGGTGTAGGTGGTACGTCACTGTCACGTGCCCCCGCTGCGTTCACGGTTGTTTTCAGGAATGATTGTGTCATGGAAGGAGGGGACAACGTGCATTACCAGCTTAGCGTCGCCATCGGCCATGAGACATCAAGCACTAAGGATTAAAACAGGCTCTGAGTCCAAATTAGGACAGCATGCCTTGTGTCCCCTCTTTGGGCTGAAGCAGCACCCATGCTGGGTGACAAGGGAGGATGGCAGAGTCGGCGCAGATTGATACTGGAAAGGATCGGAGGTTAAAAATGGTTGGTGCTTTGTCCCTGGGAGAGACACGCTGAGGCCTGGGCTAAAAAAACATAAATCAAAGCTTTCATAAGCACATGCGCGTACAGTAACGCTTGCACTGAGGCCTGGCGCATCAATAAATTAGACCCAAGAGAGAAGAGTTAGGCTCATACCATTGGTCCAGGCTGATCATATGTCTCTATCAGCGCAGCATCAAATTGTTCAAAGCACTTGTGAGAGCCAAGAGGATCTTTAATTAACCAGAGTGTTGGTCAGTGCTGCATTTTCTTACTCTCCTGACTTTAGCCTTTAGTATACATATTGTTACACTGCGCGGAGAAGCCTGAGTTAAGATTGTGTTTTTCTAGCGATGTGTCAGCATCAATAGAACATCCCATAAAAGCCCCCAGGACACTAGAAGTGCTGTTTTTACAATGTCATTATGTTAAGGTGTTTGGAGTAGATAGAGACTGTAGCTTTAACTGCACATTAATGTCCATGCTCCTCGCTGCAGGGGAAGAACAAACTAGTTTTGTTATCCATTTTTTCTCATCCGGGAGAATCAGTGCCAATATGTCAGGTGACAGAATGATGTATGTGCTCTGTTGATTCGACTGTCCTGTCCTCAAATCCCCTTTACTGTGGCTTGTTTACTGCAGACAAAGCTGCCGGAGATGATGGGAGAAAAGAGGTTACATTTTCAGAGCGGATATTGTGCCACTAGATGAGGCAACAAAGCATGTAGAACATTAATTTTCAGGGAACAAGAGCTTTAAATATGCCCCTTCACCTTTTGCACACTTTACTGTGCTGTAGGTTTCATTTTAAATGGATAAAATTGCCATTTTTGTCCATCAAAGTGAAAGCAGACACAGGGTCTGAATACTTTCTGCATGTCCCTCTACTCAGCATGTTCTTTATTCCTTTCCTTTCTGTACTTTCACTTATCTCCTTCTCTTTTTCCGTCACTACATCTGAGTGTCTAGGCTCTCCTTTCCTCCCCCACTCTTCCTCCTCTATGTCTTGACTTCTCATTTCTTGTTTCCTCCTGTCAATATTAACACAGGACTGATGTGTACTCCTGCGCAGATGTCTGCCCTTGAAGAGCTGACAGCCCGCATTGTTGGGCACGGCCATCATATTTTACAATACACTTTCAATCCTCGGGCCTTCTCTTACCCATTCGGTGCTCAAGAAAATGACAGACAAGCTCTTTGATGGTTTACTTTCTCAGAAACGCTGTGCTCTATGACTTCAAACCATCTCTGACTTAAACCACTTCATACTGAGGTTTGAGTGAAAGCCGACACATGACGCATCGCTGCGAGTTACATGACATTTAAAATACCCCAAGATATGTCACAATCAATGAACTCTGTGTGTGAATATGGGTCATCCCTGCTTAATGTTGAGTTTTGCTAAATGAAATGCAGAACATGGACACAATTGGCCGTTTCATTGAATTTTATTTGCCTCTGACAATTTTCTTTATCATCATTTACACTCACTGTGCACTTTAACTTCCTTTGGCACTTTGGCACTGGCTGTTTATAAACCATAGGCTCTACTGAAACTAGTCCATAACATTCACTTCACATGCCCTTGGGTATGCTCTACATTGTGTCCTTAACTCTGTCTGGAGCTTTTTTATCAGAGATACAGATACACAGAGGACTAGGAAAAATGTTATTTGACCACTTTAGAAAAAAACTGGCACAGTACATCTTCACTGCCACTTTTCTCTTAGCTCCTGGACCTCCTGTGGCTCTGAGTGACTCCTTTAATTTCGTGGGCACTGTATTTCATGTTTTTAATGAATTACTTTCACAATGATCGATCAGTGTCAAACAAACAAGACTGAGAGTCTACAGCCATGCTGGCAGCTCTGTGAGGCTTAGACACAGCAGTGCTTTGAGCTAAATGATAATGTCTGCATGCTAACATGCTAACAATTGCTAATAGGCACCACACACAAAATACAGCTGAGGCAGATGGGAGGGTAATTACTTTTGCATGTATTTATTCCTAATGATTTAGGGCCAATTGAACTTTGATGATGCCGATCTCTGATGATGGCGCTGGATGAAAAGTTAAGGGATAAACAAAGTGATTCTAATTCATCCTGAGGGTGACATGAATGTGAACCAAATTTCATGGCAATCCATCCAATAGTTGTTGAGCTATTTCAGTCTGGACCAAAGTGCTGCACCGACAGATCCCCAGCCGCTAGCATGGCTAAAAAAAGCAAAACTGTGCTCGTAAGCGTAGCCACATTTGCAACATGGGAGACTTCACAGAGGTAGTAAATGCGTGCCATTCTCCAACACTCCTTATATTCCAAGTGCTTTGTTGTGCATGATGTATCAGACCGCTAGCATGAAATATGCATGGCAGCAGCGTGTTATTCCATGTCATTGAATGCAGCTTATTACATCACTTGTCGTCTCCTATTGACAATCCTTCCATGTCTGCAGAGGTGACTTCAAAGAGAAAGCAGACATCAACTTAAATCATAAACACTGCTATTGTACTGCCCGGTCACGTCCAGTGCTTTTACAAAGCACAAGGAAGAGATGACCAACCAAAAAAAAAAAAAAAAAAAAAAAGGGGGGAACCCCAAAACATCCCAACAAACCCCCGCGCTCGCCCGCCCCTTCTCCCACTCCCCCCCCGTGAGAGGCAGTCTCATTACACTCAAAGGGCAAAACGGTCATCATAATGAAGCTGATAGAAGAGCAATCTCTAAGCCCTCCACACCACACTGCACTGCAGAGTCCAAAAACAGCAGTTAAGACCTCGATGCTATCTATGCCACTATGAAATAGATGTAGCCCGCTGTAATTCACTATAGCTGGATTATGCTTATACATGCACTGACAAACACAAAAAGAGGATTACCTCATCTCCATCGTCTCCCACCCTCACCTCACTATTTGACATGAATTCTGTACAAAATAAACACGTGTCTGATGCTAGAGAGGAGGGGGGGGGGGGGGGTGACGTGTCCTAAAATTAGATCAGTGAAGGACTGAACACCACACTAATTCTGTGAGCACAGTCACCTGCACACTCACTACATTTCTGCATGCACGCCAACAAAAAAAAGATAGAAGCAGAAATCAGGGCAAACAGGGGTGGAAAAAAAAATCATTCAACAGAGCTCAGAGCACCAACGTCGAACAAATCCAATATCTCTCTTATCTCTCGATCCCCTCCCACTCATCCACAACTCCTGCTCGGGGTGATTTGAACATGAGAGGAAGGCGAGCAAGTCCTCTCCTCTTCTGTCATGTTGTCTGTGGGAAACATATGGATTGCCTGGTTGCATTTCTGCATGGCATGAGAGGCCCATCCGCTCTGACAGGGCAAGACGCTCCATATAGTCAGAGGGTAAGGCTGTGATTGGACCTTCATTTGAGTTTTGAAATAGGGATGGGATTAACTGAAGACTCTCTCCAGAGAAATGACATCTATTTGCATGTTTTTTCACAATTTGAATGCCTCATCATCTTTTTTTTCATAGGTTTGTGTTTAGTCAGACTTCTCAAGCAGATTTGCTACAAACAGCTTTTTGCTCATGTGATTTCCTGTGCATGAGATTTTATTTCTCAAGGACCGGATTTGTGCGTTTTCAGGTCATGCATTTGGATCTATTAAAATTTTTTTTGCTCCTGCAAACAGTTGCAGAGATGGAAATATCTAATGTAGCACAATTTTTTAGAGTGACCTCATCCTCTTTGGCTCTTCATATCCCTGACAGCAGCTGGCTGAGTTTTGCCTCAGCGCTATGATAGATTCAAGACAAGCCGCTGAGGCATAGGGTCAAATCCCTGCAGTTTTGAAGGATGTGACCAGAAAGTGTAATTATGCACTGTGCAAGTTCAGCTCTGTACACATGTATTATACAACAGGCTTAGAAATCAATAGCACGTTGTTATCAAGACAGTCATAAGCTTGACAGAGTCAGATAGGTCAATATAAGGCCAGTTGTGTGTGATTAAAGCTTGTAAATCAATAATTGCATCAACTTTTCAATTTATTCTGCCCAGGCATGAATCAACAAAGTGCGTGTTTCTGCTCGCTTCTTATGTCACAGTGGTTAGTTTGTATTTCCAGAGTCTTCAGAGGGGAACAGTGGTTGAAGATGAATAATGAATGCTGTGATATGTTCTATTCTCCGCTGCTTTGAACCGATGAAGCTTGATAAAGTACCATACAAAGCAGCCGTCCTATTTGTGCTGGTATCGCCCCATTACCGCTGGCAGTGTAGGACTGTAGCAGTTTGCATTTCACTCATGAGTACATATTGATTGATCTGCTTGTAAAAGGATACATGAGCGCTATGTGTAAATATTTGTTCAGGCAATGCCAACATCTGCACGTTAAGCAGCTATCTAAGCAGATAGTCTCTTATATGCAGCGGAAAAAGAAAAAGAAAAGACAGGATCACAATCTGTTTTGTAGCTTGTTTTCTCAGACATTCGTTATTAAAAAGGCAGCCACAATTGGTGGTTAAAAGCCTTTCTGTGTCTGCAGGGAGGAAACAGGGTCCCCTTCTCTCCAATACATCCAGGTCTGACTGTAATCTTGGCCCCAACTCCTCTCTCCCCACCTCCTGAGAGCGCTCACACCATAATGTCCCTGTCACATAAAATTAAAGTCCTTCCCAGCACCACATTATGTACATAGGGAGAGCACAGTTATACACTTATGCAACACTTAGCATATTAGCCTTGTGACTGAATTATCCTTGGAGGGTGACCCCCCCCCCAAACAAACAACTCCTCTCTCTCATCCTAACCCCACCTTCCTGTAATGAGGCAGGTTTGGCTGATCTGGCCAAGTGGGCCTGTCCCCCTTTTACCCTCGAGTGATGCGGCGAGGCGAGTGGCGTAGGTTAGTCACCAATACACCCCGTAACAGGCGTCGCTGATGGCGATTAGAGGCGTGCTGGTCTGAGGGCGGAGGTGGAGAGAGGAGAGGCTGCCAGCGTGATCGCCTGCTGAGCTGCGGACGGCTGCAAAACTCATTTCCTCAACTCCCACCATTTCACAGTGCATGATGGGAGATTGTATCTGATATTCTCAGGGCACCTTGCGGGCCTCTGCATTAGCCACATACATCTAGGGCCTATAAGTGCTACGCCCTGCTAAAATAAACAAGGGCCTACTGTCATACTAGCGGCTGTGAGGCTGTACTTAGATTCAGACTTGAGCTAGACGGTGTCCTCAGCAAGCTAACATGCTCACAGTGATATCAGCATGTTTATGTTTGGCAAGTACAGAATTTGTTTAGCATGTTAGCATGCTAATATCTACTAATTAGGCTACAGGTAGCCACTTGATGCTACATGCTGCCTGCTGGTAATTACTTTGTCACTCATTGGTTAAATCTAAAAGGACTCAACCATGAAACTGAAGGAGTATTGTCTAATGAAGAAGGCATAGACAAAACATGTGCCAGTTTTCCCCCTGTGCTGGTTTTTGACCTTGAAAACTGAGTAAAAGGAACAGTCTACTTCATTTGGGTGTGCAAATCCATTTTCTATTTTTTGGACTCCCACTTCGGTCACATGCACACCCCAGCTGTCTCTTCTTGGTCTTTGCAGAGTGCGATGTTTTTTCCTCTACTTCAATATTTAGCAGTAAACGCAGTAGAAGTACAACAGAGGTTGACGGGGATGTCATTAGTTTTACCAGTGTTTGGTGACAAACAGCAGTGTTCTGACGTGATGAGGAAAATGAAGAAGTTCACCCACGACATTAAGACGTACCCTTTAGCAACTTTGAAATCCGTAGCAAATTCAAAAGTTGTAGGGATATTTCATTCTGAACCACAAATGTGAACCTAATGGTGATGCAAGAGGAAAAGTCAGGGGATCACCAAAGTCAGCAGGATTGATCATAAGGGAACCATTAATGTCTGTACAAAATGTTGTGGCAATCCATCCAATATTTATGGAGCTATTTAAGTCTGTAGCAAAAGTGGTGGACCCACCAACAGACTGACCAACAGACTGACAATGCCATCCCTAGAGCCACGCTGCTAGCTGGGCTAGATACAAATCATGAGACTTAAATGTGAGTGATTATCTGCCAGTACAGCTGTGCGGCTGAGGAAATGAAATGTAATGTATTTAATTATTTCCCTACACTTGAATGGAAAATAAAGCTGAACATACAATACACCCAAGTTAGCGGCTTGCCAAACGCAGGACCATCCATCCAGGGATTAAGTGGTTACCCTCCCTGCAATCAAGGGCACACGAGCTACTAATTAGGATAGGAATATGAAAGGGTTGTAAAGGGGTTCTGAAGGATAGCCTGCCATAGTGTATTCATGTTTGTATATATATAAATATATATATATATATATATATATATATATTTCTATAGAGTAAGTGTGTGTGCGTGCATGACTGTGCGCGTGTTGTATTCGTCCTGCTAATGCACTGAGAGGCTGTGGGCGCTGGCCAACCCACGTGCTCATCAGTAAAAGGGCACAGAGAATGAATAAGCCTTAATTGACCAGATATCCTTCATTACACATGTGCTTACAAATCCATCCACTCTCCTTGGAGCGGTTCTCAGAGGCACAAGCTCGTGACAGCCAGCAAGGCAGCGTGGGACATATACATCCCATGTCTACGATGTCGCCATTTCAATATTTTCTGCTGCATGGAAAGAACATCTGCTGCCAGAGTTTATTTGAATACACCTGGTCAGAGAGCAGACAGTAAAAGACGAGGGGTTAGTCAGTGATAACATACTTTTGATCATCACTGAGGAAGGAGAGATTTGCTTATGCTCAAATTTCAAGATTACAGTTAGTGAAACATGCTGCCATGTGATGTTGGGTGCAGTTCATTAAAGGCTGAATATATTTCTCTATTTCTCAGGCATATTTTGAAGTGGGCAGGCTGTCGTTCCCGTGGACCTGAGGATGTTTCGCAAAAAGAAAAAGAAGAGGCCTGAGATATCAGCACCCAAGAACTTTGAGCACCGTGTCCACACCTCGTTTGACGCCAAACGCGGCTGCTTTGTGGGTCTGCCGACACAATGGCAAAGCTTGATAGAGAACCTGCGCAGGCCCAGGCCCATGGTGGACCCTTCCAGGATCACAGAGGTGGAGCTGAGGCCAAAGAAGGTAGACCCACACTCCCCATTCAACTCTTTATTGATCCAATAACCTTACATGAACTGATAACTAATGACTAGCACACCATGTAACCAGGCTCTCATTAAGCTATCACAGTGAGTTTTCATTCTAAAAGTTTACCTTTAACCTCTGATGTTGTTGTACCCTTCAGCACCTCAGAGAGATCCTGCTGTCTCAGAAAAAGCCATAACCCTCTGATGACAATGTGGAAGGAAGGCCTGCTCCCCTCCCCGTCTTTTCTATTTTCTTATCTATCATGGGGCTGGGCTAATGACCCTGCTGTGTACACTGACTGTACAATGTTGAATACTCAGGGGAGGGGGCACAAGATTTATTACTTCATGCAGGCAATTAATAACAGTCCATGGTGCCTTCCCACAGATGTCAAGCAGAAAGGATAAAAAGTGCAGGTACAGCAGAGTAAATGCCAGTGAGTGATAGAGTCTGCAAATCTCAGGATTTCTACACTTCACAGAGCATACTGTCGATGCAGTTTATGACCCTCCAGAAAAAAAAAAAACTGAGAAAAACACCAACATTTCATTACCGCCATGATGTGATTAGTGCTGTGCAATATGAGAACCATCAGCATTTAGGTGAGATTTATGGTTTTAATAGCATCATCAATGATGAGTTTGTCGTTACCCACAAGACCCCTCTATTGCAAACATGTTAGTTTGTCATTTCAAACTATTCATTCATTAATTTCATCCCAAAGTATTGTAGTCAAACTGTTATTACAGCATCTTCTAAAATAGGATTTCTCACCAAGGCCATTATCACCTGCCATTCTCTCCTCTCCGAGAGGTGCTGCAGTAGGTGAGATGTCATCTGACCTCTCCCCACTGTGCAGATGTAATGGCACTGAACCAGAGAAACAGGAGAAGTTGTTGACTGGCTGTGAACTGAACATGACTCTACCCTGAGACTGACTAATGAGCCACCATGCACTCTCTCTTATAGTTGCAACACTAACACTGTTCTGGCAAAAGATCTTAAAGTTTGTCTGATCATTTTATATCAGGGCAAGTTTGAGCACTTTAGGCCTTTGCTTGCATGCCAACGACGCATACCACCTGAAAGGTCATGGGAGCACTTATCTGTAATATCTGCATTTTGCAACAATTGTAGAGACTCTGTATTTGTAGTGCGTCCGTTGAAACATTTGCTTGTTATATTTGTCAGTGTACTGTCAGAATAGAAGCCACTGGTGAAATTATTTAAAGTCTTTGAAGAATGACAAAGATGTCCTCTACAGATTCTCAAGTCTAAATTTAACTTGCCTCTGAGCAATGATTATGTTAGCCTAATTATTCCTTTCAGTCTGAAATCTTTCTATAATGTGATCACGGCATGCGCTATGTGATAAAGATAAACGCCTCTCCTCTTTCAGACTATTGTGCGTGGGAGCATGATCGGTCATGGGGACTACATTGCAGCCATGATCAATGATATGAGCCGCCTGTCTGTGACCAGCTCCAACTCTCTTAGGAAGAGTAGCCCCTCGGCCCGGAAGAGAGCCCAGTCTCTGGGGAGGCTGGGAGAGGTGAACGAGGCAGACACTTACCAGTATGAGGGTCTGACCCATGATGATGAAGACGACGAGGATGTGGGTCAGGACCAGTGGAGGGACAAGGCCAGGAACATCCACAGTGAGACCAACACCCCTTACTTGGGTATGAAGAAGAGCATCACTCTGCAACCCAACGGGATCTTGCCAAAGGCCAAGTCCACCTACGAAGTAAGCGTCAGCTCCCAGGAGGGACCCTCACAACTTGCTCAGGCCCAGAACATCCTGATGCCAAGTCACGAGGCTTATATGAGCGGTGAGGTGGGCAGCCCTCAGGAGAGAGTGATATGGAAGAGAGATTTCCAGCTGCCAAGGGGAATGCCAACAAATCAGAGACCTATAGCTTGTTTCTACAGCCCAGCTATGACTGTACAGCCGCCCCATGGAGATCAAGGGACAGTCACCACGGAGCTCCGGCCAAGCGTACCGATGTACATGCACCCACAGAACAGCCCTGGGAGGCCATTCTCCTCCTATGACCTGAAGGTAAACCTGACATTACAGCAGTTTCTTTGCAGCCATTAAGTGCACTGATAATACATTATTCGTGGAATATACAATATATGCATATTTCTGCTAATGCAATGTACATCTTATTATTAGTTCTCAGCATGTTTTTGCATGAGTACTGAATACATAAGCTAAATACAAGTCTTTTGCCAAGAAATCATCAGGAATCATTTTCATGCTTAGCTTGGGGAAACATTAGTGAGGCAGACTATTGACTGGCTTTACATTAGAGGTGATTAAAGTTCTGGGGTTGAGTATTTTATTTAATTCTAGAGTTAAAATATGAAATGTGGGTTTAAAGTGGCAGTGGAGTTGTAAAACATGAGAGATGGTGTGTTTGGCAAAATTTCAGCAGGACGCTTGGGTGCATATAGCAACATCTTTACATGGGTCATATCGGGTAAGGTGGCTGCAGAGAGAGAGTGAAGGACTTGATTTACATTCAGTTTTAAAGCAGGTCTTGAACCACAGGCAGGCGGCCAACCACCTCTCAGCTCCCGCTCTTAATGTTCCTCACGCTTTTTCTCTTATCGTGCAGGCAGAGACGACAGTGAGATACCACTCCGGCTTCCTGCCCACTGGCACCAGCAGTCCCCTTGTGGGCGGCATCAGACCCCAGCGGACAGTGCGTTCCTCAGCTAGCTACACCCTGGGCCTGTCACCTAACATGGGACTGAGGCCCAGTGGGCCAGACCCCTTCCTCAGACACTCTGGATGCCCCAACCCTCCTTACCCCAGGCAGGACAGTCCTTCCCAACCTCGACCCTCCCCTACAGGCTCTCTAGCTACCAGTCCCCCCGGCACCTGCTCCCCTGCCTTTAGGCCCCCACAACACCCTTCACCCAGGCCACCCCCAGACCCACCCAAGGTGACTCATGAACAATTCAAAGCTGCCCTGCAGATGGTGGTAGACAAGGGCGATCCACGGTCTTACCTGGAGAACTTTGTGAAGATAGGGGAGGGTTCGACAGGGGTGGTGTGTATTGCAACAGAGAAGCACAGTGGCAGGCAGGTAGCGGTGAAGATGATGGACCTGCGGCGGCAGCAAAGAAGAGAGCTGCTGTTTAATGAGGTACAGTATCTGACTATGAACAAAATGATGAATGACAAAAACAATCCCAAAGAAATGTATCAACACATTCTCACTTACAGAAACCCATCAGAAAGTTCAGGACTGGTTTTCTTTGTGGTTTAGCTTTCAACCCTTACTTAAGGGGGAACTCGATTTTATGTACAATATGTCTGGATTGAAATGGACAGCAATTTTACACACTGAAATATGTTTGTTTCTTATGAAAAATGCCTTGTGTGCCTTTGGAGGGAGCTTTCCAAAGTCTGAGATGACTCTGATGATATCATCTGGGTCATCTTGGGCTCAAATGGAAAAATGCATTACACATTTGGGAGTGTGGAATTCAAAACACTGGGTATTTACCAGGCAGGAAACTCTTGTGATGATGAAGATGCTATTGAGGTTGGGTTTTGGAGCTGGGCCCATGCTAGAACTCTGCTGCTGTTTGGGACATTTTATCCTTTATATCAGACAGTAAAGAGATCACAACCCCTAAGATACAGGGGAAAACCCTTCTGCACTGATTCTCACTCTCATTCCTTTTTAATCTGTTCCTCACAAGTCCCCTAACTTTATTAAAGTGCTGCACTAAATTCCTCATAGGCCCGCCGGCCCATGTACGGCCCAGTAGAGGTTCTGAAAGTGTTCTGACTGAGTAAACGCTTAAAAGTTTGTCAATATAGACAGACTGTACCTCCTTAGATCAGCTAGAGTCTCAAATATTCATTTCATTTTGCACTAACCATAAGCACATAAACATGATTTATTAATATCTACCAGTGGGGCGTGGTGACTGCCTACCTTTAGGGTTCCTTATAAAAGTATTCCAGGTTATGAATATCATCATGAGAAGTCCAAAGCAGACCACCAAGCGATTTGTATCCGCTTCTCCTCCCGTCTGGGGCATCTGCTGCAGTGTTAGCGGGTCTGCTATTGTTTGTTTGCTTTCTAGCTACAAAATGGAGGCCTCCCAGTAAAGATCTGATCAGATTACACTTCAGGGAGGTTGGGAGAAGACGGCCAGCGTGAGACGTAATGATGTGTTCCCGTCAGAAAAAGTCAGTTTTTTCACAGCTTTTCTGAATGACTCTAGCTTGTTGATAGATGTCTCCCCTGACCAATCAGAGCAAACTTGGGGGGTGGGCACTTCAGAGGCAAGGCCAATAGCCTGAGCTTATGACACAGACAAGGGTCAGCTCTATTTTAAAAGGTTTCTTAGGCATCAAAATGTTTCAGTATGTTTTCTATTATTTCATATTAAAGCGTTAAAGCACATTTCTCTCAGTTTTTCTTTTAGAGAGGTTTATGGGCACCAGTGAAAAGGTGAACTATAAAAGGTTACTAAACTAAACTATTAGACCTAAAGGCCAGCAGTTTCTGACAAGCTGTAGAAGTATTGTGGAACTTTTTTTTGTTCTTATATAAAGTATATCCTGTTGGTAGTTATGTAATATGACTTTTTTTTTACAGGCGAGGACTGAAAAATAAAAAATTACCATGTATGAGCTGATTAGTGTAATTTAGGTTGGGTTGTAGTCACATGCAAAACAAGCATGTTTCTCAAACTAGAATACGTTACCTTTCATATGAGGTCTCATAAATGCATTTTGGCCTTACAGTTCTTCTGTTATAAGCTTATTATTTTTACATATGTAAATTGTGCAAATTGGTTTTAAAACAGGTGGGCTCTGAGAGGTTAAATGTCCTTTTAATGTAGAAGAACCACAATCTGGCCACATTGAGGGTTATGTACTTTGCTAATGGTTTTAATGTGAATGTTTTGTGCTGCAGGTGGTAATCATGAGGGACTATCAGCACAGGAATGTGGTGGAGATGTTTAAGTCCGCCCTGGTGGAGGAGGAGCTGTGGGTTATCATGGAGTACCTGCAGGGTGGAGCACTAACCAACATCGTGTCCGAAACCAGGTATGAGTACCACCAAGATAGAACATCTTTGTCCCTCTTTAGGAAGCTGCATTTGGTGCATTCTGTGTGGTTAAGATATCATGTTTGATAACTAAATCAACCACAAGGGGGTAGTGTGGTATCAACTGGTGTTGATCCCGGCAGCGTCAAAGTCTGTCATTCATTTGTCTCTTGCACTCCAAGCCTGCTGCTTTTCTCAGGGGGGGGATAATAATTTAATAACATAATCGAATATGTGCATGTTTAGGTGACATGTGGAAAGTCAATTTTGGGTGTAAATTTGATTTCCTGGTGCTGTCACATTGTTCAGTAGCGCATGCATCAAAAATAAGGAAAACATATCAAGCAGCAGCAGGGGAATTTTGTCAGGGTGTAATTGTTTTGAGCTGTCAGCGTGTTTTATATTATTAACAGATGGCTGGCTCCATCCCCATAGGATGACCTCAGGGTTAGATCGCTTGACTCAAAGGGATGAAAACATTTCTCTCAAGCCAGATGACATATAAAATGAGCCAGCTGTCACAGACACTCCTTATCAAGGATTAAGATAATCAGTACATTGACAGAACAATCAGGAATAAGACTCCTTTGCTTCTTTGCTTTTCCTAGCTGTTCAATTAAGAAACCAAGTAAATACCTGTATTAATGCAGGAGGTTTATTCCCAATATAGTTGTATGTGTCTTTTATATACGTATGATGATAGTCATGTGTGGGAGAATGCAGCAATCTGTTAGGTAACTGTTACCTTGTGTTACCGTGATTTCCAGTGGATGTCTGACCCTGCTTTCTGTTAGAGGATGCCTTTTTGTATCCTGGCTCATATACCTTTAATTTACACTTCCAAAATACCAAAGTCACATTTAAACTGTAGAGGAATGAACATGTTTTGCTAGTCACTCTGCTGCTGTGTAGGAGTTGTTGTTTTGAACCTTGCACTCTTTATCATTGCCTTTAATGTGCAGTGATTCATGAATTTTGACTTCCTGAGCTGTTAATTCACTGTAACTCGTAATGGAAAAGTGTGAAATGTTAATGTAAAATCTGTTTGTATGTGTGTGTGTGAACTTGTGCGTGTGTGTGTGTGTGTTGTCCTGCAGGCTGAGTGAAGAGCAGATTGCCACAGTGTGTGAAGCTGTTCTGCAAGCCCTGGCCTATCTCCATTCACAGGGAGTCATCCACAGAGACATCAAGAGTGACTCCATACTGCTCACGTTAGATGGAAGGGTATGATATGCTGTTTTTCTTTCTTTCTTTCTTTCTTTCTTTCTTTCTTTCTTTCTTTCTTTCTTTCTTTCTTTCTTTCTGTCTGATTTATGTTGTCTTGACACTAAAGGTCTTTCTCTTGCCCCTCACAGGTCAAGCTTTCAGACTTTGGCTTCTGTGCTCAGATCAGTAAGGACATCCCTAAGAGGAAATCTCTAGTGGGGACACCCTATTGGATGGCTCCTGAGGTCATCTCCAAATCACCATATGGCACTGAGGTGAGGAGGCACGCATTCAACTCTCACTCATGCTGATTAACAGTGGTGATCTCAGTCACGTAGGATAAATGCCAGCAGTGGCAATCTGTGCTCTAGGATCTGTTACATAATTTTACTGTGCGATGGTGCTTTAGGTGGATGTTTGGTCAATGGGAATCATGGTGGTGGAGATGGTGGATGGAGAGCCTCCGTACTTCAGTGAAACCCCTGTAGCAGCTATGAAGAGGCTGAGGGATGAACTGGCTCCTACTGTCCGAAATGTCAGCCAGGTAAGAGAACGGACAGTGCACGCGCACGCACACACATACATACATACATACATACATACATACATACATACATACATTATATATATATATATATATATATATTATATATATACACCACACCACACACACACACACACACACACACACATATATATATACAACTATACACTCAAATTTCAGTAAAGAAAAGTAAAATTTTGAATTCACACATATTCTTTCTTTTAAGATGTTATGTGTAGCAGTTTCACCCATGGTAGTAGTGTCACTCTAGGAATTGTAGTGTTGGTCTGACCATCACTTTGGTCCTTGTTGTTCTTGTTGCAAAAACTGAAATGCAAACGTGTGTGTGCCAGTAAAGGCTTCCAGCTGTCTTGTTTGTGTTTTTATTTTCACAGTCAATATAACTACTGAAATGATTTATTGAAATGAAAATATATGCACCAATTTCTCTCTGGACCAGATATCCCCAGTTCTAAAAGACTTCCTGGACCGTATGCTGACTCGGGACCCCCTAGAGCGGGCCAGCGCCACTGACCTGCTGGAGCACCCCTTCCTGCTGCAGAGTGGCTCACCTCAGTGCCTGGTCCCGCTGGTGGAGCAGTACCGCAAGCGCATGTCCCGCTGCTGACCCCTGTGGGGCTCCCGGTCCCCAGCACCCACCTCCAGTCTGACGTGTCCAGGCCCCGCACAGGGGTCCAACTCCTCTAGCACCCAAGGCAACGGGAGATCAGCTCCAGAGAAGCAGACCCAGGCAGCATGATGCTGCCAGAGTGATGGTGGCAGGACAGCAAGTTTGGTTGACAGACACCGCATGGTCTCGGGCATGAGAGAAGCACTTTAGGAGTCAGTTAAAGGCAGCATGCAATTCCTCACCTCTCAACTCGGTTCGATCGGAATATTGATTGGCTTCCTGTAACATTCAGTGGGATTCAACACAACACAACTTGGTGCATATCAACTGATAGCAACAATCAATATTCCACATAACTGTATGTAATGAACACGTGCTCCTCTAAAGATCCTTTATAATGTTCATAGTGGGAATTGTTGCTGGCCGTGTAAAGCTTATAAAGCTGGTGTTAGGCTCAAACCACAGTAGCTCATTGTGACATTATTAAGGAAGGAAGAAGTTACCTCTGCACACTCACCCTCTTTGCTGTGGAAACTGAACAACAGCCTGGTCGGTACACTCCACAAACACTGACAGTAGACTCTTTGCATGGCCAAATGGAGGCACACCTGGCCTGATGTGAATGCTTGAATATGTACCAAACTGGGAAGTGAAAGACAATTCTCTTTTATTAGCATAACAAATGGGTAGATGAAAGCCCAGCTGCTACTATTGGGCTATTGGAAAATTACCAGTACCATATTCCTCTTTTTTCATATTTATCCTTTATTTCCAAAAGGTGTTGTGGGTTGTTTGTATGATGTGAAGTTGCAAATAAGGTTTCATTATTAAGTATGGACTTGAAACATGAGCAGATAAATTAATAATGTAAATAAAACATACTGAATATTATGTCCTTACACCTGCTGATTCACTGCAGTAAATTATATAAGATGAATTCAAAATTTTACTTTTCTTTACTGAAATGTGAGTGTATAGTTGTGTGTGTGTGTGTGTGTGTGTGTGTGTGTGTGTGTGTGTGTGTGTGTGCGCGTGTGCATGTGAGCACATGGGTGTGTGTGCGTGAGGCGACATCTCAGTGTTTGCTTCTGATACAGCCCTCTTTGTATTGTGACAGACTTTTTAAAAACCACAAAATGTGTGTGTTTGTTGCTCCTCAAGAAGATGTGTATGACTGTATTTGCATTTGTTTGCCTAGATAAAGCACACAGGCCTGGCATGTGATGCTGCAGGACGTCCACCTGCTGAGAAACACTTTGCACATAGTCTTTGTATTCTGACACGGATACATGTTGACATGTTTCATGTATTTCTATCTCTGTGTGGATTCATTCATGAAAAAGAGAATTACATATTTTAATTTTGTATAAATCAATAAATGATGCATATTGAATCAGAAATTCATTTCATCCTGCATTTACCTCACACGCACACTCGTCCGCATGCATAAATACAAGCTGAATATGCTGGTGTTTTAAAGTATTTATTAGGTATTCACCATGAATCATACAGTGCACAGTCACTGAATATCTTTAAGCAAAATACGTGCAATATTTCTTATAAACACAGAAGCAATATCAAATACATTTAATTTAATTCCATACAATATAAATCTTATATATATGAAATAAAAATAATTATTTTTAGTAGCTCACAGACTGATATGTTAATTTATAAATGATTTCAAATCTAGAATAGCAAAATTGTATGCAGCTGAACAACACTTTAAAATTCTTGTTTTCTATTAATAACCATTGAAAAAAAAAACAAATAAACTGCAACATTGGCAAAGGATTATTATTTCTCTTAATAAATAGAATGTATCACCAAGCAACCAAACTGCATTATCAGAATTTTAAGTGCTGTAAAAATTTCTTTTCTGTTGCTTGACACTGTCCTTATTCTAATCAAGGGCGGACTGGGACGAGCAGCTTTCAAACTCACACTTGACTCCACTGATGCTGTCGACGCTCGGCTGGCTGTTGACCTGCTGATGTGTGTGTGAGAGAGGAAAGGTTTCTGAGCGTGACATCCGCCCTCTGCCGTTTGAGGAGCCTGACGAACAGTCTATCACCATCCTCATGAATTCTGGTGCCGTGAATCGACGCAACAGTCTGGTCCCCAGGCCGATGAACCCCGGCGTGCGGCTGGGGATCTTCCCTGACTCCATCTCCCCTCTGGCAAACAGCAGTTTGTTGTGTCTGCCCGTTGCGCCAAAGCTTCCCCTCTTCTGCTGCTCTCTCCTGCTTGATGGAGCCATGTCATCAGCCTCTTCTCTCTGTGATTTGACATTCTCCTCGAGTGCTCTCATGGGCTGACTCTTGCTGTTTAAAAGAGGTTTTGGCACTGGGACAGTTTTGTCAGCATCATTTGTCAGGCCCCGGGTGTTTCCTTGACATTCCGTCTTGTCTATCAGGCATCTCTCATCCTGTAGCGAGGCTCTCTTTAATTTGCTGGCTGACAGGCTCATGTCACGCACATCACCCTGATAGGACTGCTTTCTACTGCTCAGAAGGTCCAGGTTAAACGACTTTGCTTTTCCCCAGAGTGGAAAACTCTCTGGTGTTTGCTTTTTGCGTCCAGTGTCTCGGCTGACATCTTTCTGGCTTGGCTCAGGCAGAGAGTTCAGTGTTTTAGCCGCTCTTAGCTCTCTAAGTGGGCAGTTTTGCAGTTGTTTGGCAGTAAAGAGAACGCTGTGGTCCCCCTCAGTTTGGCTTTTCTCTAGCTGAGGAGGCAGAGCCCAGCTGTGATGATGGTTGTCCTCTTGAGACTGGCTCCTGGGACACTTGAAGCGGTTCCACAGCCCACTGCTGTCTCCAATCTTCAGCTGTCTCTGAAATACCCCGGGCAGTTGGTCATCATGATTAAACTGCTTGGAGAACCTCTCCAGAACATGCCTAGGGAGCCTGTTGGGCAGTCGGCACTCTCCTTCACCAATGGTACCCACATCAGCAAGTGGATCATCCGTGCTAACACCTCTCCGACAAGGAAAGTTCAGAATCTGGACGCACTGGTTGTGTCCGAAGAAGTTTGCCACCTCAATGGCTGAGTGACCGGCATTATTGGTTCTGTCCAGCCTCAGTCCGAGTCTTTTGAAAGCCCGGACCAGGAACTCCAGAACCTGGCTGTGCCCAGAAAAAGCAGCATACATGAGAGCGCTGTTACCCCAAGCATCAGAGATGTCTGGGTCTGCATTAAACTGCACCAGAAGTTTGACAACGTCCAGGTGACCCATCTCACAGGCATGGCTCAGGGCAGTGCGACTATCCTCATCCTGGCAGTTGACATCGGCTCCTTTCTCCAGCAGCAGCCGGGTGAACTTGGCCCTCGTCCCAGGGTCTTGCAGGCAGGCAGCATACATGAGTGGGGTGCGGCTATTTTCTGTCTTTGAGTTGATGATGCGTCCATCCAAGGCATCCAGGATGAAGCGCGCAAGGTGAACTTTACCACCGTGCATGGCATCTAGGAAGGTCTTGGTGCCAGAGCCCTGGCGTAAATCTTTCGGTCGCATCATTCTTGCACAGCTACTTGTGGAGCCGAGCCTTCAGGTGTGCTGAGAGTGACGGTGACAAATAGGGAGAGAAAGTGTGTAGCAAGTTCTCCAAGGCTCTCTGTGTTGACAGTGAGTGCATTTACCTCAGAGTAAGACTCAGAGAGGAGCTGCCAGTGTTTTTATACCTCCCTCTCCACATGCCCTCCCCACGTTGCCTAGGAAACAAACATCTGAGGACCATTATGCAGTGGCAGCATCCATTCAGCCCAAGCACTCTCTGCCTGGAGAGAAAAATATGCTATTTGAACAGAATAATTACTCAAGGAGAAAAACATGGCCAGTGTTTTTCATGTGAGGTCTGTGAGGTTAACCTAAATGCACCATTTTTACTTTTCTTTGCTGCAAAACTTACTTCATTAACAAATTCCTGCTGCTGATAGAATAGTCAAGTATAGAAAACGACAATCCAGCATTTTGTGAAACCCATGAATAGTGCATTATGTTGCGTCCCATTTACATTCAAGACTAAATTGTTACAAGGATTCTCACCAAAGGTTTGAGAGAAGACTGAAGTCTGACTTTGAGGGATCCCTTCAAAGAGAGGGAGATGAAAATGAACATTTAGCATTTTTTCTTCTCACCATGCATCTATCCTTCCACCCCGTGTTTCTGTTTCACAAATTATAATACAGTGCAACAAGTTCAAATTATGCAACTCTAGTGTGCTTAGATTTTCTCAAGGTTCATAATAATGACTTTGCCTGAAGGTTGTTTTTTTTTTTTTTACATGGAAATTGTAAATTCAGTTAACTCCATAGGAAAAAGGCAGTGAAAGCCTTACTTTATTAGCTTATTTAGTTACATAAAACTAAAAGCAGTGCCTAACTGATGTGATGAGACTGTGCTTTGTTAAACAATCCAGTCCTCTCACTGACTTGGGTCCCTTTCATCACTACGATTAACAGACAAGACGGCTGTTTGTATGAGGATATCAGCACGCTTATCTGTTGCTTTCTGAAGTAACAGTGAACATAAAATGCCCAAAATGATTATAAACTGCTCCTCTAAATACAACTCTTATAGTGTAATATATAATAGCACTGACAATAGTAGTGTTGCAGTATGTATATCTATACTATGCCTTGTAAAGGGACATGTAATTCTGCTGCCTTTTCTGTAGTAATTTAATGATTATTTCATTCTTTAATTTCTCACCTAATTAAACACATTTCTCTTGCATGTCTTGTCAAGGACTATGTATAAAAAGTGAAAAGGACCCTTTTACAAAACTGTTTGTCCTTCACAAGACCAGAATTTAATTTTAATTGCTAATATAAATCTCAGCAGGACCAAAACTGTGCCCTAACAGTGCAGGTGAGAGAAACATTGCCGGGGTTCCACCTTCCTCGCTGTTCACCATCCGGCTTCATCAAACCCTCAGCAGGTCCTTATACAGCACCAACAGACATGCACTCATCTAAACATGGAGGAAATTCATCAGCAGCCTGACCTCTCTCCTGGTGTCCTTCACTGGATGGAAGCTATCCTGTTAATACAGACATATCTTTTTCATCATAAAGTCATATCATCGCCACAATTTTTTATAACAAGATCACATCATGGAAGCGTCTCTATAGGTTTAACTTCTTATAATGCCAGAGATGGAACTCTATGGTTTAGCTTCATAATGCCTGGATCCACAGGTGCATGTGTCCTCAGGATTTATGCTCTACCTTCGGAGCCTATATTGTCTGCAAAGTTTATTACCATAGAGTTGAAAGAAATTACCCTGGTCTCTAATATAACAGTATTTAAAGAATGGCTATTTTAGTCAGTACGTCAATTACTATATGTTCTTCTCTTGTTCACAGAATACTGAAACCATTTTCTGCTGCAAACATTTTTTGTAGTCACATTGTTAGCTTGATAGAGTCTGGCCATTCTACTCGGATCTCTCACTGACAAGCGGCCATGCCGTATTCAGATCTCTTACTGTATGTGTCTTGCCATTTTAACGTTAAAAGGAGCTATTTGTAAGTTTGGCTATTGCTACATAGCCATCGTTAGCATTAACAGCTAGCAAGAAAAAGAAGTAATAGAAATAGAAGCGAAACAAGAGGGTTGCTTTCTACCTCTGGAGACAGCTCCTGGCCAGTATAAAGGAATAAAGTTTGATGCTGAACTTGTAACGTTTCTTCTAAACTGGTGAGTGAAAAGCTGTTCATGCTAATCTTGGCCATGTAACATTAGCAAAATTAAAAACAGCTTCTTTAATGTAACAATAACTGAAACTCTGGACTATGGAGTTATATACAATTCTTTTGTCTCCAGAGTTTCAAGAAGTTCAAATGATCATCACAAAAAAGGACGCGGTCCTTTAAGTGCTACATCACAGGCTTTTGACCATGACTGTGGCAATGTCATACAATTAGCACATAGTACAGTTTCCATACCAGTGAGGCAGTACTGATGACATACCTCTTCGTGTGCCACACAAATTTGATTAGACCCCCTTTTTCTGTAGTCTATACTGACCTCTGGGATGAAACTGATAAAACAGACATTGAGTGTTGCACAGTGCTTGATAACACTTGTGCTCACCATGCGACTTCTTATCAGGTATTCCAGTCTGAACACTCTGAAACTTTGGCTGCTTTTTTCAGAGGACAGTTCATCCACAAATAGATCTGTGCTGCCTGGACAGCATACATCCTCGCAGGCAGGCTGCGAGCTGTGCTTGAGTTATTGTGTTGGCCCCAAGACTGTTGGCTATACTGCTGATTATCTGAATGTGGGCCAACGTTTTCTGCTAGGGCCTGTTAGTTTGTAGAGTCCAGGTTCTATAGACTATCTAGTTCCCAGGGTATGGTTATCTATGCGCAATATATAACTTTTTATCTAATCGTTATTTTTAGCTCATGGCAAACAGAATAATTGAATTTTATTATGAATATAACTTTCCTGCTTTGAATGTGAGGTATGTGTCATTTACATTTATTACTTCACGCCCTGGAGTGACTATTGATTAGTAACTTTACTTAGTTATTGATTACAGTAATAGCAGTATATTGCCAAAGACCTACAGAAGTCACGATCAGTATGCCTCTATGCATGACATAAAACCACTCTACTGTCCATTCACTGAATGTGAAAAATGGACTGAGCAGAAATGAATGAAATGTGGATGAAATATTCTGAATGTGAATGAGTTGGTGCCATGAGACTTGTTAATTGGACAGATGTATGCAGTAAAGCAGAGATGTCATGGTAAATACCTGATCTCCCATTCATTGCGGGCCTGGCCCAGGCAGGAGCCACTTTGAATGCCTGATTAGGAATTAAAGCTTGTGTCAAGTTAAGGTGTTATCCGCAGACCTAAATGTCTTAATTAGTCACTGGGGAGAATGCACTTTCAGTGCCACAAAATCAACAAATCTCTCAAGGTTCTTCCAGAAAAACTTGTAAATGGAAACAAAACACTGCGCTAAACCCCCTTGGTAACTCCACTTAGCTACCAACACCTGGGACTAAATTAGCGTGTGAGCACAAGGTAGGAAATGGCGTTCATTCGGGACCAGATTCAACAAGGCCCATTCATCGTAACTAAAAATGTTTTCTTACCAGTGACTCAACATGCCCTCATCCTCCACGGACTACTTCATCTTCTCCCTGCTAATTGAGCACACCTGAGAATGACATGGTTTAGGCTATCACCTGCCACTGTGAAAAACAGGATGTAGCTTGTGTTGACCTTTACTTTCCAATTCCATGAACAAATTTGCTATGAGAAAAATATTGGCAGCTAAGGCACAATTAACCTAATCGGGTTGTCTAACCTGAGAAGATGTGGTTGTGTTCAAATATCAAATCAGAACAAAACACAATCTGACTTTTGTTTTCCTCACAGTTATGTAACATCTTAACACAGGTAGGTCTTTCATTTAAACAGCAGGGGATAACAACTCCTGCAGGGACAAAAGCACTAAACTGATGCATTCATATTCAACAAGAACAATCACGTGTCTGTGTGTCCGTTCAGTCCCTCTAATGCCCTTTGATTTGATACACAGCAGTCTTAGGTTGAATGGAGATTTCACACGCCTTCTGTTCTAGGAAAGAGGCAGCAGCTGGCCTGCTGTCACTGTGTGACCATGGTGTGCTTGTATCATCGATAAGGTTGAGGCGGGGTCACTCTGGTTGTCCTATATGGCAGAAAACAAATGTCATGTTAAATGGTAGAATCTTTAAATAAATTGTAATGAAAGTCACTTTGCTGTTGGCTTTGGTGTTTATTTCCAGAGGATAAAAACTCACCAAAGGCAGACACTGTTATATTTTTTCATTTTTGTCACAAGACTGAGGACTGATAGCAAAGCAGACTGAAGATAGCGAGGCAGAGCTGGATGAGAGAGGACAATTACACAGAGTTACAGGGTTGCAGCTGAAGACCCTGACAGCACCCCAGGAGCTGCCAGTCTCAGGGGCCACTGATATGTTATTGGCCATGAGGCGGGGCTCTTCAGTGCCTTTGCTCGCTCCGCTGTCATCAATTATCACCCTGACTCAGGCTTGCCAGCCTGCCACAACCAGATGGGAAACAGTAGGCTGTTCCTTCAGCCGTCGGATTTAGGGGGCTCTAATATCAGTTCTCAGACCGAGACATTTTGGACAACAGTGAATTAGCACCTACAGTGTGACTGGTGTGTGTGCTTTTGCCACGGCCATGGGGGGGATGACAATAATTTAAGAGGGAGAGCAGCACTGCAGAGGGGAAGTACAAATGAAAATCATGACAGAATTTTTTCATGCAGTAGATGAGACAATAAAATGACTTATTTGAAGAAAAGCAAGACAAGGCGTATCTGAACCGTGGACAGCAGATCTCCCAACTTAATTTGACTAACATACTGCCACACTTTTTATCCACACTAGCGGCATGGTTCTTGGGATGGTAATGATAGTCAGTGAGTTACTCCACCAGTTTGGTCCGGATAGAAATGTCTCACCTGGATGCTTTGTCACGAAAACATTCATTTTCCCCTGAATTGTAATCACTTTGGTGATCCCCCAACTTAACATCTGTAAATATCAACAGGTTAAAATGTCAATTTTGCCATTACTTTGGTTTATGATCAAATACATGCGAAATTAATGACACACACATAAGATTCAATTGTACTACAAGATGGTGAAAATAGCAGAATCTGACACATTTTCAGACTGCTGAAGATGCTGCTGGACTAAAATATCACCTGACTAAATACAAAACTGAATTTGCAACCTTCCTACACAATCAATATTAATATCATATTAGCTTAAAAGTCACATGATAAAGAACAAAATTTAAGAAGAGGCTGCCAAAATTTCTTCACGTTTATCTGAAACTACACAGCATAGCATGTCGGAGATGTCCAAGTAATCAGACATGTCACTGGTTTCCTGTTGAACAAGAGTACTTGGATCCGTGTCAGCAATACTGTTTGCCATGCTGCAGCTCAAGTGCTGTTTCCCATGAGCCACCTGTACCCCCTCCTTAATCTATCAGGTCTGATGGAAATTCCTTCCCTGCAAAGATGCGGAAGAGATGGAGGGCCAGAGAGCTCCCTCTCCATCTGCCACCTGACAGGCCCTATTTGTGGCCTTGCAGGACCGCTCACCTCTGTCAGCTCAATAAATTGTACAAATGGATAACAAATGTATTTGTTTGATGGCCACATTGTGCGAAGATGGGTAACACTCAGCCGCACCTGGAGTAAAGGTCTGCTGCACAGACACATCCACAAGACAAGCAGCAGCAAACGGTAGTTTTCGCAGGGTCAGAAGAGAAAACAGAGAAAAAAGCACCAGGAGGCTTTAAGACCATAACAAATGCCAAGTTTCATTTCACATGACGTCTCAACTGCTGACACTGTTGCATCTTTTAGTTTCCTCAGTCCATCACTTTATGGACTTTAATTTAAAAGGAAACCACTCAGATTTTACATATTATATAACACACCTCTATGTTTTAATACATTGAATTTAGACATGACAGATGCCAATATTAACAACAGAGGAAGACCACATCAGTCGACCTCCCCTCAAGACACAAAAGCAGAGTAAATGGCAACCTTCTGTTCTTCCTGGAGGAACCTCACTTCTTTTTAAATGAACTAATGGCCCTGAAGCCCACAGCTATCCATTTTCTCCCCCACATGCTCCACCACTCATGTTGTTCTGCATTCACCTTCTAACAGCTCATACTGCAGGGCTGTCGCCCTGAGTAAAAGCATACAGTGAGTTTCATATGAAATGAGCCCCCAGTAAGACTGTTATTACTTTGAAAAGAAGCACTTGGTGACTCACCTGCTTTAAGTGCATAACATAAAATGCATGTTGTCATGACGTTGTGGGTGTTACTGTGGCTCATAACCTTTTTCACACCCACCATTCCTGTCAGCTGCTGCACCATGGAGCAGACACGCAATAAATAAATAAATAAAATAACAAGTGGGGATAAATTGATGATTTGGTTAACAGCATCGACATCTATTTAAGCTTTGACAGGATTTTCATTTGAAGTCCCACCAATCTAAAACGTCTTATGCTTATTGTTGCTTGGATCAACTTTCACTCTGCAGAGTGATGTATGTGCAGTTTGACCGTGAATAGCTGTTTGCACTGTTTCTGAAGGGGGAAACATTCACTGTTTATTATTAATTTAATTTTAGTGCTTGAATTTTTTTTTTCGTCCTTTCCTTAAATCACAAGTTAGCTTTTGATCGTGGGTCAAACCTTTTAAAAAATAGTTTTGGAAAATATGAGAATTCACTTTCTTGCAAAGGGTTACAAGAGAAGATTGATGCCACTGTTATGTCTGTATGATAAATATGAAGCTAGAGCCAAGAGAAGCAATTAGCTTAGCTTGGCAAAAACAGGGGCTAGTTGCATTTAGCTTGCCACATAACTGCCCAATTTTTCATGGATTATTAAACAAAGTAGATATTTTAAATACTGAGCATTAGAGAAACTGGTGGATGGATTTTTTTTTGTTTATATATTTGGACAGAGACAGGCTAGCTGCTTCCTCCTGTTCTAGTCTTTGTGCTCTAAGCTAAGCTAATTAGCTGCCGGTTGTAGCTTCTTAACTCTCAGCAAGAAAGCCAATATGTTTATTTCCCTGAATGTCAATCTCTTTCTTTAAAGGTCTTTTAATAAATGAAAGACTAGGAATTGCTTTTTACAGGGAAATATAGTTGTAATTTGATTTTTTTTTACTTTGTTCTTAGAGATCAAAAGGTATTTGATCACTGCCAAATAAACATATGACTGATTTAACTCATTTATTTTTTGTTAAACATTTTATCTAAATTAAAGCAATTATTTGACCCTAGTTGAAAATTTAACAGTGTTTCATGTCACTTCATATTAACAATGCAGAAACAAGTGGACAGTGTAGATCACTGAGAACAGCCATTTGCAGTTCAAATCAGGCATCTTTGTGATTACATAATAGCACAGTCAGCTGCCAGGGTTTTGATATGACTCTTGTCTCTCGGCCCTCTTAACTCACAGTGAGACAGATGCTCTCACCCCAGAGAGGTTGGGGCTTTAATGGAGATATCATCAGGCAACGTGGTATCCAAATGGTGTAGAGTGCCAGAGTAAGAGCAGAATAAATCACCCAACCTGGGCCTGATGGCATGAATTTTAGCTCCAAAACTGTCTGGGGAACATGAGAAAATCAGAATTCAAGTAGCCATGAAAGTGCTGTCTGGCGCTGGCTTTCAGTATGTGGGTGTCAGTGTGTGTGTGTGTGTGCACTTGTGTAATTGTTTGCATCTAATGTAAGCACCATATCCTTGCCACATGCAGGAAGTTAAAATTTGCATCTCTAAGAACGTGGAGGTGCCTCTCACAGGTCCTCAGCGCTCATGTAACACACAGGAGAAGAGGGTGACGGACTACAGGGAGATGAGCCTCCTGGAATACTCATTAGGCTGCTGCTAATCCCATGCCAAAACCATGATTTTAATGGGATTGTGTAAGGTATCCTGGAACAAAGAACAACTTCCTGCAGCCTGGTGACAGCATGTGAGCAAATTATGCGCAAAGGAATCAGTATTTTATTGAAATCTCTTGCCTTGGCTGTGGTTTTTACTTGTTTAAAAGTACAGTATGCAGCCCACAGAGTGATCCAACACACACACACACACACACACACACACACACACACACACACAAACAGCCTGTGACAGTGCAGCCTCAGCAGGTGGTGTATATGTGGGCGGTGTGGGCGCTTAATATTCATCCAGGATGGCACCCACTTCAAGCCAAGATGGACTATAGATCATGACTCCCCACCTTCTGCAAGTCAGACCCGCTTCCTCACACAGGAAACAACAAGAGGAAGAGAATAGAGAAGAGTGAACTCTGGGTAGTTCACTCATTACATGTACTTCACAGTGTCCTTATTCTTTGAGTTTATCTGGCCAAAAATATCCCTTTTCTGTTCTCTGCTAATATTATTCTAATCTTGCGTTTTGCAAGGTAAACTACAACATTGTGCAGCCACTGTGTAGAGTCTTTAAATTGCTGGGTTTGGTTTCTCAGTTGTTTTTTTAAGGATTAAAATAGACTGATTGAGCACAGACTGCAATGGACAAAAGCTAGAACTGTCTCTTCAGCCACTGCCAAGATTCAGCAGGATCACACTGATGGCTAGTGTTAACAGTTTGTATGCTTTTGGATTGTGATAATTTCTCTAAATAAATATTTTCACGGTGAGATGAAATTAATACAATCCCCTATTAGGTAAAATATGTGGAGCAAATCACCATAAAACCACATATATCCAGCACTTGTTTGAGGTTTGTGAAGCATTTTACAACACATTCATGCTCCACATGCACCATTCAGCCCATATTTAATATGTAAAGCATTACGACTGCATTTAAAACACTAGTAAAGATTTTTACTAGATCATTTCTTTTATGTTCTCTTTAACCTTCACGTACCTTTTAATTCCATCTCCTTTCACATTTTTCTGTCTGAGCATGCATACACTGGGAATTCCTCTAGCAATCATTATTACATTTTCCATCTAAACATCTGCTTCAGTGTGTGTGTGTGTGTGTGTGTGTGTGTGTGTGTGTGTGTGTGTGTGTGTGTGTGTGTGTGTGTGTGTGTGTGTGTGTGTGTGTGTGTGTGTGTGTGTGTGACTGGAAGCACTTCCTTCATAGTTTGGCTTTCTGTCCAGTGTCAGAGAGCAGCCAAGTGTTGCCATGTGGTTAAAGATCCTGCTCAGGCCATCCCTCTCCAGCTGGTCTGAGACAGAGCTGCCGGAGTTGTCTCCGTTTTATGTAAGATTATTGAGCCCAGTGATTCAGGGCTGACTGGTTTCACACTCTAAAGCTCACAGTGCATCTGTGTTGTGTATGAGGTGGCAGGACTCTCAGGCACAAGCTGTGTCTCGCAGACATGGTTCGTCCAGATCCTCCTCTTTTAAATGTCACACATGTCATTTGATTCACAAGAAGAAATGTGAAAAGGAAATAAGACAAATGGGCTGATTGCTTCGGATAAAGAGTCAGGGAAAAGCTGTGGTCATTAATAACTGTACAGCATGTGTGTGTAAACAGAGAGCTGAAATGAAGTTGGGACATTTCTCAATTTCCGTGAGTTTAAAAATAAAAAAAATCCAAATTACATGCATTCTGTGTGGTCCACGTGCCTTTATTTCAGCTCTGTTTTGAAAAGAGCACTTGCTCCGTCGTATTAGTTGGAGAGAAAAGATATTGCAATTATGTGGTATTATGAATCAGTCAGGCCATAATGTGCCAAATTACACACTGACCAGCTCCTTGGCCGTCATCACCATCAGCTCTTTACTCATGTTCCAACCACTGAATGAACCACTGGAGTCTTCAATCAAGTCACAAATAGCACAGTTAGAGATTGTGCTTCTCTTGTCTTCATTTTTGTTATGTTTCATTTTACGTCACTTTAATAAACTACAATTTAATCACTCACACACACTCAAAGAATGTATTGAAGGTGTCAAGAGAGGAAGTCTTGCTTAGGAAGTAAGAAAAACTCAATTATTCTGCTCAAAATCCTTCTTATTTTAAGACTGTACTCTAATTTGAGGCTTTTTTGTTGAGAAATGCTGTATAGCTCTACCTGTTCAGGCCTCTAGAAATCATTCAAATGAGACTGTCTGATTAGAGAAAATCACTCACTTCACCCTGTTCAAAAAAACAAAACAAAAAAAAGGTGTTGGTGAATCAGTGGCCAATTATTAGAGAAACCGGTTCGTAAACAGAAGGTATCCAGTTTGATACCTCGGCCAGCAGGGAGTGAAAGAGCAGTGCATGCCCCTTCCTCATCAGTGTCTTTGAACGCACACAGTGGTTGCATTTGGCAGCTTGCATGTATGAACTGTGTTGGTGTGAACAGGCAGCGCATTGTGCTCTCAGTATTATATGCACTTTAGTATTGCAGTTATGATTGGGTGCAAACCTGGATATGCAAGATATACCAGGGCTGTCAAGTCGAGTCTCAAGTGATCGGGCAGGCTGTGGCATGTAAACCTTCAGCCTCCAAGTTTTTGATCGTTCTCTGCAATGCACACCGGTGTGTCATCAACATAGTGAGTTACATAGTAGTAAACCAGTAAATCAAAAATGATGATGACAAACATTGAAGTAACGATCAGCTGCTGAGATAATGGTAACAGACTGACACTGATAATGCAGAGGATACATCATCTTGTTGCTCTCATCTATGTGCTGTTCATCAAAAGACAAAATTGCAATAATTCTGACTACAAAGGGAACATTTATGTTTTTATATCCATCTGTCTGACTCATTCTCATCAACGCGACACCTCAGGAATGCCTTGAGGGAGTTTCTTCAAATTTGACTGAAGCACCAACTTGGACTCAAAGATGAACTGATTAGAGTTTAAAGTTTGGTCAAAGGTCAAAGGTCAAAGTAATTGTGACCACACAAAACACATTTTTCACCATAATTCAAGAATTCATACTCTAATTATGACAAAAGGGAACACAAATGTCTAATAGGAAAAAATGATGAAGTGATGATATTTTATATCCAAAAAGGTCAAAGGTCAACTTCACTCTGACATCATAATGTTTTGAAAAACCGCTTTTCTGGCCACAATTTAACACCATAACTCATGAAGAGAAGGGTAGATCGTGACCATAGTTCATCATTGGTCACATACTGAAATGGTGACACTAATCTTGGGTGTCCACCTTGAAGCTGTGGTGACTGTAAAGATCTTCTGTGCTGCTGGGTTGAAGTCGTGTGAATTTATAATGTTTACCTTCTTTGCAGTAACAAGCAGCAAGAAGCATCTTCCACTGTCCTGCATACAACCTTGTTTTCTATCAGAATCAACTTAATTGGCCAAGCATGTGAAAACATACAAGGAATTTAACTGTTTTTTATTTCTCTAAATGAACTAACACTAATATAGTATGCCCAACAAGAACAACAAAGCTTGACAAAGTCAAGTCAAATCTATTTTATTTATATATCTCTATATCACAACTAAAATAAATACACTTAATACCAATAATCAAAGTCTTCACTACACATGTTATATGATTCTGGACAGACATGGATGTAAACTGCAACTTGACTAGTTGGTGGAGGTATACAACTGTGAAGTGGTAATTCTAGTTTTTTATGGCCTTATCTTGATTGTTGTTGTGACAGTGTAAATGTACCTTTACTTCATTCTGTAAAACTTGCTGTGTGGCTTGAACACACCTAATGCTCAGTTTTGCTGTGGCTTCAAGGAGTATCACAGAAGTAAAATCAAGCTGTGCTCAAGTGTTACAGACAGAGTCATTGTCTTGATTCAGCCGGCAGACTGATAACCTGTTTTTGCCGCTACATTTTTCGTGCTTCATTTATTCCCATTTTTAAACTCATTAAGAGAACAGAAAGGAGACTGTGAGGCTTTTCATCTGGAAGATATTTGTCCCTGAATAGCCCAGTTGAGGGTGTTTTGTTTTTTTTTTCTTTTTTTCTTTTTTCTTACTAATGAAAAGCAACTAAAATAAAGAGTCAAAAAGAAAATTAAAATCATTTCCAAATAATCTAACTTTTGGTCTACCTGACACCCATGAAAACCTTATTATGGTTTAAAAGTCCCTAAAAAATACTTTCTTTACGAATAGCACCGAAATCTAAACTGAAATGTCACACACAGCTCCCTAATTGAATAAACTAAAGTTAGACCATAGATTATGTAACAGGTTGAAAAATAAATGTAAAAGTGAGAAAAAGTTTTTAAAAAGTTAAGACAAGGTGACACTGAGGGCTCAGGGATCAAAAGGCAAGCTTAACCAAGAAAGACATCTCCATAGAAGCTGCCTCCCTCCACCTTCTTGTCTCCAGCCTGGTCAACCAGTTCAGGAAAGTGAGCCCCCACACAGACATTAACTGCATCCCTCACCTCCGCTGGCAGAGACCTCAGTTTCTGTTCATGCTCCTTCAGGGCCTCCTGATTGAGCTGCATACACATGAGGCCAAAAGTCAGTCAGAGGTTAAAAGCTTTTTTAAAGCTTTAAAGCTTATTTTTTATCCGCCAGATGCTAATCATAATCTTTAGAGAAAGGAATTTCTGTACTGACAAGAGGAAGAATAAAGATAAGTGGCACGGATTGATTCTAGATTTCAGAATATATTATAACATGTAACATGCAATGTGCCTGCATTAAGGAAAGTTGTTCAATACTAAGTCAATGATGTTAAATACATATTGCATTGTTTAGCTCTACTGTTTAAAGCAAATAAATTATCCTCATTTGTTGCTTTGTTTTTTAAAGCCTCACTTGAATTCCTCCCACTGCTTCTCGCAGTATCAAAAACTGTATTTGTAAGCTAATACTATGGTGAGACATAAAAACACCCCATCCATCTGGTGTTCAAGCGTCAACCATCTAACACCTCCTTTCTCAATACCAACTGCCAGGGTTTCACTAATTCAAAGCAAAGCACTGTCATTAAAAAGTGCGCTGACATCATATACAGCGGTGGGAGCTTGGTTTGTACTTTCTCAATTGCCTGAACTGGATGTGTCACACTGCAGCACCGTGTACAATCACTGAACGGACACATGGCCAATGTATTTGAAAAACAGGGATTTGTTGTTGGCATAGTTTGCATTTTAGATGCATATACACATGTATGTGTGCAGAAGAATTTACATTTTAATCATACTGTGGCAACAAAACCTATTTACACAGTCACTTTATGAGGGAACACCCACCATTAGAGAGGTTATTAATTTTAATGTCTATTCTCCAATTCTGGGAAAGTGGTCTCAGACTTTTGAACCCAACTGTACATAATATCAATAGATATTGACAGGCTTTGGGATGGATATATATTTACATATGTCTACAATATAAGCATACATGCATATCTATATGGGTTAAACATATGTCAATATATGAATGTTTTCCAGTTTCTAATAGGTTTTATAAATCCTTTTTACATACATGTTTTTATTTTATTATTTCATATATGGAAATTCAATAGCTGTATGTATTACATTTGCGTATGGGTGAGGAACGACAGTCTAAATCAAAATCCGGGAAGATAGTTTTAACAACCAAAAAATTCCCTTCTGTGGGAACGCAAATAACCACGTGCTGGAGGAACTTCTACCCCTGGGAAAAGTTCCTGGACATTGGTCCTTGGAAAATTAAAGTTGCTGCAACTTTTGGTGGAAAAAGTGCCTTAAATCTGCTTTTTGACATGAGGAACCAGGGACTGAATTTAGATGCTGTAGGATAGCTCCAGATGGCAAACACATGCTGCTCATGAGGTAGCACTTTCTGATTGTCAAGGAACCATCAGAGTCTGCGGTGCTGAAACTTGCTTATCGGTAAATCTGACACATTTCCCTAAGAATGTGGAAAATGAACTTTTACTTCCCCCTTTGAACACACAATAAATTGAGTTCCTGTTTTTTGTTCAAAATGAGCTGTAAGTGACAAGAGTGTGTACCTGATTAGTCAGGGTCTTGATTTCTTCCAGTGTAGCAGCCTGTTTCTTCTTCAGAGCCTCTTGCTGCGGGCTGTGATCTGAGGACTGTAACAATACAACGTGTCACTACCGAAAAACATATTGATCTGTGGTTTAAGTCTGTGTGCATATGGTATCAAGTGGGGGATAAAGACTGTTTGCATGTCTATAAGCACTTCAGCCGCTCATGTTTCTCCCTGTGAGCGCATATGTGTGTGCATATCTAGAGAGGAATGCACCCACGGGAAGCAACCGGAGAGAGAGAATCAATACAGTTAAGTCACAACAGGTTGGATTTGTCCAGTTTGGTTACACAGCCCTTATTTCAGCTGGCCATCCAGTACTGAGGCTGTGCTGATCAAACAAGTGATTGTTTTATAAATAGTTGTGGTAATTAATTGGTGAATGTTGATTAAGTAGATCAAAGTGAACTGCAACACAACCCTAATTTGTAAAGGGGGGGGGGTCTGGGTTTTTGTTTTTGTTTTTTCTGCTATCCAAACAGAGCCAACCGGAGAGGAGCAGAGTGAAATAGCCGGGTCTTTAACCCAGATACGACGGGTCTGAATCTTGATGAGCCAACAGAGGAACAGGAGCAGAGCTCAGTGAGTCATCGACCACGCATGGATTAGCCCGCTCCCTGTAAACAGCTTCTGAGTAACGCACAAGCCTGGCCTATGGTCAGGGCCTGCTGCACTTTACTCAGTGGGTAAAAGGTGTCTCTGTGTGTTGGCGTATGTGGGTGTTTTGTGAGTGAATGGGTGTGCATTCTCACGTGTGCTTACAGTTCAACAATGTGTGTGTGTGTGCGTGTGTGTGTGTGTGTGTGTGTGCGTGTGTATCTGTTAGCAACACGTGACTGTATTATATGTGAACATGTGTGCAGATGTATGAAAGGAAAGTACTGTTACATGCCTAAGGTGATTTTTTTTTTCTTCAAATCTTTAGAGACTTGCTGCCTCTCTGTAACCATAGTTACACTGTTAAATACAATAGGTGTTGAACAGACCAGTAGATGTTAGGTGTCAGCTTTGACAGTAATACTTCACATGAACATGTTCAAGGTAGTGAGCTTGTTCACTTTCTTACTGAGAGCCAAATGAGAAGTCTGGTACCACTCTCACAGCTGTACGTTAAACATGTTGCTACAGCTAGCAGCCAGTTACCTTAGCTTGGAGACATTTTGGGAAATATGCTGACAGTAGCTTCATATTCACTGAACAGACATGATGGTGGGAGTGATCTTCAAATCTAACTCTTGGCAAGACTGCAAGAATGCAGTCTTGCCAAGAGTTAGATTTGGATTTGAAGATGGCTCTCACTATGTTGTCTGTTCAGTAAATATGAAGCTACTGCCATTGTATTGTATTTTATTGTATTTTACCTATTCTTTTATTATTCTATTTTATTGTATTTCTATTCTGTTCTTCTATTATTCATTTTTTTTCTTTTTTAAATATTTTATTGTATCTCATTGTCAGCTTTCTGACTTGATTTGATTTGATTTGTCCTTGATTTGTAATCCATACAAAAATCAAAGTGTAAAAATATGAGTCCACAAGTTACTGTTTTATGACTGTTTCCAAGCAAAGCGCGATGAGTTTTTACTTATTGTCACAAACCCCTTTAAGATGAAATTAAGAACAATTAATATCTTAATTAACTAACTTTTAGAGGTGTTTGTTGACAGATCGTATTACCAGACAGAGCCAGGCGAGTCCTTTCCCCCCATTTCCAGTCTTTATGCTAAGCTAAGCTAACCTGCTGCTGGCTGTAGCTTCCCATTAAGACGTGGGAGTGGTATCGATCCTCTGATCTGACTCTCGAAAAGAAAGCAAATAAGCACATTTCACGTAAAAGAAATGTATTCCTTTAATTGTACACATACATGCACAAAACTGCTTTCAACAAGTTTGATAAAAGACGTTTATACTTACTGCACCATCGGACTGACTGTTCTCATCCAACATCTCGGTGCTCATGGCCTTTTTAAGCCTAAGAGAAGATAATTAATCATTTTCAATTAGACCTCTTGTACATGGTGTTAAAAATTCATCAAAACAAACCCGGCTAAATGTGCAGTGCCATGTGGCAGATAAGTAAAAGGCTGAGCTGCTGCTCATCATTTGTCTTCTCACATCTCTTTTCATCTTGGACATCAAGCTGTAATTCAGTCGGAGGAATGGCAGTGAATGGAAACACATACAGTAAGTGAAGGCAAGGTCATGCTAAGAACTCACTTTGCTTTCTTTGATGATGAAGATTTTGAGAGCGTTTTCTTCATTTTATCTTTGGCTTCACTGCAAAATAAGACAGAAACAGAAAGAGAGGACAAAGACAGAAAGTAAGGACTTGATTTGAAATGTAAAAATGAAAAGTTGTCCTATAAACAAGCCTCTTCCTTGAAACAAGAGCTGCAGGGCTGTGTGTGTCCGATGTGACCTTTTCTTTACAGTGATAGAAAGGCTTAAATGCAATATCATGGTGTTTGTGTGGACAGGTAGATGTCCAGGGCTGCCTTGGCTCCCCTGCTGCTGTTTAAACACCTGTTGGATAATGGTTGTCCTGAGATAACCATCCGCCAGCTGGGGACTTGGGATAACACACACACACACACACACACACACACACACACACACACACACACACACACACACACACACACACACACACACACACACCCCATAAGCTAGTCAAGGACATTGGAGGACCCGGACATTGAGGAGAATCATTCACTGTCTGAGGTATTCTCTTTGCAAAATGTCAAATTTTTCACCTCAGATGACACACACACACACACACACACACACACACACACACACACACACACACACACACACACACACACACACACATGGAAAGTGTCACTAAAATCTCAAGGCACAGATTGGACAGACACAGCAAAGCCCTCTCAGTGTGTACAGCATGTCCCAAATGTGTTGTACGTGTGATCACACCTCTCCAGGGTCTTCACTTCACTGGTGTGTCTCTCTGTGGCCAGCTCCAACAGTTTGGCCAGTCTCTGTCACAACAGAAGAAGGAAGTGACACAATCACAGTCAAGATAAAGACAGATAATGAGATGTGAGTCACTCTAACAGTGTCCCTGCCGTGTGATTGATTAAAGTCTTTCTTCTTCAAGCCAAACAAAAGTTCGGCCCCTCTGGTTTTAGGTTTAAGACCTGTGAGTAAGATGCTAACTGTCACCTCACTCCACAGCACTTCTACAGTACGGTCCACACTTTACTGAGGTGGCAACCTTTGAAAAATTACCTGATTGACCCCTCAGTCTCATGCAGATTCAGAGCTTATGCTAAGAGCAGCCCCGAGCACCTAGGTCTGATGCATAATCAATAGAGCGTCTACAGCGCTGGCTGCTTGCCTCTAATCCCCGACACACAGCACAGAGAGGTAAAATCAGGTGCTCCATGAGAGATGTGAATGCATCCTGAACAATGGAGATGAATCCTATTTTAGGGGTGAATCATTAGATATAATAAAGACAGCCAGGGGCAGAGCATGAGGAGAGCACAAGAAAAGAACCAAGTTGGGACAAGGAGCAGATCTTGACTTTTTGATAAGGAAAAAAAAAAAGAAAAAAAGATTGAAAATGCATTTGAGAAATAACTTGAGAAAATAGCTCTTTTGCTACACAGATGAACTATTTCTGTTCAAGACGCCAAATGACTAAAGGACCATTCAATTATGACAATTACAAGTAAAAACCCTGCGTTCAAAGTTTCAGTTTCATCTGCAAAATGTACTTAAGTATAAAAAATAAGACTAATTATTATACATAATAGCCCCTGTGAGACTGTTATATTATTGCCACTGGATTACTATCAGTGATCTATTAGTTGATCAGCTACAGTTTTATGTCAAAGCTCATAATAGTGGAACTGATTTTAATTGCTTTATATATTATTGGGTTGATTTAACCTACAATAATCCATCATATTTTTTCAAATGATAATATATGTTGATGGTACTACCGGAGTCAAATAGTTTAGTGAAGTAAAAAGCACAATATTGGCCTTTGTTAAGGAGAGGACGTTGAGAGCAACACTTGGGAGCAGCAGAACAAGCTGGTGACATATTATCACATCATAAAGAAAGATTTCTTGTGTTGTTGTGACTTAACTTGTACGAAACATGAAATGTAAGTCCAATATTCACTCTCCTTTTAGCTCTGTTTTCATCTCCACCAACTCTTTAGCTGATAAATGCTCCACTGTGTTCACCAGCTATTCGCTAACTTGACCGGTCTGCTGTCTGGTGCTGATGAGAGCGGTGAGACTGAGCCAGAGCAGCAAATATACAGGCAAGAAAAACCAAAACAATGAGCTGAAAGGCTTTAAAACACCTTGTAGAGTTGAGAGGAACTAAAAGTGGGTGATAATTCTCTGCGGGTTTGTAACTGCCAGTGACTGCTTTCACATGTACTGATGTGATCAATTGTTATTGTGAAAATATTGATATTAGAGCAGCTTTAAGGCACAGGGTTTGAGGAAATATCCTGAGGTACTTCCAAATAGTGATGACTTTTTTTTATTATTATTTTGAATGGGGGACAAAACTTTTCTCTGAGTGGACTTTGAAAATTAATCTATATTTTACAAACCTCTGTAGCAAACTGTTCTTTCTTCTTCTTCAGCTGATCGTTCTGCTCCGTCCACAGAGCTTGCAGCTCGACCTGCATTTTCTCTTTCTGCTCCTTCACCTGCTCCGTCTTCACGCTGGAGTCTGAAGTGCCTCCCCCGCCCCTGCAGGGCACAAAATATGACACAATAGGACATATGCAAGGGGAATAGAATTATGGACTAACAGCCACTACCCCTCCAAGTAGAGAAATAATGGTACAACCATGCAGTTACTGGAAATCCTATAGAGTGATGCTCCTGCGGCCTTGAATAATACGTTTCATCCTGAGAGCTTTGTGTGGAAGACTAATATCCATATTCATTTAGGTGTTCTCTTCATCCTCTAATATTCTGCTTCAGACAGAAAAACACATTAGCTGAGGAATATTCTCCGTGCTTCCAAATATAATCTCATTAATAACACTGACCAAAACAACAACAACTTCATTAGTGAGTCAATATTAATACGCTGTAGAATTCACTGCTGCTTTAAAGGAAACACAGCAGTTTTTGGTGAATGACTAAACGTAAACAATTGGACAGATGGGTCCCCTTGCTCTGAAATGATAACGTGACAGCGCTCCTCAATCAACACTATCCAAGCCGCTTTTGTCAGGCATGTTTTTCCCCGTCCATATTTCAGCTTGAAACTAATAATAAAACACAAAATGACAACAAATAGGAGAAAAAAAATCCCCTCTCACTCTTTTTTCTTTAGAGAGGTTTTCTTCATCATGGCCTTAAAGGAGTCAGAGCATTTCTGAATCAGGTCCTCTCCTTTTTTCTGATACTTCTTTTCGGTTTCTTTCATCTCTTTCTCCTGACGCTTGATGACCTTCAGATAGTTCTTGTGCTGTGTCAGTTCCTCAGTAGTCACAGTCGAAGGCTCTGCAGCATAAACACACAGGGGTTTGTTGTGAGAATCCTCTGGCTTGTGTTGGCAGCAGTTGTGCATTCATAATAAATCCGTTCAACACAAAAACACCTCTAAATTGGCCTGTGTTTTACCTTTTTCCTAAAGTGTATTGACAGTAGAGACACTGTGATGAGCACAGCACATGAAGCATTTCACTGTTACCTTCACTGCACGCCGGCAGCTCAGATGAGTCATTCAATCCTGCAGACTCTGGCAATGCGCTCGCCGGACAGGGCACGACCACAGCAGCAGCAGCAGCAGCAGCAGCAGGCTCTCCTGAAGCCTCCTCTGTGCCTGCTTTATCATCTGAAGCAGGCTCAGGGTCAGTGCTGGAGTCATTTACCGGTTCATCTTTGGTTTCGGGAGCTGCCTCTGGCTCTGAGGGCGCTTCTTTTTCAGAGGCAGCCTCCGGGGACGCTTCTTTTTCAGGGGCAGCTTCCTCCTCAGGGGAAGGAGTGACTTCAGGAAGGGGGTCAGATGTTCCTGCATCTGGTGCTGGATCTTCAGCAGCAGCAGCAGCAGCTGTGTCAGGAGTTTGAGGAGGCTCTGCTGCAGGCTGTGGAGTATCTGTTTTGTTCACTGCCTCTTCTTTAGCTTCTTCTGCACTTGTTTCTGGAGCAGACTGGGACGATTGGTCAGTGGCATCAACAGGCGGTGTCGGTTCAGATGCAGCCTTTTCTAAGGGAAGCAGAAATGTTCAGTGATCAAATACAGAGACCTGTTTCAAGAGGGTCATACTAAAGCTGAACTCTGAACTGTGTCCCCTTCACAAGCTTTCTTACCCACGACGGAGGCTTCACTTTCCTTAGCTTTGTCTGTGGGGGTTTCGGCCGCAAGAGGCAACTCGTAGGGGGAAATGTAGTCAGCTGACGACTGCGTGGGCACAAAAAAGGACGGGAACATCACAATCTAACAGGCCTGGTCGTCTTCCAAGAATTTCATTAGTGCTGTTAAGGTTTTATAGGGGAACTGAGGACATTAGTGATATGTCAATTTTGGTGGATTATGGCTGAGCAGCTTTTCATTACCTCCTTTGGGGTCTTTGTTGTCTTCTCTGTGCCCTTTGTTGGGTTAAATAAGGCATCTGTGAAATCTGAGGGAGAATCAAATACATCAGTGTGCAGTAAGGCAATAATTTGCCATTTAAAATTTACCAAACTGAAAAAAAAAAAAAGCTGTATGCTTCCGGACATCCTTTTTAAATCTAGCCAGGATCTTGTCCCTGACTATCACTCTGACAGCATGAATTCAATTACAGCAGAGGTTGTTTTTTTTCTATTCTTTCACAAAAAGAGAAAAAGTGAAGAGCCAAGCACCTGCAAAGGCAGCAGGGATGTAGTCCTTGACCTCGATGTAGACAAAGAGAGCGGGCAAAGTGAGCGGCAAGTTGCTCTCACTGCGCAGGCAGATGTGATGGAAGCCTGCAGGGCATAAAACAAACCACTGTGAATGAAAAACAAGGCAGCAGCTCCCCTGATCCAGTGGCTGGCTAAAAGAAGTTAGCAAACACTCCGAGGCCTTGGATGACTCAGTGAAGCTTTAAATTATGTAGATTAGATGAAACATGACGTAAAGTGTTTTTTTTTTTTTTTTTTTTGCTTTTTTTTTCACTGACCTGATTGGATGGCATCAAGTGGGATGATCCTGTGTGCCAAGAATTTACCGTTCTCCTCATGGACTACGATTCTTAGAGAGGCCATTTCTGGGAGCAGGATCTATTCAACAACAAATATATTAAGACCAACAGCAGCACAGCAGGTTGTAATGGCCGAGCTGTCACAAACACATTCACCCTCATATCAGAGCATGTTTAGAGCACCTTCTCAAAAACAAAAGGCTCCTCATTCCACACAGGGTTAATGGCGTTGGGCGTGCTGGACCACTTGGTGCGATATTTCTTTTTGGGGTCTCCCGGCAGCCCGATCACCTCCACCTCCACCCCTGTTTTCACGCTCTTGTCAGACAGAAACTGACCCGAATAGATCTAGAGAGAGATGAATAAGATTTGATGACATACATGTGCGAGCTGGTTGAGGTTATGGATGTGTCCTGTTGTGTGGATCCATGTTCAGGACACAGTGGATATAAATAGAGCTCAGGGTTTTCACTCATGCGGAGTCTGCTGAATACCAGGAACTATTTATCAGTCGCAGCAGGAAGCTTGTATTATCACAGACTCTGAATTGAAACTAGAGAGAAAACCAAGTGAACATGGCTGCACACACATACACACACACACACACACACACACACACACACACACACACACACACGCACACACACACACACAAACAAACACAGACTTCCCAAGGCTATTGAGGGTAATTTTATTGCTCAGTTTAGAGGAGCAAAAACAGCTGTCAGCTCTACACATATAGCACAGTTGGTTCATCCGTTTCCCTACAATGCAATAAATGATGCAGCTTTAATGTATAAACAATTTTAACTGCAGATTTAAAGTCATTATTTACACCTTGAATTGTTGCCTTCTTGTATTTCTATTCCACAGAACCTGGCAGGCCTACGCCAAACACACTGCATGGGTGGTTAAAGTCAGAGGGGCATGATAATGACAAGGCCGTGAACCTGCCTTTATGGTCAGCGTGCTTGCCACAACCGTGTCAATCCTGTCACAGAAAGGGTCAAACTTCTTGTCGCTGCGGCGCAGGACATCGTGCTTGAGGAGGTAACCCGTTCTGCCGTTGAACTCAAACAGAGCCATGTTCAGCTGCATGGGGAAATCTGGAAATAGACACAAAGCAGCCAATTCATGCCCCCCTTCTCTCCGGCACAAGGAGGAGCAGTGAGCATTTGGGACGCACAGGACAGCAGAGGTCTGTGCAGCTCAAAGAGGTGCAACACTGACCCGCTGTGGTGAAAAGCAGAAGCTCAGGTCTTAGAACAGAGCAAATGCATTTTAAGTACGTCAGAATCAATAAGTGATTAAACAAGAACTGCAAATGCTTACATGCTTTCATGCCCTGCAACACATTTATGACATTTTGGGTGGTTATCATGCGTGAATGCATTGAGTGTCCATTTCTACCCATGGTCTGGTAGTTGAGCGCCACCATCTGGCAGCCTGCATTCCAGAAAGGCTGTGGGCTGTAATTGGATGAGTCCATCCTTGTTCCTTTGGGGTAAATCCTGCTCATCTGCCTCTTATTGTATCTGAGAAAGATGGTTAAAGAAGCACAATGTTACATCTCTGTATTTTGTATGTGAGCCAATATATTCTTATGACAAAATAAAGCCACATATCTATGTTCTCATTTGAACATAGTTTGTTTTGGTTTTGGTTGTTTTTTTTTGGGAGCTTAACAGTCTGCAGCACTCTTAAAGGATACTCCACAAATTCAACAGCAGTCTTGGAAATCATTGCCTCCCCTTTGGTCTCCACAAAAGATGAGATGACGTAACTCTTGTTTTTCTCTGTGAAGGAAGAAAATAGGAATCAGGAACTTCATAACTCGCTCCAACTTTGATTTGTTTACTTGTGATTTTTTTTTTTTTTTTAAGTGTATGTTGTTAAACCTATTTGTCTGAGTTTGGGTTAAATTTATGTGGCAAAGACATACTTCTGGCATTGTCAAAAGAGATGAATTTGCTGGGCTGGATGTAGTTGACCAGGGATGACATTGCCTCGTACGCTGTCACTTCTTGTCCAGCTGTGCCCTGTGGGGGATTGACAGGAAGTCAACTGAAGTTTGAACTGTTCTAGCCGGACGCAGATGACATATCTCATCCTACTACCTCATCTGATGTCTTCATTTTCTCCTCATCCTGTTCCTCTGCGTCTTCTTGCTCCTCGTTCTCCTCCACAGCTGCGTCGCCCTCTGGTTAAATATATAAACAAAATGTCAGTAAACTCTAAAAATAACTACACAGGCCTATTTCTAATCTGTAATCTGATTCGGCTCAGTGTCTTTCTCGTCCACCTTGGTTCTCCTGGGTGCTGGGTGCTGCGTTTGCGGGATCCTGAGGAGTGCTGTTTGTGACCTGGGTGGGTGCAGCTGTGGTTGTGGTAGTGGTTGTGGTAGTGGTTGTGGTCTGGTCGGTGGTGGCTGCTGAGGTGGTTTTCTTAGTCTGGGCTGGTTTTTCGTGGCTGCCCTTCTTGTTCTTGATGAGGATCTTGCCCATGAGCTCAGATGGGCTGGGGATCTGCTGGCCTGGCTTCAGCTGGATTTCAGACACAAAGAGAAGAAGAAAGAAAAGTATGTGGTCATGGCTGTTGCTACCACTGAGGACACAAAAGAATGTCCACATTATTTCTTTTTTATTAGAAATACGCTCATTTGAATTAAGTAGGAATATCCATCAACACTCATGTTTGCATGGCAGTGTACAAACACACACACAGCTGAGTGGAGGTGAATACACGTTAGCTGTTACAAATGACTATCAGATATATAGTGGCTGGCTGGAGTATGTGAGCCAATAGGATCATGTCTAGCAGAGGTAAGAAAGAGGACAAACATGAAAGTTGAACTTTGTCATTCCTTCATGTTAATGCGGTTACTCTGCAGACTTCAGCTGAGTCACACAGCATAACATGATAATGCTTTATCTGATTTATCAGACAAAGTGTTCTGTTTAACAAATCCCCATATACAAACTTTATCTAACTCTATTATTTTGACAGTGAGCTGTGTTGCAGCAGTGCACTCACAGGGTATTTGTCCAGCGGCTCTGTTAGCAGGGCATCACCAAATATGGTTTTGCAGTAGTTGGCCATCTTCTCCTGCTGTTTCACCCTGTAACAAAGCAGAGACGCATCTGTTACTTTACACTGTTACTGCCAGAATGACATCCTTAATATTTTCCATCAATACACCATTTGGTATAATGGCATCAGACCATTATTACCTTATTACATTGTGCTAATAGCATTACATGGCATGAGTTCATGGAAAAGCTCTTACGAGTCGACGTGGTTCTCGAACGAGAGGATAACAGGGTACTGTGAGGTCTTGAAGGCGCTCTCAGCTATGGCCTCAATCACATCCTGTCACACATCACAAAAAGAGATGTTGGTTTTAGTTTTTTTTGTTGTTGTTTTTTTTTTTTTAAAGGATTCATTCAACAAGACTTTTATATGAATTAGATTTTTTAAAAAAAGGTTAAAGCTGCAGAAATCACAAACAAGCAGATGACACAACAGCAACCAGGAGAAAAAAGATGGGTACAAAGAGAATAAAATCATAGAAAGGATGTGTGGCAGACAGACGGAACCAATCATGACTTTTCTCCCAAAAGATGAAGGGAGACAACTGCAGAACTATTGCTTCTATGCAGAGGACCTGAAGGCAGCTCCAAACCTATCACATCCAGAGGCTGACAGTAAACTGAAGTGAGGTGTTGCGTCCGGGCCCCTGGGACAGTGGTGCTCTGGCTGCCCTTAAATGGAAGTGTTGAGTGCGAGAGGATGAAGAGGATGACGGGGATGCTTGCCTGCCCAGGGTGTGTATGTGTGTGTTTGTGTGTTACTGTGTCCTTTTCAGCCTTCACACTCTTTTGCTCTTTAATGTGCACATGGATGTGAATGAAAGGTAAGCAGAGAATATATAGGCTTATCATGTACCCATGATACATTGTGGCACTCTGAGTGTATACAAGACGATGTCATATTGAGACAATGCAAACTGCGCTCACAGAAAATGGCCCAAGATGTGTGATAAACAAGAGCACGCAAGTATTCTGTGGAAGTGGGAAGAACTTCAACCGAGAATTGTTATGAATCAGCTTAATTCTCTGGGTTGAGTTGTTTTCTACTGCTATTTATACTCCTCATAAGTATATATTTAAGTTTAGCTGTCCCAGAAATATGCAATAACAATCATAGCATATGATTTTAACATGTACCAAAATCAATCAGATACTAAAGTGTAATCAAGCCTCTGCACTAAAACATAAAAGAATAAGTTTGACCACTGTTAATGGAACAGATGGGAAATTAATGGTGAAAACAGAACACTAGTAATTTCTTTTCAGTATATTCATTTCACAGTTAAAATAATATGTTATAAATGTTATTGTATATTTCACATGAAGCTAATCTTCAGTAGAAATTGATTATAAATGGTAACTTGTGTTGTATCTTCCAGATAGGAAATGAATAGTGGAAATACAACAGGTTAAGGGTTAGATATAGAGTTTTTGACTGTGCAATGAGAGGAGGTGAAAATAAAGTTAATTTCAAGTGAAAAAAGTGAGAGAGTTATTATCAAAAATCTGAAAAGAACTTGGCCTTTTGGCATGCACTTTTAAGGCAGTCCCTAACTTCAGTTTGTCTACTGCCAAGCTGAGCATGGTCCCAGGCTTGATCATGAAGTAAAATAACACAAATATTACTGAAACAATATTTCAGCAAAAATTCTATTCCAGTATCATGTTGTTTGTGTGTGCTCAGACTGCATTGTCTGTTCATGTCTGAACAATGTATTTGTATTTGTTTACAGTGTGCAACATCAGGAAGGGTTCAGAAATCATTAGGTAATGTATGAAAGTGATGCAAACTAAACACCTTGAAGAGGATCTCCGTTGTCATGGTGAAGCCATGGGTAATGATGGGCTCTTCATCTGGAGGTTTGCCCTTCCAGCAGTCCAGCTCCAGACACCGGCAGCCGGACAGCAGACACTGACGGTACATCTCCGGAGAGGACACACCGGAGAACTGACCAGCTGCAGGGCGACAGACAGGAAGTCTCAGAAAAATCTCCCAACATGCCCCAAAAACGATCCTTACAGTTGCATGTCAACGTACAAATAGACTGTGCAGTATCTCTTAGGAATAAGGTACATGGATTTATGAGCTATAATCAAACTGGTGCATGTGACCTGTCAGGTATGTGTTGTGGGAGGACTTGATGAAGTAGTGGGGTATGGGTTGGGTCATTTCCTGACACTTAGCCAGCCTGTCCTGCACCACAACCGATGTCTCCGACCCCATCAGGTAGAACAGAAGACCTTCTGGAGAGATCAGGCCTGAAGATGAACAAGAAGCATTTAAACCAAAAATATAATTATGAAGCTGTGTGAATTGCCAGTCCTCCATATAACAAACTTGTCATTGATGATTCTAACCTCTGTTGGTATTGTTAGAACAGGGTTCATATTTGTCGATCAGAGCTTTGATCTGGTCCTGCCGCAGACGTGGAAAAAGCTCCTCGTTGAGCCGGGAGTCCCTCTGTTTCTCGTTGAGAAACTTGGTGAAATTCTCCTTTGTCATGGTGGGTTTTGTGGAGCTGAAGAGCGCAGTAAGACGTGACAGTTACATCAGCGCTTGCACATGGCGTTTCTCATGCCGATCACACACCGCTGCCCCCCACCTGAGCCTGTGCCAGGTAGCTAATGCATGAGTTGGAGGCTCAAACTGGCCAAGCATAAGGCCTGTATAATGTAATTTACACCGGGCGTTTGTGGCTTTGTGCTACCAAATTAGAATACGTATTAAGAATTTTTGAATATTTGAATGCCAGATGAGTAAGTTTAGAGCTACATAATGATGATAGAAAATAGTCATAAAAAAATATATATTTTGTTTTTTTTTGGGGGGGGGTAGAAAAGGTCTCAAAAAGGTAAATGCAAGATAGAAAATAATTATAAGAATAAACTATATGTAAAATAGCCAAACTATAGGTGTGTATCTGAATTAATAACATGATATACAATAAAGGATATAAAATGATAAATTGAGGATTATTCAGTCGTATCAGATGATAATCAGTGAAGTAAAAGAGGTCGACTCACTAAGAAGTGAAGATCTCGTAGATCTCTGGCCGTGGGCAGAGATGCGTCAGAAAGGCCTTGAAGGCAGCCTCAGTGAACACATCAGGCTTCATGGTGTCATGCTGAAATGTGAACACATGATATCAACATCAGATGATTCTTCCAAAGATTATCAAAAATTATTTACTATCGCAAAAATGTGGTCTTATTTCACAATAATCACGCAATTGGACTGTTACATTATAGTAAGATATTTCAATGGGAAGTCCGGGGTCACAGTCAAAGGTCACAGCAAACACCAGCACATTAAAGGAAGAGGTGACAGGAAGTGCATTTCCTCTGGACAAAGGTGTAGTTTCTAACCTTTCCTTTAGGGAGGTGCGCTGATGCTAAGGCACTTTCCACCCTCTTCTTATCCGCAGGGAACATCTTGTAAATACTGAGAGAAGACACAGTGAAAGATTGAGTGGGAAATATGGAAATCCATACAAACTAACCACTGCTCGTCATCCTACACCTTCAGAAGGCTGCACTCTAACCTACTTTTTCACCGGGATCTTGCCGTCCTTGTTGGTGTGAAGAGAGATGCGGACGTACCTAAGATTTACAGAGTTACACATGATGAAATGAAGTGGTGCGGTGTTCACTCAGCATCTACAAGCTCAAGTGACCGACTGATGTGATGTTCACTTACATTTTATCCAGGAAGACTTGTCTGCATGCATTGTTTCTTGCAGCGTTGTAGGCAATTGCAAGAATGTCATTTGCCCAGTTCTGATGTGCATTTCATGACAAAAACAAAAAGCAATGTTACACTCAGTGTCAACATGAATTGTGCTTGATCTGTTATTAGCTCTGAAAGGATTATAAAGGCTTTTAAATTGACACAAACTTACCACTAGAGGGCATTAACATAATAGCACCTCAGGAAATGAGAGTGGTGCATGTTGCGTTTGAACAAAACACAATTGTGGTTTCATTACAGTTGATTAAATCCGGGTATTGGAGTCATAAAGTCTAATAAAGACTAAAAGGGAGAGAGGGTGCGCTGTAATGGAGGGGGAATCAAAGCTTCATTGTATACTGGCTAATGACCGGTGGCTGTGTGAGAACAATCAGAGGGGATCAGTGACAGAAGGGAAGGATTGTAAACAGCTAGAGGAAGGACAGAGAGCCAGTAACACACAGACTCAGTGTATACAGTGGTTTATTACCTGTGTCACTTTCTCCTTTGAGGCAAAGAAGTTGTAGTAAGTCAGATTCACTGTGTCCATGCCTGAGACTATGGTCAGGGTTTTGGCGAGATGGTTGCTGTCTGGAAAGTCCAGGTTGAACACGTTGCGAACTTTGGGGTGCTGTTCAGAGCAAAGAAACGAAGAGAATGAAATTATGCAAAAATACCCCCGCAATGTGTTTCATAACAAAGTAGATATCAGTGTTTCTCTGTCAATTAGCTATTAAATTTATATATATATGTATTTATATATAATTTTCATCCTTGGTTTACTTAAAAATCACATCTGAAACACTTGTTCTCTACACTGATTGGACACCTGGGAGTTTGTTCAACACAGGCAAATGTGCTGACCAGGACATGCAAACATATGCATATCCACACAGACTTGTGTGCACACACAAACACACACACACAGAAGTAAGACCAGCATTTTAGGCACCGCTCTCCTATATATGATATTCTACAATCAATCCCTTCTATCTGCTACTTCCAGAAGTGCAGAGCTGACATCAGCAGTGAAACCACTTTCCCAAAACTCCTCAGGGGCCCGAGAGGAGGATGTGCCTCCAACAGCACCCTAACTGGGACGACGCACTGCTCTGGGCTCTCCCTAAGGGAAGCAGATTTCAGATTTCCTCTCAGTGAGGGATGACGATGGTTACATACTCCAACTCTCTGTGGAGGCCAGCGAGGGCTTTCAGCTATTGACTAAAAAAATCAAAACACACACACAAGCTCGCTCACAGAAATCTCAGATCATGACTCAGTGTGTGTTTATGTTTGTCTATGTGAGCATCTGTTTGTTTCTGCAGCAGGGGTAGGTAAGGTAGCCTGAGCGCTTGTGTCCATTGCCATTTTTTTGCAATGCAAACATGCCTCTCATACTAATGGGCAAACTAAAGGCTTGACACTGTATTTGCATGCCTGCAGAGATTCTTACACAACGAACACACCAGCTTGACTTGATTATTAAATCAGATTACACGTTATTACAATAAATACCAATACTGTACTCACTTTGGGAAGTTTTGCATGTTTTCCTATTCGGGTATCTCTGATGGTGGCAACATCCAGGAACGTTGTTTCCTAGAAACAAGAAGCAGAGAATCATTTCAACATGCAGGCGCCTGTCCAAATATGGATTGAGATACAAGTCCTCCTTTGGCAAAGTGCAAAAGCTATGGGATTTACTTTGTTTGTGTGAGGACTGACCCATCATGCAGGAAAGTGTGGTGATGCTTTTCCATTTAAAATGCACACGAACACTTAATAGTCAACGACAGTGTGCCAGTAGCGGCTGACATTTAGTGTTGGCTTCACTGGTTTTGTGATGTGAAAACCAGAGGGGGCCTCAGTGACAGAGAGAAAGAGAAAGAGAAATGGAGCAACAAAGAGAAATAGCTCTTTCTCCATCGAGTGCATCACAGTTCAGCTGCAGCAGGATGGTGAGCCCACATCAGCACCGATCAATAATCTCCACAAGATGATGGGATCGGAAGGTGCAATGCAGCTCTGAGCTATCCCACAGCTTTTAACAGATCCTAATCACAGCACATTACACACATTGTGGTTGCTAATCATTGAAACATGACCACTCCTCACTGGTGTATGTTTTAATCGGTCAGATTGTTGTTTGTCTGATGCATGAAAAGCCATTTCATCTCTATCACCCGCTGAATTGGAGTCCACACTGCCTGACATTTTTCTTTTATAGACTTTTAATATTGATTACCTTGCTTTGGTTGATCCAGTAGACATAAAAACCTTTCGGATCCATCTTCATGGTGACAGGAACGGTCTTTGTGGAGTCCTTGATGGAGACAAGGGAATTGGTGTCCACACATTTTGGACATTTACTGAGTTTCAACCTCTGGAAAAGAGCTGCTTGATGCTGTTGTGCTGATGTTAAATGATGTCATTTAAACTAGAGGACTACATTGATTTTCCTTAGAAACAATTAAAGTACTGAACATCTGTGTTAAAGTTGAACAGTTAGAATTAAACGAAACTTCCTATTGCTCATCAGGCAATGACAACTCTGTTGAAATGAAAATAACATGACATGACTGTTGATACTCACCAGTTCTGATTTACTTGAAATATCCACTCACCTCTGACCACTTGGTAAATCTGTCGCCTTTGACCAGGTAGTCTTTGACCTCTGGAGGTTCCAGAAAGTATCTTTTCTTATTCATCTTGTCCTTCTAGCCCTCTGGCCTTTGTTGCAGTTTAAAGGTACGGCTGGAATATATGCACTGTGTGGACTTCCACCATGGTCATAACCGCCTACTATCTCTTGAGTAGACTCTGACTGTACACAGGATGCACCACGAGAAATATGCATTGCAAATTAAGATGAAAAAAAAAAACAAACATGTAACATGACTAAAGGTGGATGTGCTGCTGTCAAACTGCCTGTAGAGCCGGAGACAGCGTAAGAGAAAAGATTGATATCAAAGGGTTAGTTCATACAGATTACAAAAAGAAAACATACTCACCTCATATCCAGACAGGTAACAGCTTTAATTCTAAATGGAGGTGAAATATTGTCTGTTTGTGGTGCTTAAAGAAAACATTTAAATCTGTTCCAAAAACAGCATCTTTATCAGTCCACAGACATCACTACAAACAGGTTTTACATCTGAACTGCTTTCTAGTGGCAGCCCTTTGTAGTCCACATAAAAAGTGTTGACACTGTGCAGAGTTATAGAGAGACTGTTTCTAGATAGACGTGTTACTGTTTAATTTTTTTCTTGTGGTTTTTCAGTTCTGAACTAAAACAAAATTCCCATCAACTCAATTTTATTAAGCATAATTTCACAAATACAACCAGAAGTATGTTAATAACAAGACGCTGCTAGATGTAGCTGAGAAGATGTTTTATTTGTAGTTCGGGTGAACTGGCCCTTTAACAGGTGACTTTTCTCATAAATTGTCATTGTGAGGGTGTATTTACTCTATTTGATCGTTTCCTTGTTCAGTGTAAATAAATGGCTCCGCTCCACGGATAGTACTGTTGTTTATGAACAGCAAATCACCTGGAATTTATTTAGTTATCAGCTTATTATTTTATCAAATGCTGCCACAGATATCTGTCCGTGGTCATAATGAAGAGTCCTTTATTTACACCAACTGCTCTTTCAACAAAAGACTCTCTGTCATTTGGATATCATTCAAATAAATCTTCAGAGCATGCAATATCTAATGCAAATGCTCAGCCAGCCAGGAACCACAGGAGTGACATCTGGTGAAACACCACAGGCTCTGTTTAGTTAAGATGCTGATGATCTTTATCATAACTTTTTTTTTTTTTATTAAAAAGGTCTAAAACATATATCACCACCATATAGGTATATGTTTGTCTCCTCTACACATGTAGACATCATTTACAGTTAGATAAGAGTCATATTTGCGGCAGCAGGATTGGCTGCAGTGTTGAAAGGATTTGTTGTGCGACAACCAGGTACAATGATCCGCTTTGTAGGGATGTTCCTACACAGTCCCGTGTAATGTTATTTTACTTATTTAAGAACTTTGGATGCTGGAAACATGATCCAGTGTATATTCCATGAATATTTAACATCTACATATAATGTATACTGATTAGAGTCAAGCTGATGTGAGCCAATATTCTTTAGGTACATGTATGAAGGAGAAATCTACATTTGTGCTTTTGAGTAATTGTATTATTTTTGTTCGTTTTGTGTTGATTAATACAGTGGCAAGAAAAAGTAAGCAAACCCCTATTACAACCCTAATTATCTGGTCAGACCTTCATCCAAGTTACTATTATGAACAAACACAATCTTTTTTAACTGATGACGCACAAATCATTGTGTTGTTCTTGTCCAAATTGAAAACACTCAAATATTCAAAGTGTTGGTTAGAAAAAGTATGCGAACCCTTTGCTAATGACACGAACTGATACTAACTGGAGTCAGGAGTTGTCAAACCTGGAGTTCAATCAATGAAACAAGGTGGGGTTGGAGCTACTTTGACTTATGAAGGACACTTAAACATTTTGAGTTTACAATTCAAGCATCTGCTGATGTGAACCACACCTCGCAAGAAGAATCACGATCAAGAACTGTTGTTTTGCATAAAGTTGAAAGAGTTACAAAGTCACCTTAGAGAGTTGAGATATTCATCAGTCCACAGTCAGACCATCTGTCTATAAATGGAGACAATTTAGTTCTGTGACTTCTCTCCCTAGAAGTGGGCACCCAGCTAAGATGAATGAATGTTCACTGGGGTAAAAATGAACCAGCCTAAAGAAATCATTGGAGCTGGTTAACATCTCTGTTCATGACTGTGCCACACACAATTCATGGTGCATGGTGCATAGTATGGTGTAAAAAGACCACTGGATACCACCATGAAAACATCATCCTAAAGGTGAAGCAGGGTGGAGGGAGGGAGCACCAGGATCTGAGGCTTTGCTGCCTCTGGGCCCGGACAGCTCGACATCATCGAGGGGGAAAATAAATTCACAAGTTTATCGAGGTATCTTCCAGGATAATGTCAGTCTGTCTGTCCACCTGCTGAAGGTCAGGAGAAGTTGAGTGATGCAGCAGGACAATGACGTTAAACATCAAAGTAAAGCTACTTCAAACAAAGACAATCCACCTGTCAGAGAGACCCAGACCTTAATCCAATAGAGATGCTGTGAATGACCTGAAGAGAGCTGCTCACACCAGACATCCTGAGAATAATGTCGGAGCCGAAGCAGCTCTATAAAGAAGAAAAGCCCTGTTCAGAATTCCTCCTGAACATTGAGCAGGTCTCATCAGCAGCAACTGGAGGAGCTTGTTGGAGGTTATTGCTGCCAAAGGAGGTTTGACCAGTTATTAAATCCAAGCGTTCACTTACTTTTTCCACCTGCTCTGTGAATGTTTAATGGATGTGTTCAATCAAGATACAAAAGATTATAATCGTTCAGGTGATGTCAGCTCAGGGACACTGCGTTTGTCTACACTTGTGACTGAGGTGAAGATCGGGTCACATTTGATGACCAGATCAATGCAGGGCTCACATAAGTTTTCTTGCCGCTGTAGCTGTGTGAGTTATGTTTATCGCTAACAGGAGGTCATGGTTTAACCACTTTTAAATTTGACTCATCACTAGTCAAATGCTGCTGCTCTCCTCCTCCACCTGCTTCACCTCGGCAGCCTCCCAAAGGACATGCGCAATGAGAAATCCCGGGCGCTGTCCATTGTGCTGAAATGACAGCGCTGTAAAGTGGACCAGCCAACAGGTAGGATGAGATCAAAAACAGATCCGAAAACGAAACAAATACGTGGGGTGTATGCTGTTGGCTGGGATAAATTAGTCTGGATAAGCATTAGCATAATTCATAACACCCGCGAAAACCCATGAATTGCCGCTTTATTGGCTCATTGCACGTATCCAACACACACGCTTCCCACTTGGGTGCGCAGACTGTAATGGTAAACACTTTCCCGCGTCACTTGGGCAAGTGTTCATTCTCCATGTGCGGCACAAGAGTCCTGATGTGAAGGCGATGTGTGTGCTTATGTGTGTGTGTGGGGGGGGGGGTTCTTCAAGGGCTCATGCACAGCTGCTGCTTCTTTAAGAGCCACCGCCCGCCCCCTCTCCTGTATTTTTAGCTGAGCCAGCCACTTCATTCGCTGGATAAGACAGACAGCTGTGTACCGTATGATCTCACTTAATCGTTTTAATAAATGACATCAAATCGCATACTGCGGATTCGCCGTGAGGCCCGTTACAGCCAAGCCGTTCCACGGAGATGTCGTATAAGGTAGACGTTTGTCCCGCCGCTGACGGATGGTGAAACGCTCAATCAGCCTGTGGATGCTTGATGTCCGTTATGAAACGCAATGCTGCACTGGGTGCCGAATGTTAGGCGCAGCGCTTTTGAGATCAAATGAATCACAAGGAACCAATTTAGCTGCAAAAGACTCCTGCGGCGCGGACGGTTCAAGGTGGCCCAGCATCCTTCTGCTCAGCCCTCAGCTTCCTGTCTTCTCTTGGACTGTGGATAACAAGAAGCCTTCAAGACGGAGGGGGTGGTGGAGCATCGAGGAAAAAATAGGGGCAATATGAGAGAGCGGGACTTCATGCCCAATATGGAGAGGGGCAAACCTGCCACTTACACGGGGGACAAAAAGGCAAAGATGGCTGCTAAGACTAACAAGAAGTGGGTGAGACTAGCCACTGTTTTTGCATATGTATTGTCCGTGTCCTTAGCAGCCATTATCCTGGCAATTTACTACAGCCTGATCTGGAAACCAACTAGTGCATCCTCTTCTGCGGGGAAGCCGGGGGTGCCTGAAGAGGTCACCCCCACCGCAAACATCTCAACTGATATTACCACAAGCAACAATGCCTCAGAGTGGAACTCTACACAGACAGGGCTGCTATCTCTCAACCACAGCACGCAGGGCACAACCCCACACAGTCAAGCGTTTCAGTGGGATGGCATAGCCGAGAGTGTGGCCGTTTCCCCGCGCGGTGCCGGAGCAGACGTTGCGCACTCGCAGCAGGAGGAAGGACTCTACGCATCATCCCACGGTCACACAGGCGCGGAGAGATCGGGCACTTTGGGTAGAGAGACGCGCGCGTCTCAAAGCCATTACACCCAGTCGAGCACCAGGGAGTCTGGCGCTGCTTTCAACGAGGACGAGGAGGAGAGGCAGACGCGCGGTCGGGGCGTAGGGGCGACAGACCAACGCGACCCCGAACAGGCGCCTGCTGCAGATTCTGCAACTGTCCCTCCGACGAGAGGAGACTGATCGGGCCTGACTCCCTCTACCACCACCACCACACACCCCCTGGCCCCTCATACACACACACACACACACACACACAAACTGACCCAACAAGGAGTGTTTTGCAGACTCAGTGCCGCAGGTCGGATAACACACGGGTCTTCTTCTTTAAACTCATTCTGCAGATCCCCAATGTGGATGCTGAACTGCACGTTACCTGATACCTGGCTCTTATGGCTGAATAAAGAGGAGACCCCGCTTCTTCTGTGAACACTGTTTCCCCCCTCAACACTAACTATGCGTTTTTTTCCGTCTTAGGCCATCTGTATGCCTTAAAATCAGTGTGTGTCTACTTTACCTCGGACAGCTTCCGTGGCCACTAACCTGCCTGTACGTGTGTACAAGACTGGTATAGATATTTTTGTTAAATGAATAGGACAAAGGCTCCAGAGATGCTTTTGGTTTTGTAGGACATTAATATGTCTCACGGGCATACAGCGCTTAACATCACTGCCATTCATCAGCTGGTCAAAATCAATACTGCATTATTGCATTTTAACATAGGCTGTACTTTTCTTTTCATGGATCAAACCTGGATTCCGAGTAGAAGAACCCGCATTATTGAGTTATGCTCAGGTATGTGCATATAACCATGTAAATGTATTGTGTATTTGGTTATGTACATATAGGGCAGGCATACATCTTTTTGGCCTTGATGAACTTTTAGTGTAATTAGATGATTTTTATTAAAGGTACAGTATGTATAATAGGTATAACTATATCACAAGGTACAAATAAACATCCTTAGAAAATGATTCATTTCTATGGTTTTATACATCCATAACAGATCTATGTAAATCACGAATTACCCTGTATGTTAATGATATTTTATTTACTCAGAGCCAGAATGGAAAATACATATTCAAATAAATGTTAGGTTTTCCCTAACAGCTAACATTTTGTTTCAAAAATGAGAAGATGGATTTAAATGAACAGTGGCTGTCTTCAGGGTGTAGCAGTGCAACATGCAAATCCCACTTTTATTAGCTGATATGAGGAAGTAGGTTCAACTGAAATTATAATGACAGTGCAAGTACAAAGAGCAGTCTTGTGATGTCAACATTTAATCAAATTTTGTTAGGGAGGGGGGCCCTTTAATTACCTGAGTGAACTGTCCAGTGTGTGATCAGAGGGACTGTCTGCTGCTCCTCATAGAAAGAGAAGCATTCATCTCTGAGTCTGCCACAGTTCACTCGCTGCAGCTCTCACTGAAAACCACTTCACACAGTCACATGTGGTGAACTATGAAGTGGAAATAAGACCAACCACCCCATGCGCTCTCTCAACAGCATGTGAGGGAGGTGTATCGATTTGAGAGCTGTGTTGTTGCGCTGTACAAAACAGAGAGGAACACATTACACAATGCGGCTTGGTGCTATTTTTGATCCAGTGCTCGTTCTGAAAAGGAACTGCTTTGCTCAAAAGGTTTGGTTTCCGTGCTGGCAGTGACAAGCATCATTCACTATCACACTGAATAGAAAGGAACCACTTGATTTCTGCTGAGCATCCAGTGGCTTAAGTGACGTTGCACTGTGATTTAAAACAGTGATGACATGCACTCTTGTGTTAATGTGACAGATTTTTAGAACCAAAGCCAAGGTATGCTTCTGGTGAGCTAAACAGGAAGTCCATTCATCAGGGAAGACAAGCATTTCCCATTATAACAACACAAACCATGTGTACCGGAGAACTGTAACACAGAGTGTACACAACGCAGAGACAGGCCTGTCGATGCTGCAGTGGCCTCTGTGTATAGCCTTGACAGATGTGTTCTCAGTGCCTCTTATGGCTTCTGGTGATATATGGCAGGAGTAATGACCGACCTATTGATGAAGGAGTTCATCAGTACTGACAGTTATTGCTGGAAACTGCGTCGGAGTCAGGACACAGCATCTGACCTTTGGACCACTGAACTCAGTCACCCAGGTGGATGATTACATTATCTGAGCTGAAATCACTCATATGTTACATAAAAGTTCAATACGAGATTCATTTGCTGTGTAGCCCCAGTCAGGCAATAGATCACATGCTATCTATAAACAGGACAGACTATAAAATACATGACGTTCATCAAATCGTTGAAAAAAAAAATATAAAAGCTAGTTGTCATTGCTGCTGGCCTTTTCATTCTACAGTTATCTTTATATGGTGGCAGTCGCAGCTGCACTGGTCACTTTAATGCTATATTCATCAAGAATAAGCTAAACAATTGTTAAACTCTCCATAACGGAAGATTCGCCAGGATTTATTCTGGAATAATCTCATGTCTTTCCGCTCAAAAAGTTTAATTAATATGCTAAAAAACTCTGTCTACCTTATCTGTCATTGAAAAATCAAGAATCTATGAATATGCAAATATTTGTTGGTTTAAAACTTTATTTAAAGGGCTCAAGACACAAGTTTATGTGAACTGCAGGCTTCTAGTTTCCACATCATATGTGTGCAAGTTGCATCTCGGCCTCCAAACTATATGTCACAAAATCCAGCTATGCATGCACGTCGTAAACTCTGATTTATTATACTGAACACAAGTAAACTGTTCACCTTCAGTGTGAAAGTGAACACACACAGTCTTCTAGTATCAAACTCTGTACAACATTCTGCACAGTGACGCTCAAACATTCAACAAAACGAACAATAAGCAAAACAGATTTTTGATTGGTGGATAAAAAGTAGAAGTTTTGCTTTCTAGAAACTATTTTCCTCCCATCATGTTTGACATGTTTGGGGATGACACACTACAACAGAGACCTTTCCAACAAAGATGGAGGGATTAAAGGCCTTTCAATATAGCATTGTCTGAGCAAGGCACCATCACAAAAGTTATGAAATATTAACATGTTGTCTTGCAGTACAGGGGGACAATGTGAAGGCAGTGAACAATAACTTTTCCAATCAATAAAAGGGCAAACGTGGGGAGTTATGTGTTATAAAACAAAAGGGAAGCTGTGTGCATAAATATACTGTGTTGTCAGTTTTCAGGGAGTTTAATATCACTGTTGTCTCAAGACCTTTTGAAAAATGCATGTCACTTATTTTCCAATCATTGCTGGTTTGGAGGTTCAAGTGGCAGGTTGACAAACCAATAACTATGTTTCTATGGTACAGATGATCAATATATATATATATATATATATATATATATAGTCATAGGAACATGTCAACAAACTAAGAAATGTGTTGTATTATTTTATAGGATGCAAATGAAATGTTCTATCTGTCAAGGTCAAAAGGTCAAGAAATGGGCTTATACTAGGATACAGCTATACCGTGTATCTGAGAGGCAAGGCATTATTTCTGACCCATTTAGAAGTTTTATGGGGTAAAATCGGGTAATTAGCAATTGTTAACAAATTGTCAGGGTAATAATGTTAGTCACTTTGAAGCTGCAGAAGTAAAGACTAAATGAAACATGATTTTTTTTTTTTAAGTTGCAACACTGTCAAATAATTTCAAATTTCAAAATGATCCGACATGTACTAAAACATCCTAACGAGATACAAGATTGCTCGTTTCGACTAAACACTGAATCATGTTTTTCCATAAAGTCACATTTTACTGACAGGCCTTTGACTACACTTATTTCATGATGCTAAAAAAAAAAAAGGGCCGACCCCAAATAAATACGACAGACAAAGCACATGGACATCTTGTCAGCCTCCTGTCTCCTGGTTGAGAGGGAAGGAGCAAGGGTGAGTGGGGGGTTCACACTCCTTAATCATGGCAGCTGCTGAGGCGTGGTTGTTACATGCTGAACCATGACAGAGCTGGTGGGGGTCTGTGCAAGGTTCAGTCAGGGTCACAAGGCTGGGCCAGACCTCGCTTCCACTTAATGTACATCCATCAACAGTAATGAAACATCTCAAGAGCCTTCGACGGTTACATCGCCCTGTTTAAAGACGCAGGGCGATTGGAAAGCATCACAAACCAGCAGGGAGAACATCATCTTAGCAATGCAAATTTTAGCTTAAAGCTAGAGCTCCACATTTTGGGAAATGCACTTTTTTTGCTTCCTTGCAGAGAGCTATACCACAAGATTACTGAAGTCACTGGCTGATATGTCTCCCTGTCTTCATGCTGAGCTCACAGGCTGCTGGCTGAAGCCTTACAATTACTGGAGAGATATGAAAGCGGTATCGATCCTCTCATCTAATTCACAGCAAGATAGCAAAAAAAAAAAAAAACGTGGTGTCAAACTATTGCTTTAAAAGGTAAGATCTAAAGTGCTCCTTTGGTCTCCAGCCCAAAGCACGGAGCACATTAAACCACTGTCAAAGAAAACTTCTCCCCAAGCCACAAATTTCAAGCACCGGCACCAAAACAGAAAGCCTATTGATGCACACAAAAGCAACCCTCTGCACCACCTTGCTTAAAAACTGCCTTTACCAAAAGTTGAGCTCTTCTTGATTTTTGCTCAGGAAGGGCAGCTTCTGATGCTGCTATTTACTGCACAGTGCAGCTGATATGATCCTACACTGCACTTCAATCCTCTAACAGCCTACAGGACTTATTTCCATAATACCAACACACCCACTGTGGTGTACCATTGCGTCAGACACTTCAAAAACTATTAGCCAGCTTAGCACCAAAGGGAACCAGCAGTGTTAAGGGCAGAAACGGTGTGTTTTATAATCTCATTTGCAGGGATCGAAGAACCTTTTGGCTTGTGTTAAAAAAAAACAAACAGCTAAAGTAGACAAAACCTTTCAGTATGTTTTCAAGGAGAGAGGCTGCTGTACACACTGTACAGCAGGTCACAAGCCTTAATGTGTCAGTGGCAGAAGGCTGCTTTGGAGACAGCCCTGGGAGGAGATAATTAAAACAGTAGCACCTATGGGAGGTCCCACCTGTAGGGCTGAGAGGGAGCCGTTTCCAATTGAACTGCCCTGCAGAGAGCTCATCTGAAATTAATCAAATCCAAAATGAAGGCAGACTCTGTGGACCAAGGTCAAACTTTATAGACTGATCCACATTTCTGCCCTTTTTTCTCTCCAAGACTCACTACAGTGGCCTTGTTGTTTTGTCTTTTTTCTTAAGACTTAACAACTCTTCAGAGAATTCATTCATCCACATGCATGGTGTTAACACAGGTGGGAAGGTGGAGGAGGGAGAGAGTCTGAGAGGGTGACAGTGTAAGAAAATGATGAGTCATGATTAGAGAATCTGAAATACAGAAAAACTTTATTGATGTTCTGTATGCCTCCTTCCTTCCGAATTGTTCTACAGTAAAAGAAGCTATGTCGCACACAGATTTAAGTTAGCATGAGCCACTCTGAACAGTAAAAAGCTGGGATCACACACACACACACACACACACACACACACACACACACACACACACACACACACACACACACACACACATTCATACGCAGGCGCACACGTACATTTTCTCTCTTCCTTACGAGTGTATGTGAAAACACGGACGACAGCAGTGGACACCCGGGTGGAGCAAGACAATCACAACCACCTCTTACATTTGTCACTTCAGTGAGGCGACAATGCAGAATGTCTGAAAACTAAATGAACAAGTGCTAAACATGAACAAACTGCTCTATGGTTGTAGGTCCTAAATTTCATTTCACTAAATTGAATCCCACAGGGAATTTAATATTTCAGAGGTAATCTGTATGAGCTACTTTTTAACAGATGTTTCTTTTACCACTCATTCAAATTCCATATATAATACAGAATAAGGCCCCTACTCAAAAACAGCCCATTTTTCTACATGGCTGGACTGGCCATAATCATTGCAACTAGTTTCTTGGTTTTCCCAGTGTGCTTCTACTAGATTCCTGATTATTTGTGTTTTATGTAACCACAGTTGAGGCTGACAGGGCCCTGCAGCTCAGAGCACGTCCACTATTATCTCTGCTTGAGGTTACATAACTGTTTACTACACTGTAGCATTGATGAAAACCAAAAACTTCTTTGAGGACATAGTTCTTGTAAGGCTTCTTATTATAGTTGTCACTGATACCAAAAATACAACAATGAACTGGCAATAAATAAAAACAAATCCATACATGTCACAGAGAAAATAAACAGCTAATATAATGCACATACACATTGTTTTAAAACAGTTTTAGATTTGCAAAATCCTTCTAGGTAACATTCTGTTGTCCAATGGCCAGGCCAATAAATAAAATCAATACTGATGCTGCACTGTTAGTACAGTACATGAACACTACAGTATGTTATGATACAAACCATGAAATAAAAAGGTACACCTTCGGTATTTGAAGAAGCCAATATGCAAGGCACAACAACAGACTAAATTCTTAGTGAGGAAGCTTTTTAAAAATATTAGTTGTCTTTCATGACTATAAAAGAGAAATGACAAAACAATGCCAAAAAGGAGTTACAGCTGAATCCCAGTGTTTTGACTATGAACTAAAGGCTGAATCCTCATGGAGCTGGGTGATGTATGTTCAGCAGCTCAAGTCTGTCTGTCCCTCTGGGTAAATAAAGGCTCAACAGAGAAAAAGGTTGGAGACTGTTCCACCCTTCTGCACTGAGACTCTTGAGAATGGTTGTTCAAAAACAACATGAGAAAACTATTAAAAAATATATTTTAGGTCCCAAATTAGTTGTGATTCACAACCTTGACTTTCATGTCATTGCTCACCATTGTTGACATTTGTAAAATTAGACATACATTACACTTCCATATTAAGTGTCTAAAAATATAAAATAAGAATCCGAGGAAGACCAGACAGTTGGGATTCAGCTGTAAAACTGTGCCGACTTCAGGAAACACAATAGCAATGTGTTAAAGGGCAAGTTTGAGATTTTATTTCTACAGTGTTCTGATGAAGCTGGATTTTAAAACAGCCAAATGTTTTTAGACTAGTAGTATGGATTTTTCTATTAGCTCTCCATTAGCTTGACATTAAAAGAATATTCCAGTGATTTAGATCTGCACTTCCATAAAGTTGGGGACCTTGGAGAGACTGAATAGTCTAAATCAGTGCTGCAGAGGCTGAGACATCCTTACTTTAAGTCCCTAGTATGAGTCAAGCTGCAGAAACACCAGATATGACAGTTCCCATAATGCAACCTGATGGCATTTCTTTGTTAGATTATCTCTGCCTGCTAAACATCACACATCTTACACCAGTTTGTAAGACAGTTTTTCTGTGTAAATTTGTGATTTTCAAGACAAAGATAATCTTGGTGACATCACCATGACGTCACCAGGGTTATTTTCTCAGACTCCAAGACGCTCCTCCGAGACATTACACAACTTTTTTCACAGGCTGTGTCATACCAACCATGGTGAGGAAACTGAGCTTGACAAGTGAAATCAGTGGAGTTCCCCTTTAAATTCTTTTTAATAACATTTATGTCAGTGGTATCATTTTGGAAACTTAACAGTGTGTCTCAAATGTGCCCTTTAATAATGTATTGATTTCTAATTCACAGAAGGCCATTGATGCTGGAAGCAGTTAACAAATAATATCTACTCCCACAGATTTAAGAGTAGAAATACAGACTCCCCTCTATTGCAGGTGTGTCACTACTGTATCATCATATAATACAGACTTATTCCATTATTGAACATACCTCTAAGGCAGAATCAGGCACTAGATAATATGACTGTGGCTGAAGATTATTGTCAAGGGCTACCTAAGTTAAACCAATTAGCTAGCCTCCTGATATGTACCTTGAAATTTTTCATACAAATGTAAACATTCAGTGATATTGCACTCAAGCAGCATACTAACATACTGTGTAATGTGTCAGTACACATACTTTTATACGTATAAAGTGCTTGGATGTAAAAATATTTGAGCTGGGAAAAGGTTCACCATTCCTATGTCAGATTTTAGATATTTGAAAACTTCGATGGGTAGGACACGCCACAGCAAAATGAAACCATGGTTTTGTGTGTAAGCCATAAACTTGGTATCTCAATACAGCTACCTGAAGCGAAATGATGCATCCAAATACAAAGAGGCAAGGCTCTGCGTCGCTGTGTTTTGGTTTCAGTATTTCCATCCCAAAAATGTCAATCAAACAATCTTTCCATGCTCTCTTGCCTGCAAAAAAAAAAAAAAGAAAAAAGAGAAAAACATACACAAAAGTTATTCATTAAATCTGTAAATTCTTTTCTATGATTCACAGTTTATCAATTTATCTCAGGCCCATCACTTCTCTTCTACATGAATGATTTAAGCAGGCGGTCATGTATAATCAATCTTGGATGAGATGAAGAGGCACTCTCTCCTGAGACTATTTCTCCTGCACTCGAAAGAGGCCTCAGAGGTGGTGAATATACTTAAACCGAAATTGCATATTACAGCTGATCTCTTTCTCTCCCTTCATCCATTTAACTCCTCATCCATTTGCACTTCCCTCCATCAGTCCATTTACACATCTATCGATTCCCCCATCCCTCTTCCTGTCTCTCACACTGACCTTGTCGCTGCTGGTGGAGTGTGTTGGGTGTGTTTCTCCTGACTCCAGGCTCAGGACAGACAGACCGGAGTCTATTAGCTCCTCTATGTGAGAAAACCAACATTAGCTTAGTTGTATATCATCCAGACGCACTGTCAGAAAAGTCAGGGCCATTGAGGCTATTTCATACCTGTGTTAGTGTTGCTGATGTTGCACTTGGCAAGCTCAACAGGCTGGACAGAGCCCTCCTGTTGAGAGGCACAGGCTTTTTCAGCAGGGGGGGAGTTGGGAGCTGTGGGGGGGTTGCTGTCTTTTTTAGTACATTCAGTTTCAGAAACCTGCTGCTGGGCAACAGGAGGAGCAGGCGGACCACCTCCCTGATCCTGAGGACTCCCATCATCCTGCTTGGCACTTTCAAGAGGCTGCTGTGGCCCTTGCACTTCGAGTTTGTTCTTTTTAGGCGAGGAAGCTTTTAAGGAGCTCTGACTTCTTGATTCTGAGTTGGCCGATTCCTGAGAGCCCGTGGTTTGCCTAGTATGAGCTCCCTGGATGAGTTCCTCTGAGAAACGTACTTTCTTCTCCGAACTCCGAGGGGACGAGGCCTCTGCCCGCACATGAGTGGAGGCGTCCTCTCTCAAGGTAGTAGTTGACACAGGAGCTGTGGATTCACTCACTTCCTCAGACGTACTCAGTGAATCTGGGCTGGGTGAAAGCTTTGTTTTTGAGTCCTGATCTTTTTGATCGTCTACTTCAACATCTGTGAGGGCGTCAAGTTCCTCCAAGAATTCCTCCAATGTTGTATCAGAGATCTAAGAGATGAGATTAGAGCGACAAATCAGGTGTTTTTGTTTCTTCAGTAACATGAATTAACTAATGCACACTTCGTATTTACACTAACAAAGGGTTCTCACCTGTAGGTTTTCTCCATCTTCATTTGCCTGCCATCTGAAAAATAATTTTATCAAAACCAATTCAGTAACAGTGTGGGAATAGCGGTGTTGTTGTTTTGCCCACTACAATGTACAATTTATGGTAAACTCTACAAGTTAAGGGAATAACACAACTTTTTACTCTCTGCTGAGTGAAACTGCAGTGAGCAGCCGGTTAGCTTAGCTTAGTACAAAGGACTGGGAATTGGGGGAAACAGCAAACCTGGCTCTGTCCAAAGGTAAAATCTGCCTACCAGACTGTTTGTTTAATCCATACAAAAACTAAGAGAGGAAGTCACTGCAACTGGCCAAAAAAAGTTGTGCACATAGCCTCATGCAAAAAAAAACCATCTCTTGACAATAGCTTCATATTTACTGTACAGAAGATTACTCATCTGACTCTCGACAAGAAAGTAAACTATTTCTTTTACATTGCTTAGTCAAGTAAGATAAAGAAAAAAAGAGTACGGGATGAGAAAGGTGGACAAAGCTGTAGGTACAGTAGCTTAGCTCTAGCAAGCGGAGTCTTAGATCTCAGCTGTTGTAGTATTAGTGATCTGTGGGCTTCCTCTCACTGCACTAGGATTTATTGCCAGCTGTGACCAAAGCACAGCCTGATACCAAGAATTTGCCGGGACGCACCTGAGTTCTGTTTCACGCTCACCATCACTGAGACAGAGACAGAAAATCATCTGGCACATTACATTTTCACACTGAGAGACTATAATGCCTCTCTTCCAGGTCTGTGGTCTTGATGTTTTTTGAGATTATGAGCAACAGTTGTGTAACAGCACACCCTGAAAGCCTCCTCATCACCCAGCACACTAGTTTGTTTCACAACAGAGGAAATGCTGGAGGAGAAAAAATGAAGGCAGTAAGAAGTAAATGGGGCCTTCTGGGTTATTTAGTCAGCTGCCACAACTTCTAAATCAAGTCTCATGACATCCTAGGGAATTTGTACATTAGGGCACATTGCAGGAAAACAATGCGCCTTCACAACTGTTTTACATATTTCATTAGTCATAGTAAGTTCTAATACCAGATGATTGAAGCTGTGGTGAGAGACATCCCAGTGGTTGAGTCAGCTTTAACATCAGGCTGTTGTGTGTATAGTCTAAATGTTTAGCAGTGACTGACCTCCTCGCCCTCCCAGTCAGACGATCTTTGCCTTTTGCTTTACTGCTCATCACTAGCACATTTTTAGCCCCCTTGTCTTTTCCTCTCTTCTCATGACCTGGGACAAGAAAACACAAAAAGTTTAACTCACCATTAACTGACATTTTTCATAAATAATCATTACTATATCTGCAGAGACAACAGTGTATTTTTAATTCTTTCCTCACTGTGTGGGCTTGAATTTCTAATTTCAGTCAAAAAACTATAATATTCACTCTGTCGACCACAACATTATCTCCATTTTCTTTTTCCAGCTGATATCCCACCACTTTACACTGTTTAATGAATTGTTTGAATAATGTCCCACACAATATCCTGTTTCAACAAAGTGTCAAATTATAGCAGCAGGAAATCTCTCCGGTTGCCGTTTTACTGACACTTAGAATAACACAAATTCACAAAGGTTTTCTCAGCTTTTCTGTACACTATACAATTATCTTAAGGCACTGACTTAACAAATAAACAATACTTAAGTGTGGCATACCTCTTGAGTCCACATTTGCCTTAGGTTGTCCTCTTCTAGCATTTCGTCCACCTAGAATTGAAAAAAAAACAACAAAAAAAAAAAACATAATATAAAAAAACACAAAGATAACTATGAAGCCCATCTTTTTATCATCGTGCTTTGATATGAAGGGTCTTATTCTCATGTCTGGACTGTGTCTTACCTCTGCCAGAGGACCCCCAGTCTCTGTCAGGCAGGGATTTGTCTGAAAACCTAAAAGCAATTGTTCAGTTTAGACAGAACACACAAATCAATCCAAGCAGTGTCATGGTCATGTTTCAAAATAACATTTGGCACAGGTGACAGAACAGCTCATCTACACCCCATCAACAGGCTCTTCTGACATTCAAGTATCATCATCGTACATTTACTATGGCCCTCTTGCAGAAGCACTGAGAGGTTTTCTGCTCTACGAGTCACACCATTGCATTTGACAAGCACTGAAACCATCTAAATTGTTGAATCAAAAACACATTTCCTCTTCTATTCTTACTCAAGGGCCTTGTTTAAGCCTCGCCAAATAAGGCAAGGCATTCCATCCCCTATCCCAAGCTAAAAATAGCTGCTCTTTCTTTGTCTCTTTACATTTTGATGCTTCCTTAAACAGCACATTAATTTACTCTGCAACTTGGTCACCCTTTGTACTGCAGCTAAGTTTGTTTGAAATCTAACAATCACTTAAAATGAATCGTTTTTTTTTCTTCCGGTCAGTTTGAGGTGCTATTGTGTGAGTTCATTAAGGAATGGTGATGTGTTCAACATACTGCTCATAGGCACATTTTAAAATTAGAGGTATTCTTGAAAATCTAACAATAGACAATAAGTTATAGTAGCATTTCATTAGATAATGTGCACACAATCATACAATTCACCTAAAAAGTACTTATTTGGTGTTGTAATCATTTTTGCAACATCCTGTGACTTGATTTAGTCTTGTGATCATGTGTTATGATGTGTAATCCAGAAATAATAGATTCTTCCACTGAATAAAGTAACTAGAAAGAAGCAAGCTGTTCTTCAGGGTTAGTTAGTGAAAAGCTCAGTTTAATTTTGGTGCAGATGTAGTAAACAAACTGACTTCAGAAGTAAAAGAAGAGGAGAGGCAAAACTTCACTTATTAAATAAAACTGCTAGTTAGGCAGGGGTTTAGCTAATGAAGCTGACCACATTAAAATGTAGTTCCTATGATTACTATCATTACAATGGCTTCTAAGTAAAAGGCACTGAAGAGAGAGCTCAACCTTTTGGCTTTCTCACCAAGATTTAGATGAGGAGACTGACACTCTCATGTCTGTCCATTACAAATGAAGTTACAGATAGTTAGCTTAGCATAACAAATGGAAGCAGGGGGAAATTAGCTTGCCTAACTTTGTAGGTAAAAAAAAAAAAAAAAAAATCATAATTTCTATTGGTCCATACTAGTTAACATTATGTCTAATTAGATATCCAATTTGAATGTGAAAAAAAAAAAAAAAAAAGTGTAAAAACGTTAATTTTTAGCCCAGAAATAACGTTAGCTCCAGCGTGTTACTCCCCATAAAATCATATATCGTAATTTTTACATTTCTATTTGTGTACAGATTAATAAGTGAGCTCTATAGCCAAGCTAAGAGTTTACTGCTGCTTCCAGTCTTTATCCTAAGATAATCTAACATGCTACTGACATAGAGACATGGGATTTGTATCCATCTTCTCACTAACATGACAGGCAAAAGAGCACAGAATATATTCCCCAAAAGTATTACATGTCAATTTTTTTTTGTTGTTTTTTAAATTACATGATGTGAGATTACTGGGAAACACAATGAAGTGTTTTAGAGGAGATTGGAAATGTTAGAAGAGACTGTAAAACTAGAGGGATAAAGAGATAATACTTAAAGAAGTAGAACTGAAGCAGGAGGTCAACACAATTCTTAACTGGATAAATAACGCTCTACTCTCCTTTAACAACCACCACCAAGTGTCCCTTGATAAAGCAATACTGGAGAATAATGAACCTACTCAGTTGACATTTCACTGACAAAGATTTCTCCAACACAAAAATAGAGGGAGCCAATGAAATATCAACCGGAGGAACAGCTGTGAGAAATCTCAGACATGAGCAGTGCCGTGGGAAAAGTGAGTGCTAAGAAGTCTTACATGTTCTCAGTTTTGTCCATGTCCCACGCCCTTCTCCACTGGCCCTTTGCGTTTTTATGGCGTGCCACTCTCTCCCTGTCAATCTGCTCCCGCTCCTTCTTCCACCTCAGATACTCCTCCTGCTCTTCTTTCAGTGTAGGGATGTTGAGGTCTGTGTTGGCCTGCAGGCTCTCATGCTCCTACGTGAACACAAAACATTTCAGTGTGTTTAATAAAATCGTAAAAACAAGCAGCTTTATTATTGTGGATTCATATCAGGGTATGTCCACTCATCAGTAATGAAACACTGGCACGGAAACATGACTAAATTAAAACACTCAGTGTGTCACATTACAATACATTTGAAGCATCACTCTACAGACTAATCAGAACAGTGGAGGAAACCAGATCAACAACCACCCTACATGGGTGGCCATAAACAAGAACAGCTGCTCATCTCTAAACTAATAATTAAACAGCAACAGGGCAATATACAGATCTGTAGGGATCAAAAGAAAGGGAGCAATATTTCTGGTATTTTCATGCATTCTACATTGCTGTAAATGCCAATCATTGCCTCACTGTAAGTACTAATTATTGCCTCTGGGCACCCATTTGATTACAAAAAGCTCCTTGTTTGTCTACCATGATGACTGCGAGGCAACACAATCAAATTCTTTGAGACAATATTCCTGGCAGAAATGCAGTGTACTGTAAACACAATTAGGTCCCCTTCCTCCTTTCCTCTCTTAACCAGTTTATTGATTATTGTGATGAGAGCAGAAAGGATTGCTTGCTAATACTAAAGGGAGAGAGAGAGCTGGTGCAGGCTCTTTAGCACATCAAAGGAGACAGAGGCGGTGTATTCTTGTAACAAAGGCCTGGAGCAAACCAGGTCTACAAACAGCGCTGTGTTCTGAGGGAAATCACATAAAAGACCAGCAATCTCTGAGAGAAAGTGCCTGTCAGGTCAGTGTTTGTTTGTTTTTTTAAACAGCAGGTGGGAGATGACGCTGAAGTCTAGAAAAAATTTCAAATTGTATGATATTTCAGAGTAAAAAGGAAAAAAAAAAATCTACATGCTTCTGTGCAAAATATGTCTCACAGCAACAGTAAAAAACAGTCAGAGAAACAAACACAACACAGTCCCGCTAAGAAACTATGATGGGCGATGTTTTCTCCTCAGGTATGGACCAATCACAGTCAAGTAAACATGTTGCCATTCTGCATGTAGTTATTGGTGAACATAGCATCTGTGCTCATCCCTGTGTTTTCCATGTCCTCTCCCCTCCCCCTCCTCTGGCCCCTGGAGGACGCCAGGGGCCACAAGGGAAGGCACTTCTCACATGTTCCAACAGGCCGTCTCCTGCTGCCAACACAGCCGCCCTGCTAATTAGTACTTTTTAATTTCTTGCCTCCATGGGGCCTTGAAGGGAGGTTGTCAGGGGCCAAGACAGGTAGGGTGGACATTACACAGAGACTGCGAGCAATGCTGAGAGAGAGCAGGACTTGGTCTCAAGCTGTCAAGTTTAGGTAGAATAAAGGTGTCTAGAGAAAAAACAGTGATTCTGCTCTTGTTCTGGGCTGCTGAGCCTCCGGAAGCTGCACTGGTTTAGGCTGAAAATGCCTGCAGAGGTTTACAGTTTATTTGTTAACCAAAACAGTTACTTACGCAACACCTGAAAAAAAAAAACTAAGTCTGCATCTTATTTCCTTGAGAACTCACTCGACTGTAGAGCAGGAAAGGCACAGAGAGCCAGAGAGCCATGAACAGCATCACATTGCATGTGGCGTATTCAGCGGGCCTTTGAAGCTCGTCCTCCCTGCCTCCCCATTCAGCCTGTTTATCGCACGCCTGATCTGTGAGACAGCTCTGATCTACTCCTGCAACGTTTCCACGTAAGCCAGTGGGAGGCAGATGGGGACAAGCACTTAAAAAAGGGGGGTGTGCATGGTAACATGTTGCGTCTATCTGCGTGTCAGTGTCTGTGATGAGGGTAGAGCACATATTTGCATTTCTCTGTGTTTTAGTGTGCTCGTATAGTGGCACCGTCATATGGAAACCTTGTATTTCATTTCTGTGAATCATGTGCTCATTGTGAGCTGGAACTACAACCTTCCGGCTTCATGGTTTTTCTCAAATCTGAGAAGGTAGAGACAGAGCAACAGTATGCATATTTAAATGTTGATACCTGTGTGTGTTTTCACTGTGCTACCTGGCATTGCTCTAAAAGCCTCTGATACTACTCAGTGTGATCTTAACTTTTTAACCAGAGAGGTCAAAGAGGAGAGATGGGACAAAAAAAAGATTAACATAACATCAATGAGGGTGACAGCAGCTTGTCCCCTACCAATTAAACATAGTTGTAAAGAGTCACATTATTGCTGCAATAAACAGTAAAAGCAAATCAAGCCAGGGCACAGACTCCTCTATTGGGAAAGATAAAGAGGCTTACACTGCCCCCAAGTGGAGTAGTGGTGCTGCAGCATGACTAGGCACTTGATTGGTTTTAAATGTCCACTATGCAATGGCGTCATCAGAGCAGAGTGTAGTTTGCAGGTGGTTGAACTTCAGTGGTTTGGAAAATGAAACTCACCATATTGCAGGTAGAGAATAGTATGACTTATGCTTCTGTTGTATTTCTGACTGCAAGTTGTGCTCTTGTGAAAACAGCGGATGAGTCATGTTGTCATAAACAGCAACACTCGCATGAACAGCCATGGGGGGAGAGACAATAAACACTGGTCAGAGTGGTTTAGTACACCCACACCCACACCCACACCCACACCCACACACACACACACACACACACACACACACACACACACACACACACACACACACACACACACACACACACACTCTTCTACCCACACCCAAATGCAGTCTAGCACATACGCAAACACAAAAGACCCCTGACTACCTTGTCTCTTTTCTTCTCTCTCTCCTCACACTTCTTCTTCCTCTCCCTCTCTGACCCCTTCTTGGCACCTTGCCAAGCCTGTCTCTTTGGCAGCATAATGAGCCTTTTGAGAGTGAGAAGGCAGTCGAATGTTAATTAGATCAAATCGGCCCTTTCAGGATGGTGGGAATGGGGAAACAATCATGCCAGAGGAGGGCAGATCACTATAGGATCCGGAGAGGAGAAATGGAGGCTGGAAACAGACAGTGGGCCCCCCACCCCCCACCCCCACTCCGTCTTTCTCAATTTCCTTTCTCATATCTCTTTCTCACAAGTGTGAACTGACGTCCAGTCATGAGGAACTTCCAGGCATCGCAGTCTGACTGGGACACTGCCAAATAACCACACCCCTCTCACAGAGTAATTATTTATTTCCAGGGTATCTGATGCGCGCGCTTGTGCACACACACACACACACACACGCACACACAAACAACGCATTAGAAAAATATTTCAGAGGCAGTGAATAGCCACAGCAATGTGCAGATCATCATGGATGTTTTCCATACAAATATTTTTCTAACACCAGATAGACGAATGACACTTTTTCCTCCCATATCACCCTTCGGCAGCGTTCTCCCCACTGCTCTCATAAACTGTGTTAAATGATATGGCCATGTAAACAGCAAGCACGTGCAGACCAGGTCTCTGTGATTCACGAATGATGACTGGTGCACTGGAGCGCTGGCTACTGTTCAAGTGCTGATTCAGTCCACATGATAAATAAAAGGGGGACAGACCAAGCGGGCCAGAAATAAAGGCAAGAGAACAGCGTGTTCAGCTCATAGATTTAGTGCACATTAGCTCTGACGGGCCAGTAAGCAGCACTCAGTGTAGCAGCCAATCAGACGCAGATGTGTATATACATATTTACAAAGAGCCTCCACTGGTTTTGTGTTCAGAGACCCCTCCTGCAGCTGGAGTGTGTCTGTGTTTACAGTGGTGAGGATCAGCTGTCTGCTCTGTGCTTCAGCTTATTGATTGGGCAGCTAGTATGTCTGTAAGAGAGTGTGCATTTGTGTGTGCATGTGTGTGTACATCAGGTTTCAGACTGAGGCACAGCAGCTGTTACAGAGTTTCTGCATACCTGGGGGGGCCTAAGGTCAGTGACAGTGTGACATTTCACAGCCCAGCCAGGGGTACTGCATGTGCACATGTGTCTCTGCTGATCTGTGTTAAACAGAGGATCTCAAGCATACAGTGCATAGTAAAGCTATTGATATTTAAAGTGAAATCTCCCATCTCATTATATTACTGATAACAAGACCTTTTGTTGAGCTGTTACAACATCTATCTATCTTTTCATGGCACTGACTCTGTGAACTTCACAGCCTGTTCTACACACCTAAAGGCATCTACACACAGAGGCTGAGTGTTTTTTCATTCGCTAAAAATACAACAAAAGCTCCTCAGAGAGAGAAACGGTGATAAACAACCACCAGCCCTGAGTAGGTTCACACTAAAAAAGTCAAAACAGTCATCCAAGCCTTTTAAAGATTCTCCATCTGTACTAAGTTTTGGTTCTAGAGAGCATCTACTCAACAGCTCTGTTAGTAGCCACCCCTTTTACTAATCCCACACCAGTCAGTCACAGCCCCAGCCCACCTCCTGTCCACAAACCATTGTGCTCCATCACTGGAGGGGTGTGGCCAGCCGACATGTCTGACATCTATGTAAAACATGTCAGTGCAGCCCGAGAGAAGAAACAAAGGGGGAATGTGAGAGAGGAAGCAGGCAGGAGGGTGCATGCCGGGTTTTAAAAGCTGAAGCGTATGATCACTGGAGTGTTCAGTGTGTCTGATTCAAACCTGTGCTGCTGTGTTTCTCTTGGTCGTGTGAGGCGGCTGCTTCCCCCTCCCAGCGGACTCCACATGCCTCGTCTGTCCGTCATCTGTAGGGCTCTTGACGTCCACAGGGCCCAGCCTCTTCTCTGGCCTCTCACTCACCACCCTCTTACCCTGGAGAGACAGTTACTCATATTAGACTGTCATAACTGCAGCCAGATACATTGTAATACAAGAGTACCAGTGCTTCTCATGTCTGCACAAGAGTTATTATTTTGAAGGTGTAAATACAACATTTTAACAGTAATTCATGTGCACTAATCAAAACACTTACCCCTGACACCTGCTGGTCTCTATCAAGACGACTCATGAACATTGCACATATGTAAGTTTTTATCCATAAATTTTCTGATTGAACAAGATCACATATATTGTATGTGAGACCAGCTGCACATTTTTAGTCATGCTAGCATCTTGTCTCTTTGGATAACCATGTCAGTCTGTTGGTCAGTCCCCCACATTTCAGTCCCCAAGAAATGAAATATCTCAAAAAATATCAGACAATGACTTTGGTAATCCTGAGACTTGCAAATATTTTAAAAATTTAATTTCTCCACTACTTTAGTTTTAGGGTATTTGGTCATAAACTAATGACATTCCAGTCAGCCTAAGCTATACTCTGTGTGCAGTGCTATTTAGCAAATGTTAGCATGTTAACATGCTAATGTAAGATGTTGAACATGGAAAACATTACACCTGCTACACAGCTGGATGTTAGCATTGTCACTGTGAGCGTGTTAGCATACCTGCTAGCTACAGCCAACCTGTTAGCATGGCTGCAGACTCTTAGATGTCTTTTTGACTATTCACAACTAAGGTGAACAGGGAACAGGCATATTTAGCCTGTTTTGCTTACTACACCATGCATTTATAGATTGATTAGAAAGTTGCTGTAAGCAATGGTACTCAAGTCAGATAAGTTGTTTTCAGTATTGGCCCGAGTCAAGCATTGAAGAGTGCACTGTATTATATCTAAATTAAAAACTAGAAACCTACATGGTTCACCTGGTTTTTAGCATCGTTTCATCTGTGTGGCTGATGTTGTATTGTCTAGACTGAAACTTGTAATACTGCCGTACTTAATGAAAGACTTTAATCTCCATGGGATTAACCTGGTTAAATAAATGTTTCAAAAAGTAGTCATTTAAACTGTAAAAGCTTTGACTCAGGTTAAATGTTCACTGTTAGCTGAACATTTTCTCACAGTACCATCAAAGCCTCGACCATGGCTTTGATATAAATACAGGTCTTGTTAGTTCATATTATACAATAATCATAATATTTTCAATTCAATATCCTTATCATTTTGCCTGTTGTATGACCTACCATGGCTGTACAGTGGTCGAAAGCTTCTAGTTCTTAAGAAGGCAAACTGTTGCAGAAACATCAGCTCACTGAATAAAATCTACGCTGCATATCTAAAACTGTTAAGTGTTTTTACTTTCTGTGCAAGTTATCCCTTGTTTTCTTCCTAAAGACTACTGGTTGACTGCTTTTACAGATTTTTTTTTTTACAGATTTGAATGAGGAATTGCTTTTGTGTTAATCTTTCATTAATGTGCATTCTCCTATGTTTTTCCTTGTCACTTAAAAGGAAAGTGGAAATTGGCAGTGCGGTGAATTTACCTTTTTGCCAGCCATGGTGACCGTTAACTGTTTCCTGTGGCCTCGGCCAGCGCCCTGCGAAGGCCCTTCTCCCCCCTTGTCAGGCACAGCCTCCTGCTGTCCTTTCCCAGCTGGTGAACTGCTGCTGAATGGCTTTGTCACCACCACACGACTATCCTGCTTCAAACCAAAGAGGGGAACATGTTATAAAATATTTATGTAGTTTGTAGCATCGAGTCTTCTACAGAAAGTCTGTTTACCATATTGCAGACACTCACACTGGTGGACTTGCTGATTGTGATGGTCAGATCATCAGCTTTGCCCTTGCGACTCTGCAGTGCCATTCCTTCCTCCTCCGCCCTTTTCTTGTCTTCCTCCACCTCCTAAATGCAACTCAATGAAAACAATCAACTAATCAGGAAGCCTGTTAAAATCGCCAAGACCTCACACAAAAATAACATGCTCCAGACTTGCATTTCTAGTCCACAAACCAATTATGAAAATCACAGATACTTCTCAGCCTGCAAGCACATGTCCTTACCTTGTACCTCTTCATGAGCGCTTCGTTCTTCCTGCGGAGAGCCTCGATCTTCTTGTCCAGCTCCAGGTCCCTCTCATGATCCCTCTTGGGCATCATGTCACTGGCGGTCTGGGAGGAGACACATAGCATCACTGATACAATAAAAAAAACAATTTAAAATGGGGCACAATTTGTTTTTAGGGTTTCAGCACAAATTGAGCTTTATATTTTGAGCTTCGTTCTAGTAATACTATGACATTTTTCAATGCTAGTGTGTTTTGTTAGCTTCACTACCCAAACAATACTTTTTTTGAATAACTTAGTACATTGAACAAAGTTGTCAAATGATAAATGTCGGCTAAATACATACAGCTGTGCAATACAACTGGTAAAATTGTATCATTATTTAATTATTATTGGATCAGAGAATAACAGATATTTTATGCCAACTTTCAGCACAGGAAAGATTTGCATAATCGTTGCTATGGACACAATTTGGACTGCATTGAGGTTCAATACTCCATCTTATCTGGCCCACTTTATCCATATACATTCTGAGTTCAAACTGATTATAAAATCATAAAAAATAGCATTACAAACAATACAAAACTTTTAAGACAGTCCACTCACAGACGGAACAGAAACTAAGACACAGATGAACAAATCATTGATGGAGGGTCAATCCAACTGAAAACGTCTTGTGTCCACACCACTGCATGTGCTGTGACAACACCAACATGCCCTCACACCCACCACAGATGGAGCATTCATTACGAAGCTCAGTTACACCAGCAGAATGCATATGCAGACTGCGGAGCATCCTAAACATCCTGATGCGGTCAGCAGGGCATGCCTACTCACACGACAAGAGGCCCCATATTGAAAGTCTCTGCAAAACCAGCTGCAAACATGTTCAAGAGCTGCTGGTGAGTTGAAAAACACTCAAATGGGAACAACACTGAATGATAATGATACTGTGGAAGCAGCAGCCATCTCCAAAACAGAGATCTCATTTCCTCCGGCCTGCGGTAACTTAATGTTGTGTCACAGATCTGGTCCGTGTAGCCTCTTAACGTGACGAGTGTGTGAGTGGTGAAAGTGTGGTTCCTTTAACTGGCTGTAGAGCAAACTAATAGGGCGCATGCCTCAGAAGAATGGTGAGTGAGGAACTCCTCTCTTCAAAGAACAAGAAAGAACAAGCTGCATAAAACCACTGTACAGCGTAGACTGTTTAAAAGGAATTGTTAAAAATGTTGGGAAATACGCAGATTTGCGTCATTGCCAATAGAGGAGAGGATTGGTATCAATCTCATTTCTGTAGAACTGTGGCAGGCAGCAGAAATTATGCCGCACATAACAGCCTGTAAAACCACAATTTGTCATTTTTTACAATTACTTTCTTGTACAAATTAAACAAAATAGTTCATTTGTGAGGTTCCCGCTTCCACTCTTTATGCTAAGCTAAGCTAACCAACTGCTGACTGTACCTTAATAATTAATGTACAAACATGAGAGTGGTATCAATCTCCTCAACGAACTCTCAGCAAGAAAGCAAGTAAGTGTATTACCCAAAAAGTTGACCTGTTCCTCTAATTTTATCCACCAGCGTATAAATGGCAGCATGAGGACCGGTCACAAGGCAGCTCATATAAAATGTTACATATTGTCTGAAAGACACATGATCCAAGCAAATGAGATAATATTAAAAGAAAAAAAAAAATTTCTGCTCTCAAGCAAGCTATCTGGAGAGGACATCAAAATGTAAATTTTAACAGTAATAATTTTCTGGGATTTATGACATAAAGTGATGTGATAGAAAAATATGTGCCAAAACTTTGAAAAGCTGGGGTCAGAGTTTGCTGCTGTCTCATCCCTCCATCTGTTGTCTACATATTGTAGGCCAGCAGCATTTTTCTTAATTTCTTTAAAAGGATTTCATTCAGCACACAAACAATAGTACTCAGACGATACTCAATGAACCGCAGTCATTGTCAAAAAAAGAAGCTCTCGACTCAATCAGCTAAAACAAGTGTTTCCCACTTTGAGTCAGTGTTGACATCATCTGTTGTTATTCACGGCCGTGGAGAAGAGATGATGCCGCTGTCAAATAGAAAATTTGCCACCGATGCTTGTCGAAACTGTGAAACAACACAATTCATTTTGAAGTATCCCATTCTCCACACTCTATAAATTATTCTGAGGGGTCAGACCTTCTTGACAGAGACAGGAAGTAGTTGTGCCAAAGCGAGTCAGTCATCCTCCACTGTTGCCCCAGTGACGACAAGAGAGTCGAGGCTGCTTCAATGTGATATTACTAGCTCAGAATGATGACTCACTGCTAGCGAGCGCACAAAGACCATCACATTAGGACTGCAAGAAATTCTTTCGTGCTTTTTCCATCGCCGCTGTTGGTACGTCTGCAAAGAATGGCTGCCACTGAGATGTTGTGTTCCACCTATTGCACTCAAATCCTACTACAAGAGAGATCAACCTTTTTGCTCTAAGTTCTCTGCTCAGCACAGACTTTTAGTAAAATAACGAAGACAATACATTGTGAATCCAAATGCATCTCAAACCTGTTTCAAACTTGCAAAGATACAGAGAGCAAGTGAAAAAGTTGGTACTCACTCAAAGAGGCAGCAGGCTGGAAAGTGGTTACCTCACAGCTTCTAGTTGTCAGGGTATCCAAACACAACAGACCATGAGGACATACCACCAAGAATAGGCGCAAGGGAGAGACACGCTGCTGACTCTGAATCTCAGCAAGGCCAATGGCGGAGACTGAAGTGAATGCCGGCCTCCACAAACCAAAGTGGGGAGACTGTGTGGGGACGGTACCTCTCTGGGTTCAGCTGGCCAGTTCTGTGATTGTGCAGCAGCAAGGCTAACGTACACACATACACACACAATCACAAAACACACAGAGACGTTGTGGGTCTGCCAGTGGACGGCACCCATGCCCGGACAGGCAGGCAAAAAGGGGGAGGAGGGGGGCCTGCAGAGAGAAAGCTGCCAAGGCTTCCTCCCTACCCAGCATTCCTGTCACCTACAGGAGCTACAACAGGGGGAGAGAAAGCGGCAGAGACACAACTGAAACGCAGCATGTAGCCACAGCTAAATCTGCGACAGAGCAGAGGGGGAACCTAATACCAGAGACAGAGAGAGAGCATTGGAGAGGGTGGGATGAGAAGAGAGAAGGGGAAGGAAGGAGAAGGCACTCACGGGTCTTTCCATGTCAGCGGTGAGAGCTGGGCTGGGTCCAGGCGCAAGGCAGCCGAGGCGGCAGAGAGGGCTGCCTGGAGTCGGCGATCATGCCTCGATTACAATGAGCCAAGTTGGGCAAGCAGCCAAGACGTCTAACAAATGCACAGAGCTCCCCTGTTAACGGATTTCACAGCACCCACCCGCCTGTCCACCCTCTCGCTCTTTCTCTCTCTCTCTCTCTCTCTCTCTCGCTCTCTCCAACCCTCCCACCCTCCTGCACATCCTCCCTCCCTCCCTCCTGCTCCCTCTCTAAAGCACTTGCTCTTTCCCCTCCTCACTTATCCTCTGCTCAAAGCATGGTAGTTAAATCCTGTCACCCTCCCCACACACACATAGTCAATTTTTAAGTAAATTAACGCTATAGCTTCAATGATGCTATAATTAAAAAATATTCTTTATATATATCTGTGTGTATGCTTGGTAGAGCATACACAATACCACACCAAATACTGGAATGGCAATATGCCAATAATTTTATAACATTCGATATCTGATTCTTTCTCAATTTATTCTTTCCTTCTTTTCTAAAGTAATAAAGTCTATGGGTTTATTGATATATAAGGCATATTAAGTTGATGGGTGGTGATGATGGTATCTGTATTTGTGCTGATAATTTGCTGTAGTTGAAGGTAAGGTAGAAAAAAGATATTTTTGTCTCAGAATTTGATGGTAATATATTAAGATATTTTTTAATTATGGAGTGTGTGAGTGCTTAGATCTCTTTTATGCGATGCCCTTATGTCCTAAATAAAGATAAACTGATCAGAAAAAAAATACTTAAAAGCTTACTTCCGTTCTAATGGGACCCCATTCACATCTACACATGACACAATATTAATCCAGACATCACAAATGAGACAACAGCTGTGTCGCCTACAAGATCCAGACTACATGTTTAGAGTACTAAAGAAGCTTCCTAAAGACTGGGAGTGGGGTCGAGTGGGAAGGTGGGGGGTATTGCCTGCTGAATTTCCCACAGTTCTTCATGCATGGCAAGCTGCATCTGCCAAAGCCAGGTCTGAGAGCTCATAACATGCAGCAAACAGGCAGTCTGGCAGACAAATGCCACAGGCTGCAGTGAAGTCAGTCACTTGAGAGTCAGAGTCAGTGCTCTGCAATTTCCACCTTGGAAAGTTACCAGTCTGAGCTGCAACATTTTTAGCTTACTCTAGCTTACTCAAGTCCACATAGCTTACATTCTACACAGATCAATCCTGCTAATGAGCAAAAGCTCTTTACGCATAGTTTAGCCTGCAAGTATTTGAGTTATTTTAGGATTATTGTAAGAAATGTTTTGAAAAAATGATGTGTAAGTCCCTAACATGTTATAGTACTTAATGTTGAACAAAGTCATTGAGATTCAACTTTGTGATTAGGTTTAAGAACTGCAGCTGCAGTTGAAGGCGCCTATCAGTTTGAACCTGTTATCAGAGTAAAGTCAGGTGAAAGGGAATGGTCACATTTTATTTATCAATCATTTAACCTATACATCAATTAACAAGACTAAGAGTCAACAGCCATGCCCAGTCTACGGCGGTGCTGTCAGCTAAATGGTAAGGAACAACATGCTGAAATGCTCATAATGACAATGCCAAAATGCTGATATCAGGAATCACCATAATCTTTTAGATACGTCCTATGAGAACCATGAATGTTTGTACAAAAACAATTACAAAATCAGTGAGAAAGTTAGAAGTGACAGGATATCTTTGACTATCTTCTAAGTAGACAAGGTTTGTCCAAAAAGTCACTAGATTTGTCATTAGGTGTTTTTTTTGTTTTTTTGTTTCAAAAACCCTAATAGAACCCGTTTGCACCACAAACTCCAAGTCAGTGACGAGGCAGTATTTTATTTTTTATTTTATGCTCCAGGTAGGTCAACTACAGTCCAACATCAGCTACAAGTTTCTTAGTACTAAGGCAAAGAGCAAAGTTATATTTACCAAATGATACTGTGTTAGAAAACTCTGAAATACAGTCTAATTTCCAAAATATCTAAACTATCTTTCCACTGTTGTTTTTTTTTATTTTTTATTATTAGATTATGGCATATTACCAGAAGAAATATTGTATCTTACCTGGTGTCATGTCATCCAGCACTGAGTGCGGTTTCCCTCTTGATGGGCATACATAAGGATTGTCATCAAAAGCAGCCCAGTTTTCATAACATTTTCCCGCTGCCTCAGGATGAAGCTGCTGGAAACAGGGAAACAAATGTAAGTAGAACAACAGTATAGTGATATGGGCTTGCAGGAAGCACAAGTAAAGTAGAAGTAGTAAAGAATACATATTTCCACTGTGACTAAAACATATACACTACTAAATCATTTCGGCAAATTAGAAGACATTCTCATCATAGCCTGGATAATTGCATAATGAATTTACAAACAGACCATCAACAAATGCAGATGCAAATAATTCAAAAATAATTCAAGCTTTGTTGTATTACTAGCTTTCAGTTTTTGAGCAGTAACTTTGCAAACTGTGGTTTGATGGATCTGTTAGCAATATAAATACAAAATACTTTTTTAATGATTGTGTAGCTGCTGTCCAAAAGTTCATTTATGATATCACTTTTGTCATGTCGGAGGATGTCACTACACCGCTGAAATGGATGTTCTTACTGTTTGAACAGTGCATAATTTTATCTGTGTAATTACAAACTCCAAGGCATAAGAGGCTCTTAACATCTGCAGACTGACAGCTGATCCAGCTGTTATCCAGATGTGCTGTCATCACCAGACATTGCTTTAGATTACAGGTTAGAGAAAAGGATGTTGCATCTCTTCTTTTGTGAGATGGACTGAGACACAAGGACAGGATGCAAGTGAAGGAAATGGGGAGACATTTTATGGTACTGAGAAGCACCCCTAGTCAGTGCTTTGTGAATACTTAATCATAGTTAGGTGACAGTTTGTATTACACTGTAAAAAGCGATTATGCTTCATCCAATTAAAAGATGGAATATCATTGTTTGATTAAAAACAAATGAACAAAAATAACTTCTCAACTTTCTTGCAACATGTTTGTCATTTAATTCCATTTGTCACCTAATTAATATAAAATATCAACAACTACTGCATTTTGTAAATATTTTTGGATAATTAAACAATTATCAATTATCAAAATTAATAATTACAGTTTTAGTATTGTAATTCACCAACTGTTGGCTATGAGGACTATGTATGTTTGAAAGTTTTACTGTCCCACTTCATGAGACTATGTTCAGTGTAAAAGTAAGAGGATTTTTTAGAAGAACAATTATGATTATTGTTAAATGACTGTTTTAACGCCAGCTTTCTCAGTTCAAAATGGCATTCAACTTGTCAGCAGGTTCACCACAAGGTTTAAGTAATCATCAGCTGAAAGCTGACATTTAGAAATTACACAAAAGCAGCTAATGTGATCAGCTATCAACACTTTTTGATACAAACAAGCTGTTAGTAAACTACTACTACCTTACAGTTGGTATGCAACTTTTCAGTGATATAGTGAATTTCAAATGAAGATCATTTCCATTTGGAAATAAATCTTATGTCGATAATTAGGGAAGTTATGAACCAAACTACGATTAACTTGGTTAGCTGAGGTTGTTTTTATGTTATATGTTCTAAAAAGTTATAAACTCACCGATAAGCACCATCTCATCCCATCCCATTCATAACCCATTCTATTTTAAAAATCTGTTTGGTTTTCAATTTTAAAAATCATAAACAGACGTTCAACAAATAAACAAAATCGCTAAACTAAAAACTAAACTAAATTGCCAAAAATAAGCAGACATGGTCTGCATTGTATCCACATACTTTTTGTTCCGGAGTTGGTTTTCATTGGGCTCCTTTGAATGGAAAATTTGAAATGCCTGAAATAAAGTTAAATGCAACACACATACCGTACATGTATTTCATTTTATATCTGCATTTACTTGTGATTAAATAAACAACATATATTAAATTAATGTTATTATTGCTTTCTGTCTTTGATCGTTGAATTTTTTTTTTCATTTTGACATGAATTTTCCATACCACATTAAAAATTAAATCACAAGATAACAAAGAGTGTGTATTAGCTCAACTTGAAATGTCCAAATGTTAACAGCTCATGGTGGCTTTCTAATGTCCAAGGGTTAGCAGCTAATGCTACCCTTAAAATTTCTAAAAGTAGTAAATAATGCTAGTCTTATTATGTCAGTAGCTAATGTCCAAACTTTAAGATAACGCCTAATGCTAGCCTTATCACGTCCAAAATCTAAAGCTTTACTTTACTACTGGTACTTTACTGGCACTGTGTAATAGCTTAATGCTAGCCTTAGTCCAAGAGTTAGTAGCTAAAGCTAGCCTTGCAATATTCAGAGGTAAGGAGCAGCTATAGCTATCTTTGTAGCCATGGGGACGACGGGCTCAAATCCCGGTTGGCCGGTGGCCCTTCAAAGAACTTCCATAAAGTGAGTCAAGATTTTATCGGCTTCATCAGTGTCTTTACCAGCACCGCCAGTGTCATTCCTGCAACCAGAGAATTAGCCATATCCCTTGTCATCATCAATCATCCTTACATCCTCTGCCTTACATGTTGAGCAATTATGCTAGCTCAAGTAGCCAGTGCAGGTAGAACCATTAGCTTGCGAAACACAGCTCATACTTTATCTATAATCACAGCGATATCTCCAACATAAGAATATAACATGCTAAATATATTATAAATAACTGGACACATATGCTTACGTGTGTTATGAGCACACACAGGATATCCTCACTTCTTTTACTTGTGAAGGCCATATGTCTATGCCCATAGCAACCAGCAACTGGTAAAGGCTGACGATGTCTTCTTCCCATGTAGCACTGGAATAATTTCAGTCAGTAGCTCCCCCTACTGGCCACACCAGGAAATTACATAAAGTTTCTGAGAGAATTCTGCACAGAAATAAACACCAAGAATAGTATGGGGCTTGACCGCTGACATGTATGCTTGTTCCATCGGACCTCTGCCGAAACAGCATACCGTCCGTTAGAAGTGAACTTTAACCAGCCCAGTCCTGTGTAAAAAAAACACCATTGCAGAAAGCAGCAGACTTACCTGTGGTTTGGGAGTTCCAGGTGAATTGGCGGAAGCCATTGCCTACATACCCCGTCCTACCAGCTGTCTGAACGTAAATAAATCACGCATTACTTGCTCCGCCCCTAACCCCCACCCTTCTAACAATGAGAGAAAAACACACTGTAATACAGAAAATATTAAATTAATATAAGAAAATTATTTGGTGCCATGGTGCCAATTCAACTTTTTCCTATACAAGTGTTCCAATACCATTGTTTCCTTTTTCAGTTCAGGTTTTGTTTTCGCCCAACTTTATTTTCAATGCCAAAATTTAAAATCACCATTCTAGAACGCTATAAGTACTCATAGATAGATACTACATCCACACTAGCTGGATCGTCATCTTCACATTATGTCCACTGGATGGCGCCAAAGCCCAATTGTCACAGGTTGGACAAAGGCACAGACAACTCCAGCACAGACAGGGAGACAGGGGCCTTTTTGGTCCACGCCTTTTGAACATTGTTTGACAGTTAAGCAGCTCCAGGGGCCTGAGTCTGTCAGACGATTAATGATGAAAGTAAGATGAGGTGTTCCTTTCCCTGAGTCACACATACGTGCCAATATATGCTGAACTAAGAGTTTGAGTGACATTAAAAAGCAGTAGATGAGGAAATGAGAGTTCCCTGCTAACAAGATTTTTAGACAGGTCTGGAGTTCAGGAAACAAAACACAGATCATTACAGGTCATAATAGTTTGGGTGTTTTCAAACCTGTTCTTCAATCATCACCTGTTTGTCTGTCTTCTCACACAACACCCGCATCACCTGATGTGACATTTTTGATGATTAGTTTTGTATGAATGCCTTAAAATAGTAGCAGGTGTGTTGTGAGTTGTTACATGTATAATTATAATACACGGACAGTTGTGGTGGTGTTACTATTGTTGGCGTTAGAAAATAAAAACATTTGTACACTAGTGCCAGGGTTACCTGAATCATGGGTGTTGCTGCTTTTGCATTTCAGGTTCCTTGTTTATCTATAATCGACTCAAATTCCACTGAGGCCTGGCATCATGGAAGGATTAATTTTATACCATACAAACAGTGCCATGATGGAGCCCAAAGGAAGCAGTGTTAAGCTTTTCTGTTCTTTTTCTGTCCAACGCCCAATGAGCACTTTTTGTTTTGATGCTTAATACATTTTGCTGCTAATACCTTTGTGGCAAGTAAAATTCAACACTTCAACAAATTCAGGACTTTTACTTGTAATGGAGTATTTTTATAAAGTGATTTTGCTTGTTTTAGTTCAGTAAAAGCTCTCAGTACTCATTCACAAATGCTATATGAGTTGTATGAATGGACTCTTGTACAGATATGTGATCATTCAAATTTTTTATATAAAATGTAATCCAGGCATTACATTTCCCCAAACATACTCTAACGAACAGGAAATAGCTGTATATCAAGGTGATTTTTCTGAGAAAAAGTTTGACTAGTCAGAGTAGAACAAAACCTGTCTCATAGAGTGAAGGGTGGACCAGTTTCCTCTGGTTTACGCCCCTGCTGTCAGTGTCTTTGAGAGTCCTTTATGTGATGTTTTGATGTGGAATTAACAATCACTCTCAAAGAAAAAAACTGTTGTTTTTCTGGCCACACCCAAACCTTACGTGACCTGCAATGATCAAAATGTAAGATAGCATGACATGACAAGTACATACAACACAAACACACCCCCTTATATGGCTCCTTATAAATACAGAGTGAACACACGTTTGACACAAGTCGGTTTCCTCTCTGCACCAGGTATGTAGTGGCTATTCTCGATTATTTGTAATGACTGCTAGGAACCTAATGATTCGAATTTTAATATCCTTTTCCCATTTTTTATTCTTCCAGGAAAATACTTTCTACTGCACTTGTCAACAAGACAAAATGAGTGACCGTAAGGCTCTTTGATTAATTGTTATATTTTCAAAGACACCTGTGGAACAGCACAAAAGTTTGGTTCCCAGGAATTCAAATATTTCACACAACTGCAGATGAGTTAAGGGGAAAAAAGCACTAAAAAAATGCTAAAAAAAAAAAAAAAAAAATTCAGGTCAAAAGGTCTGATCAACACAGGGAATGCCCTGTGTTGATCAGACCTTTTTCCATTCCACGCTGCAGTATTGGCTTAAATTCAACAAAGATTGTAGGTGTTTTTCACAACTGCCCATTTGCAAATTCTTTTGACACATTTCATTTTAGTTAGTGTGTGATTGCTCTATTAATTTGCACATTTTTAACTTTGTTTTTTGTCTTCCTATCACAGAAGGCAAAGCGGTGAGTCAGTTTTGTTTCCTTACAGTGCTTTAGACCTGTGACTAACTGCATGATACGTGTGCTTATGAAGCTATTTCCCTCTATTAGGAGGAGAGGGGAAAGAAGTCAGATGAGGAGGAAAGCTCTGGGTCTGAGTCAGAGGGAGTAAGTCACTTTGTTTTTTTTTTATGTGTGCTAACTGGCTGATTCAGTAATTTTGTAGCACCCTTGAGTTAATTTCCCATTATCTTTTATAGGAAGGAGGAATGGGGAAAAAGGTAATGCTTTTATAAGCTTTTTGAATTAAAATTATACAGCCATTTATTTGTCTGTCTTTTCGAAAATAGAGTCGGCCATTTTTCTTATTGTTGTTTACAGGGAAAAGGAAAAGGGAAAAACAGAGGCAAGGGAGGACAAGGACAAGGACAAGGACAAGGACAAGGACAAGGACAAGGACGTGGACAAGAAATGCGTGGTGGTGGTCGTCCGTGATGAAGAAATCCTTCAATTACCATTCTGTGATAATGATTGTACAGAATTAAATATATCTGTAATAAACTAATCCAGAAATAAGCAAGACTGGTTTATTGTTTCACGTCAGTGACAGACCCTATATTAACACATTTATCCAAAACAGATGCATGTGATCTTTTATAGTTCATTGTCTTAGGTACATAATGTAATTGTTTAATTTCTATTGGCCTCTATAATTTGAAGGTAAACATGAGTATTTCTGGTTAATCCACAAACATAATACCTTTCTCTTCACAATATACTGCTCAGTGGCAGTTGCAGAGATCCAACCTTTAAAATTAGACTGTTTCTATCTATCAGTTAATATATTTCAGCTGAAGATCATATGCATACAAAATTGTTCCTTACAGGTCAATGACTGTGTCTTGGTTCACTGATTCCCCTTATTCCACCCCATGGCACTGTATGTGTCACATCTTTGAGTGTGCCTCTGAACACTCAAGTGAACAACAGCACATTGGTTTCCATAGTGATGCGATGACTGATGAGTTTATCTTGAAATTCATTAGAGAAGTTGTTTCCTAATTGATATGTGAAATAAAAATGCATTTAGCTGGAAAACATTTTTTCTTCATTCAGGTGTTTCAACAAGTCACAATGTCTCATTCAACATTTGTGCTGTGGAAAGAAAAAGTTGCTGTGATCACGCTCACCTTCATTACTATTGAATGGATGCTTCAGCAATCATCACTCACTATCTAGAGATCAACAAATGTATAGTAAGCACAACAACTCAATATGTACTCTGATATTTACTACTAAATATTCAAAGATTGAGTTGTCACATACTCAGATTTAAATATGTGCAGTAAAGAGGAGGTACATTCTTAAGGACGCACTCAAAGGCTACTGTGAGATAATTATTAAAATTTGAGTAAAAATCAGGATTGACGTAAATAAATATAAAGGATAACACGTATTTTAAAAATATATAAATATATAATATAATATTTGTAGCCAGACTACAATTAAAAAATGAAATTGTACATGCTCAGAAACAGATACTCTGGACATAATATGATAAAAATAATCTTGACTGCAGACAAAGGCATGGAGGTAGCAGAATAGTAAGAAAAAATGCTCAACAAATACAGTAAAAAAAAAAATTGTAATCTCCAAAAATTGTAAAGAAGACTTTATTTGATCTTTTTCCGACAGAAAAGTCGAAATCACTGACTTACAACATCATGACAGTTCATTTTCACAGCAGTGCAGATCCAGCAGTTAGACAGAGTTAGAAAAGTCAGTTAGAATACAGGACAGTAAAATAGGACATTTGACAGGTATTAGTCACAATATTGCTCAAGTACCGCCTCACGATTGTATGCCTCCGCCAACCAGACAAGTTACAGGAAATATGATCACAATCTCCTCTTCCTGAGTTACAGTGTTGAATAATGGGACGTTATGATGTCACAGTTAAGTTGACCTTTGACAATTTCGATATGAAATATCATAATTTTATCCTATTGGACATTTGCGTTAGTGTGTAATAATTAGCACAGGAATTCTTGCGTTATGGCCAAAAACATGTTTCGTGAGATCACAGTGACCTTGACCTTTGACGACCAAATTCTAATCAATTCATCGTAGAGTCCAAGTGACATGTTTATGCCAGATATGGCAATGAAATTCCCTCTGGGCGTTCCTGAGACATTGCATTTATAGAATGTGAGGTCACCGTCACTTTGAACTTTAACCTTTGACCTCCAAAATATAAACACTTGATCTTTGAGTCCAATTGAATGTTTGTGCCAAATTTGAAGGGATGCCCTTGAGTGGTTCTTGAGATATTGCATTCATGGGAATGGTATGTAGATACAGACAACCCAAAAACATAACGCCCTGCTGTTGCTGGTGTGTTGGAATAATCATTAAACCTTTTGTAAAGCCCCTTTATTTTTATGTTAAGACTTGTTGAAGACAGTGGCCTGGAGGCGATGGCCTCGTGTAGTGCATACAAAACATACGAGTAGTAAATACTAGTCTTTTGGAGTTTTGGAAAGGGAAAATACAAGTCGGGCTTGTTTATGCACAGTGAGCAAAGTAACTTAAAGATCTGTCAACAGAATACTTTCCCCTTGCGAAAAGTCTATCACAGATTTTCAATCTCTGGGGAATGAATGGTCCTGTGATTAATTAAGCTGCTTGATTTGCCCATCAGCCGCCCTCTGGGCAAAGCAAATCAATTATTTACAGATGTCAGTGTCTGAGTGAAAAACAACAAAGAAAAAGCACCAGCAGACGAGCTTGAGGCACTTCCAGTTATCAGTCCATCATATTTCATTAAGGCTCAGTAGGGGAGGGGCGCTGGGCCACAACTATACACTGAGGAAAAGAGGAAACAGAAAGGGCAATATACAGTCATGATCTGTGACCACCAACTGTGAGATTTATACATGTACATCTTAACTAGCTCCCTTACCATCGTACAGTCCTGTTTTAGAAGAGCCCATTGACCTGTTCAGTCTCAGGGTCCAGGTCAATATCATAGAAACAAGGCCTGGTGGGCAGACCAGGGATCGTGGGCATCTAGGATAAAGACACAGACAGAGAAAATCGTTTAAATGACAAACACTGTCAAGGAAAACACTGAGCAGTCATTGTACTCGTACACTGTACACACAAAGAATGCAAGCTGAAAAATCTACTACTACTCTCACAATCTACTTTTATGATTTTCAAGTGATGACATGTAGAGTGATTTCATTATCAGTGCTGTTTAATGAAGAATGAAACCATTATTTCTACAGTAATGTTAGGGTAAGTGGTTTGCAGCTGAGCCTTCTGCAGACACAGCAGATGGAAAATTACACAGATAAACAAAAACACAAATGTAATGTTTTGCAGGGTGTCACTTGATCATGTATGGATTCAGCCATTTACCTTCTACACTACACAGTATGAACACACTGTTTATGGGTTTGCAACAGTGTGCGATGTCATGTGTTTGTTATCTAAACGAAAAGAATCAGACAGTTGAGTTGAGTGCTACAAGTGTTGTATGAGCAGGGTACTGCTCCATAAGAAAGACAAATTAATGGGGAAAAAAAAAAAGTGTAAATGTGAGCCTACCGTGCCAACCAGTGGGAACAGAAAGCCAGCACCCACACTGGCTCGGATGTCTCGGATTGGCAGGACGAACCCTTTGGGCACACCCTTCTTGTCTGCCTCATGTGAAAGCGACAGGTGAGTCTTTGCCATGCAGATTGGCAAATTGCCAAAACCCTGATGGCAGAAGAGGAAACAAAGGCCTATTCAACCATTCACCATCCAATTATAGACTCTCCACTGATGGCTGCAACCAAAAGAACAGCCCTGACAACACAGATGAAACAAAAACAAAAAAATTAACAGTTGCTGACCTGTTTGGTGTAGAGCTCCACCTTGTGTTGAGCATCTGGGAGAAGCTCAATATCATCTGCTCCGTAGATCTTCTGGGCAATTATTCGAATCTTATCAGCAATAGGGAGCTAAAGTGGAAGTAGAGATATACATATGGACATCAGTGTATGCCTGCAGACCAATGCCAAAACAGTAAAAATATACACCTTTTCTATCAAACTAATTCAAATACTACATTTTTATCCAACAATCGACTACAGCGAATCAAGGTTAGAGGCCATACCTCTAAATCATAGAGGAACTTAAAGTTGCTGGGGGCCCCGGAGGCCCTCTGGACAGCCTGACCGAGGGCCACCGCGCCAGCTCCGCCCTCGGCCCAGTGGGAGCATCGCACAGCCTCGAAGGCTCCGGCGGCTTTGGCCATGCTGCAGACCAAGTCCAGCTCAGCCTCAGTGTCTGTCCTGCAAGAGAGATCAGCACAAGAAAGGCGGGATAAATAGACATAGAAAAATCTACTACATGTCAATAATAAATGACACAATGACATTTACATCTTATTTATCACCTAATCTCTATACTGACATAATACATTTCGGCCTCAAGAAAGGTGATTACATCTTGATATGAAAAGGAAGTGAAAAAAGATTGACTGTGTCTTGATTCTGCTTTAAAAACCTACATTAATTCATTTTTGACCACTTGGGGGTAGCACAAACAAGCTGTAAACAACATTGTCATGTTTCCCCTTATGAGGTTGTTAACATGTTAGCCAACAGCTGCCTAAACATCCAGCAGATATGAAGCAACATTAGCATTAATTTGGAATCAAGTTTCTGCCCTTCTGATGGATGTAAGACCAATAGTCACTCTTGTTGAGCTCTATTTTTGCCATTTGAAGCTCAGGTAAAGACAGCAAAGTTGTGGCACAGAAATGAGTGGATCTGTCACTTTAAGTTGCCCTGTTCACATTACATATACTGCAATCATTTGACCAATGATTAATAATAATGTATTATTAAATAATAAATTAATAATAATGTAAAAAAATATTGATTTGTGCAGCTTTAAGTGAAATAAAAATGTCATCATCCATGACTTACTTGAAAGCATTGACAGCCACCACCACAGGCACACCAAAGTGCTGCGCATTCTCTATCTGTTTCCTCATGTTGCTGCAGCCCTTCTCCAGAAGCTCAAGGTTCTACATACAGGTACACACAAAACACACTTAAATAAGCTTACGAGCATGACGTTAAAAACAGCGATGTTCAGTTCACATATTGTATAGTGTATAACAACATTTTGCATTACCTCCTCCACATATTCCTTTGGCAGTGGCATCCCAGCAGTAACCTGTACAAAAAATGTGTTCAATGTTTCACTTCAATTAATACTTCCAACAACTCACACACCAAATTTTACACAAGCATGACCATTTATTATGACTCCTACAACTGCATGAATGAAGAAGTGAGAATATGAATGAGTTATTGCTTTGTGATATCAGCTCAGCAGGAAATGTGATTACACTCCCAGCGGGCCGCTGACAGAGGGTGAGACGCTGTTTTGTGCAAAGGAAATGCTTAAGGTGAATATGTGGATATTCACAACGGAGAAATGAGAATGTCATGTAAAATTACATATAAAAGCAACTGTGGTTTTTCCAATAAAGTCACTGACCTAATCATCTTGTTATTGAAATCATAAGGAAAACTCAAGCAAACTCACCGTTGGTCCTCCTCCGTGCATCTTCAGGGCTCGGACAGTAGCCACTAAAACAACCACATGTGGCCTTAGGCCTGAGTAGCGGCACTTGATGTTGAAGAATTTCTCCATGCCAATGTCAGCACCAAAACCAGCCTCGGTCACTGTTAGGGATAATTGGCAGAGGTTATAATTGGATAATTGGAGGTTTTGAGGTGAAGAGAAGAGTGTGGGGAATACAGAGTAACATCGATCATTTTAACAAAAACCAAAAGGTCTGAGCACATTACTCCCATTTTATCATCTCTTCACTGGCTCCCAGTAAAACAAAGAATTGATTTTTAAAATACTTGTCATTGTTTTTAAATGTTTTAATGGTTTAGCTCCTTCCTATGTTTGTGACATGCTCACTAAATACACATCAAAGAGATCCCTTAGATCATCAGATCAAAGGTCTCCTCACTATACCAAGAATCAACTCTAAATCAGCTCATGGTGCCGTCAGTCATTATGGTCCTCCTCTCTGGAATTCTTTACCATATGAATTACGGTCTGCTACAACAGTGTCTTCTTTTAAAAGTAAATTAAAAACATATCTATTTTCACAAGCTTCTAGTTAGGTTTGGTGTGAGTTACTATTATTATTGTTATTATTTCCCTTTTAGAATAATACCTTCCTATTGTGTATGTTTTTTGTGCTCTATGTTTTATTTATGTAATATTTTCTTATATGCTATTTTATATTTTGTTATCTATGATGTAGTCTTGCTTTAAAGCACATTGAGTTTACGCCTGCCGTATGAAATGTGCTATATAAATAAAACTAACTTGACTTACTGCAATATGATATCTGCTATGTCACTTTTACAGTCAGCATGTACAGTATAAACAAACCATCTACAGCAGTAGCAGCAGTGCAGCCCTGGATCACTGATCAGGCACAAAAAAGTTTTATATTTATATATATATATATATTAATGGTAACAGCTACCATAAAGCCATTTTCTCAGCTCACTTACCCACAAAGCCCTCAGGTCCAACCAGCTTCAAAGCTATTTTATCAGCCAGGATGGAGGAGTTGCCATGGGCGATGTTGGCAAAGGGGCCCGCATGGACAAACACAGGGGTTCCCTGTGGATGTATGTGATACAAAACCCATAACTCAAGGCATTGTCATCTCCCTGGCATACACGCAAGTTTGAATCACAAACAATTTAGCAAAAAAATAAACAGAACCGCTTAATAACCAACAACAGCAACCATCAGAACAACATTTGTAAAAAGACTGAACTGGAAGTTAGTGGGTATTTTTTTTTAAACTTTAAAGTTTAAATTCACATGTTCCTAAAAGATCTAAGTGCTACCATGCAACACTTTCTGGTTTGTAAATTTCTGTACAGATTAGTGTGTATGCTACACGTCACCCACCTCCAAAGTCTGCATCAGGTTTGGCTTTATCGCATCTTTCATCAACACAGTTAGAGCGCCACTCACACCCTGTAAAGCAAAACAGTAAATTATAGGAGCCTCGTTCCACATATACTTATATATAAGATCAGGCTATGAAGAAGGCTACAGAACACTGACCAGGTCCTCTGTGGTGATGGGCTGTCCGTTGCGGCTGGTGGCCACGACCATCTTGGCGAGACGCTGACGCATATCCTCCAGGCTGCTGGTGAGGGCCAGAACCGCCATGATTTCACTGGCCACCGTGATGTCGAACTGGGCCTGGAGGACAAAGGGAGCAGGGCACCGTAAATACATGTCTCCTTATCAATAACACAGTCGAGTTAAGTAGTGTGGAGTATTTTTTATTTTGCTCTGTCTAGGCTTAACTTTGCAATCCAATTGTTAAATCCACTATGTGCATAATCTGTATGTGATTACAGCTTCTATCTGAACTTCTATGTTGCATTGCTATTTGCTTTTTTGATCCTACCACTGGGGGGCACCAAAGTCAATCACTTTCTAATATTACACATAGAGACCTTTACTGAATGATAAATCATTTCTTTTTACCTCTCTTGTGTATCCCTTTTCAGTTGGAGACTGGCCGATGGTGATCTTCCTCAGGAATCGATCATTGGTATCCAACACTGAAGTGAAACACAAAGACCATATGAACATTAAATAAATTGTACATAAGGCTGGATCCAATATACAGCAGACATACTGAGGCACAAAACATCAAGAGTTTTGAGGCGTAGCAGATGTTCATACCTCTCTGCCAGGTGACAGAGCTTGGGTCAATGTCCAGGCGGGCAAAGCGGGTGATCTCTTCTTCAGTCAGAGTGGAGGGATCAGTCTTCTCTATGCCCAGTCTCTACACATATACAGGAAACATTAATATTAAAAGGTACACTTTATTAATTATTATTATTTTTGGTGGGATTTTTGTGCTTTTATTTGATAGGACAGTGGAGATAGACAGGAAATGCAGGGAAATGACATGTCGAACCAGTGACTTGCTGCTCAGTGCATCTGCGCCCATACGGTATGCGCCCTAACAACTCGGCTGTCCAGTCACCCCTAAAGGCGCACTTTAACATGGACTGAGAGTACAGTCGAAACCTACAAGTCTGGGTATAAAATCACTTACTTTCAGTCTGTTGATCTGGATGGGTGAAAACTTCCTTTGTCCTCCACTGAGCGGCACCAAGCGGTTGTACAGAGCCTACACAGAGAAAGACAATATTTTCAAAACATTAATTAACAGTGCATTTAAAAAAAAAGAAAGAAAGAAAACACACAACTGAAATAAAAGGTGAACCCACCTTGTCAGATTGTGTGGACTCGTGGAACATGCGGGCATCGATGGCAGCAGCCACTAAGTTGTTGGAAGCTGTGATGGCGTGAATGTCACCAGTGAGATGCAGGTTGAACTAAAATGAAGAGATTTAATTAAATTCTATATTTTCTTTGTATTCTTATGCAATCAGCATGGTTTCTAACTTCAAACAGCAGCGCAGTACCTCTTCCATTGGAATGACTTGAGAATATCCACCTCCTGCAGCACCACCTGCAGACAGAGGACAAAAGTACAGATACATGAACCAGGATAGGACTTTTAAAATGTATGTTTCAACATCTTGTAACCTGCAAGCTCTTACTGAGTGAACATTATTCCAAAGTTCACCTTTAATGCCAAAGGTGGGTCCCTGAGAAGGTTGTCGGACACATGCAAACACATTGACGTTCATGTGGGCTCCCAGGGCCTGCACCAGGCCGATGGTGGTCGTGCTCTTTCCCTCACCCAGAGGGGTGGGTGTGATGCTACGGACAGAAAATATTGTCAGCACTGATCATATCTGCTGCACATTAATATGTGTAACTTTAAAAGCAAAAGTTTGACAGTTTTGGAAACATGCTTTTTTGTCATCTGTTTATTATTACATACAAAAATTAAGGGAATTAATACATTTCCACCCCTGACATAAAACATAAAAAACAATAATGTTGTGAAACATGCTATAGTCCAGAGAAAAACAAACAGTACAGTAGTGCTGATAGCATACCCAGTGACCACCACATATTTGCCATCTGGTTGGCTCTGCAGGCGTTTGATGATATTCAGTTGGACCTTGGCCTTGGTCTTGCCATAGAGTTCCACCTCATCAGAGAGCAGGCCCACCTCTCTTGCTATACGGTCAATGTGCTTGGGCACACAGGAGCGAGAGATGACAATGTCACTGTTGGAGTGACAAAGACAACACACAAAATCTGAGCAAAAGGAAGAAACAGCAAGGACTTGAAGACAAAGAGCACATTCAGAGTTTTCTACGGGCTCCTCTTTCATGTGGTTTATTGAATTTAACAAACAGTTCAGCCCTTCAGTAACAATTAAAGAAACACATGACTAAGAAGAGGTCAGGTGAGGACACATACCTTGGCACGGGCTTCTGCAGGTTGAGTTTGGTGTAAGAAATGCTCCACTTCCCTGGTTGATGTCCCTCCAGGAAGCGCTTTGCACTCAGCACTGTGTTCTGTACACACACATACACAGGGTCAATCATTCTTTCCTTTAACGTGTGAATTAAGGAAATCTTAAACAATGCAATTTCAATTATTTTAACCTTACATCCTGTGTTCTCACAACATAAATGAAAATAAGAAAATCTAAGATCATTTAGCTGCAATAAAAATGATCTAATCGTGTATTAAAATGATAAGAAGCACTTAAAAGATAAGGCTGGTTGAATAAATACTATAACATATACAAAAGAACCAGACAATTTAAGGAAACTCAGCTTTAATTAATGGCCACATAGCATTTATTTCAGGATTAACTCTCCAAATGAACCTTACCGCCATCAGCATGGCAACAGTCATGGGTCCTACACCGCCAGGCACAGGGGTGATGAAGCCAGCCTGCTCCCGAGCTGAGGCGTAGTGGACGTCACCCACCACCCGCTTCCCACTGGCTTTAGTCTCATCTGAAAGAGACAGAGAGAAGTGTTAAATAAATACCACACGATTACCACCAGCATCTACTGATTCACTTAAAGAAAACTCCACGGTGCCATGACTCAAGCAGAAGAAAAAGAAAAGCCTCAGAAATAGTCAGACCTGGAATGTGGTTGATGCCACAGTCGATGACCACCGCTCCCTTCTTGATCCACTCTCCTTTCACCATCTCTGCTTTACCGATGCCGACAACCAAGATGTCTGCCTTTCCCACCTGGACATGAACAGTGATAGACACGAATGAATCAATGCATAAATTAATAACACTGTGCAACACTGATTCTGGCCGTTGGTTATTATACAACTTCTTTTTAGCTAAAGTCTAACTGATGCTCTGCTAGCACTGCTGTGAGACACACAACCGCTGATGGGTATTATGATGATATATGGGACTGTTCCTCTAGGTGGGGTGATGGTAACGCTGTTGTACCTCTCCAGCGAGATCAACAGTTTTAGAGTGGCAGGTGGTGACGGTGGCGTGGCTCCACAGCAGCAGGTCATGCATCGGCGCACCCACAATCTTACTGCGACCGATCACTACCGCTCTCTTCCCTGCCACAGACACACCTGCAGGGAAGCATTTAATCCATTGATTCATTCAGACCATGTGCAATTCTTGTTCTTTCTTTTAGGGTGTTATTTTCTGAATTTACCAGTCTGTCTGATCAGCTCCATGCAGCCATTTGGTGTGCAGGGGATAAAGCAGTCGCCCAGGTCCCCACGAGACAGCTTCCCTGCATTTATGCTGGTTAGCCTGCAAATGGACCGAAACACACAAGAATACATTAAATATCTTAAACTAACAATGTCTACAGATCTAAAGGTATCCAAGCTACGAAACACACGACCTTGTTCCAAATAGATAGAAAAAAATCCTTAAAGATGATCTTTAGTTTACGTGTGCTCTTACCCGTCGACATCCTTCTCTGGGGCCACAGCGTTGGTGACCTTCTCTGTGTCGATCTTGTGAACTGAGTCTAAGGGCAGCTGCACGATGAGGCCGTGGACAGACGAGTTCTCATTCACCTCTGTGATACTGTGAAGAATCTACAGAGAGACAGATGCCTTTACACTCCCTGAGCTGTATTAAGCACTGAAACAAAATCAGGGGATGGATGTTTAACTGTATAAACCTGTCCTCACCTCCTCTTCTGTTGCCGTCTTGGGAAGTCTCATATGTGTGGCATGAATACCAATCTGCATTAAAAAGAGAGGTTTAAGCCTAAAGCTGGGATTGACTGCTACAACGTACAGCACAATTATAGTTTACATATTGCATGTAAATGTCTTCTATACCAAAAAATAATTACCTCTGTTGCTGCCTTCAACTTCATGCTGATGTACAAATTTGAATCATCACGGTCTCCAACCTGCAAAAATGTGTGGCATCACTTTGCCTGTCTGTATGAAGGAACGGGCCTTCTGCCATAAAGATGGAGCAATGACCCATGATTAATCCCATCATGCACTTACCTGCAAGACCACCAGACCAGGTCTGAAGTTGGGGTCTTGAAGCTTCATCTGCTCCACATCCTTCTTCAGACGCTCCCTCACCTGCCTGAGAACACAAAACAATGGAATAAAACCTTACCGAGTTGTTTATCTCTGTGGATGCAGTATTATAAAAAGGGATGGGTTAGGACCGCATAGCACTAAAGCCACAAACATAAACCCATTTCCTTTCCTTCCAATGGTTACAATACATGCCATCTGGTTATCTCATTGTGAATCTGGTTATCATTTTCCCCTCACCAGCCATGAATCCTGGCACATGCAAAACCAGGACATCAGATAGACACTTCAAGAGATGTGTGTTATCTTTGCCTTTGTTTTGTCTTTATTCTTTTAATGGCATGGAGGCCGGGGCACATTCCAATACTTTGTCTCAGCTGTGGCTTATCACATCACTCAACACAAAGTCAACTGAACCAATCAAAGGCAAAACCAGGCAACAGTGATACAAAGTTAACTGGACTTTAGGAATTAATTCATAGGAATTATAAACATTTTAAGATGTCATGTCTGTCAACCCTTGGAATACTATTCATACAATCAATCACACTACTAATCTGCTTTATTTATCTCATCCACTGAGGATGAGAATGACAACAGAGTCACACAGAAAGCTCTAATGATAGACTGACCTTTGTGCATCACATGAACTTCATTTGCAGAGATGATGAAATGCACTATGTGAGTGATTATAAATGCGTGACACAATGGAGTGACACCAATTTGAACTTCCTTTTAAGTAATGTTTTTGCCCCAGTGACCTTTCAAGGAATTGTGTTTTATACTCAAACAGTTTTTTTGTCCAAAATAACTATAGTATGTTTAGTGATAACCTTGATCAAAACAGAGGACGATCGTAATGTCTTCATGCCCCATTTACAACATCGAATATTGCAAAGGCAACTACATCTTTGCCTTTCTACAAGCTATGATGCAAAGAAAAAAAATGAAACAGTATACATTTGTATAATTTAGTTTTTTTAGGTACATTATTTTCCACACAACCTGCACCATGTTGCTTTTTATTTATTCGCCAAGGAGAAAATAGAAATCCCAGATGTCATAAAACCAATCATAGAATATTGTATCATAATAAGAATCCTTATCACAATGATAGCTGATAAAACAATTCCCGGTCACTGATCAACCAGTGCCATTATCCTCCAAACTACACTCCTGAAAGAAAGAGCCAGTTTCAGTCAATGTAGGTCACTTGTCCATCATAATTAATAGTATGTCAGTTTTTGTCCAGCTACAGAGAGGCTGTACACACAATTTGTGTTGCATAAAATAATTGAACTAATGAGTACTGTGAGGGGCAGCTAACAGGGTACGGGCTGTCATGTCTTGTGACAAGCACATGCAACTACATGTCCAGCACTTTTCAAGTGAGGGGGCGGTTTTGTCTCTCAGGCAAATATATCTGGACCTGCCAAACCTTTTGTTAATAGGCAATAAGCAGTTAGGATTTATTCAAACTTTGAACTATAAAAAACACAAGGAAACGATTTGCAAATTGAACTGAAACATTTAAAAGGGAGTCAAATGAAGAGTTGTAAATAAAAAAAAGTTAGTTTGGGGTTTCTGAGTTTCACAAGTTTATGTCAGGCTCACCAAGTCCCTGGACCTAGAGGGCAAAGATCATATCACAACCCCACACACAGCTTCTTACATAATACTGCAGGATTTACAATCATTCATTCCAATGTTTTCAATTAACCAACTTTATGGATTACCACCAAATTACAACTTTGACTATCATAAATCAGCCAATACATTTAGGCTGAGCTACATACCTGTCAGCAAACAAGTCTCCCATGCAGCTTGAGAAAGTCCACTGTGATTTATCAGCTGGTTTTCCACAAATATCAGGGAAGACTGCTGGCACACTTCATTCACGTGGCCAGCACCATGTACAACCATATCAAACTACATTTTGAAATTATTTTCTTTCGTCAACCCGGACAAGATCAGTTTCTTGAAATATAAAACCTGCATTTATAGTTGGATTAAGCACAGGAGTTGTTCATGACTCATGCAACGTAAATTTTTAAGTTAATGTAACTCAGGTGGCTAGTTAGCTGCGTAGTTAGCCACTACAAAGACACGTTTCGTTACACCTATTGGGTTGCATGCATAAACGTGCAGGATAAATTTTGATACTTACGCTGAAACCTCTTTCCCACGTATGATTTGAGCGGACATCTTCTGACCCTTGAAGTCTGTGCTCTGAGTTGCTGGTGGCTCCTGCACACTGTACGCCTGACAAAAAGAGGAGCGCGGAGACTGCTTCCAAAAACTAAAGTTTTTTTCTAAAAACGTTGGAAATTAATGTGGTGCGCAGGCTCCATTCAAAGGTGCAGCACTACCGCTGAAAATCAGCGTATTAACTTTTAGGAATAGCGTCTGGCACCTAGAATGTAGCCCCGCCAGTGGAGATGACAGCAGAGGGGGAGGGTCTATCTGCACACGGTCAAATCTGGGAGCCAATCATATATCTTTTTTAAAACACTAGAAGAAGCCGTTGACCAATAGCATTCCCGGATCTGCTACACCACCCACACAGGGGTAGAGGAATGGGCGGGACGCGATGGGACGTAATTACGCCAAGAATCAGCAGAGGGCAGCACTATATTTACACACCCCTTTGATTATCCGTCAAAAAGAAAAACCACAGCAGTGTTTATATGGGCCCAACTTGACGTTGTTTGGATCCATGCGAAGGTGTCATCTTCAAGACATTCATTAGAAAGTGCTAGAAAATATTATCCCCACTTATCTGGCTTTTAGTGCGATGCAAGACATGAAGAAATACGGAGAGCTATGGAGAGTAGATTCTGTGTTTTGAACGACACCGAAGACTTCCAAACGCGGATTTCAAACACTGAGAACAATCTCCACTTCGAAAGGTAAGTTGATAGCAGCTGCTTATTTGTTAAACTAGCGGGCTTTTGGGCTGTGTCTCTTCCCTGGAGGATGCCTGAACTCATCACTGCGTGGCTTGTTTTGTTACTGTAAGCTAACTCAACGTTACGTGTAGCTATTTGCATAGTGTGTGTTTACCTTTTTACCAAAACTGCCGTCTTTCAGAAGGTTCTGTGCACACATCCATCGGTGCTACAAACTAAACCTCACCCACGTTCAAACCCCCTCTGTGTAATCTTCCGCTAACTCACATGCATAACGTTTCTTTAGGTCTAAGACACTGTTTGAGGAAATCCGTGCCTCCATCAACAACAATGACGAAGAGGACCGCTCCTTCTGGAGGCCTGTGCTCCCGTGGGGTGGCGTCTTTACCATTAAGGCAGGGCGGAAGGCCATATCATGCACCCCCCTATACGTCAAAATCAACCTAAAAAACACCTGCACTATTGATGGCTTCCTCATGATCCTGTATGTGATCCTGCGGGACAACCAGGGGTTTCCCAGGGAGCTGGCCGTCTTCCTAGGCAAGCAGTTTGTGGAGTATTTCCTCTACCTGATGGACTCCTGTGATTACACCACAGTGAAGATGCTGTGGATCTGGGACAGGATGTCCAAAAGACAGTACCGCTCAGAGATCCACCAGGCTGCCCTGGAGATTGACCTGTTTGGTAATGAGCATGAGAACTTCACAGAGAACCTGGAGAACCTCATGTCCACCATGCAGGAGAGCCTGTGCACCAACTGGAGCTGTCCAGCCCGCTTCCAGGAATTCGTCAAGATCACAATCAACATCAGGTATACTGCACACAGGCAGTATAATATCCTGATGCTACAAAATGAACTTAAGGCAACTTTTCCCTGTTTTCATTCTCTCAACATTAGCAAAGATTCTGAGTCACCATCTGCTGTATTTTCTAGTATATTTCAGTTTTCTTCTGTATCGATTGTGCAAAATATCAAATAATCCTCAAATAGAGCTCAGCCTGTCCCCTGTCACTGTTGTAAATACTACCACTACAAATATTACTACATACAGTATAGTTCAGGTCTGTCAACCTTTTAAAAGTGTTTCATTTTCACCCACTGACATACTAAACTTTCATATTCTCCACCTGGGTGCATGCATTGCTGCTTTACCTACCTTTAATTGTGTTTGAAAGAGGTATTTCTCCTTTCTCTCCATTTTACCTATCACAAAGTAGGTGAAATCCTAATTAACGGAGTGTTGATTGATGGTTAACACAATTTTCATTTACTACAATTTCACTCTCACATTTTTCCTCCAGCCCTCCTCATGAGCTGCCTCACAGAGACCCTATTCAGTCGGCTGTGGACGAGTTCTTCTGCCCCAAGCTCCTACTCTGCTCAGAACTGGGGTGAGACATAGGGAAGATGTTCCTCATCCTCTAATTCAGTCCAGTCTTATTCCACTTCCTTGGCAAATTGATTATCTTTTGTGACAGGTGTGATGGTCTGAGGGAGTTCTCTCAGAGGGTCTTCTGCCATGGACCACCACCTTTTGTCATTCTCAACATGCAGCAGTGGAAGTCAGAGGAGCTGTCCTACGTTCCTTACCACCTGGCTCTCTGTCAGCATCGGTATAAAACTTGCACAGTGTGTTTCCACTGGCTCAATGTACAGTAGCATGTTTTGGCCACACTGTGGTGCAAGCCACTATCATATGAATTTCCATTCCACTTACCTGCAGGATTACAGCTTTGGCACAGAGGCATGTCTCCAGCATTTAGGAAGAGATATAAAAACAATTTAAGAGTCATAAGAGGGAGGTAAACAATAATAGTAGATGGTCATTAAATTAGATCAAAGGAAAATATTTTAGTGTTATTAAGTCTAATAGCCATGCTGCATGGTTTTCATCTACATCAAAGTACAGCTATGATGGGGTTCCTGTGTACTTGAGAGCATAAATATAATCATCCAACATGATCAGTAGGATATGAAAAGTCATAAACAGCCAACAAAGGAAACAAGGGAGACAAAACTGTGTGGAGTCTAAGCAATACAAGATGAAGGCAGGATGACTTTCTCTATATCAGTAAAGGAAAACAAAGCTAATTTTAGAAATATTACTCAGTTGAAAGACACAATATTAAAAAGAAAAAAAAAAAAAAAGGGAATTAAAGCTCTTGCTAATTATAGAATAAAATGTATTTTTATTTATTTATCCAAGCCCTGATACACCTTTGTCCCTGGACCAAAGAGAAAAAAAACATTGTTTACTCCCACTACTCTGGATTACTTCCTGGCCAGAATAATGACAAGAACTCTTTTCTTCGCAGGTATTTACTAGAGGGCGCCACACTCTTCAACAAGGAGGAGCATCACTACTCTGCAGCCTTCCAGATAGACGGCTGCTGGATGCACTATGACGGGTTGAGGAGTGACAATCTGATCCTGTTACACAAGCCACCAGAGCTCCTGCTGCTGTCCTCTCTGGTCTACATCCGCGCCTCCGACAAGTGAACTCATCAAGTGGACATACAGATGATGAGCAGGAGTCGCACGAAGCACAAGATTGAAAACATTCATCCGCCCTGCCTCTGATTGTAATGCCATGACCCCATGGATAGCATTACATTACTGCAACCATGTTCCTCTACTTATCACATTACTCAAATTTTTTATGAATTCCTGTCAGCATTTACTTCCTGTTTGCTGTGCGGGTGCTGAATGACACATGCTCCATGTCACCCGAATGCTCGCAGAAAGCTTACTGTGCAAAATGAAAATGACTTCTTTTTGGGCATGCTTGGAATCCAAGAATATAATGGACTATAATAGTTCTGGGTTGATATGCATAAATGATCATATCCGTGAATAATGCACACAGTATGCATTACCTTCCACACAGAGGAGACTGATATGATTTCAAAAATGGCATGGTTGTTAGATGGATTACACTTTGAGGTGCATTTTCTGATGACATTGACTGTATCCATTTAACTTTACATTTATGCATATCAGCCCTTTCCTAAAATTGAATTGGTGCTTTTTTTCTATGTACATTGTTGTGTGAGGGTAGAGAGGGAGGAACCAAACATGTCAGGTCAACTTGTTTTTTTCTTACCATGTTCAAATGAGTGAATGTTAAAATACAAATTTCTTAAATCATATAAATGTTGAGAATTGAAATATTACCTGTTTGGCTTCCAGGCCACTAAGCTGGCAACATGATGAATTGAATTCAAGCATTTTAACACTATCTCAGCACACACTGCAGTCTCCAACACAGAAAATACGTACATTTTCATGTTATCTTACTTTGTAATTTTCAAAGATTTACTGGTATCACACAGTGCCTCTGCCAAGGAAAGTTTGTATATGTGAATCCTGTTGAGCATAAATCCTTAATCAAAGTTCGTTTTTGATGGCTGTTTTTCTATGCAGACACAGTCTTTAAAATGCAAATACAAATATTTTTGGCATACACGTGTATTGATTTATTTTGTTGCATGTATGAATAGCATGGGTGGATATAACAAGAGCCACATAAAAGCAGACTACCTTTTAAGGCAGGCATTTATTTTAAACTGGGTACAACTGCACCACACAAACAGACTAAAATGTATGTAAAATGTCTTCAATCAAAACATGATCAAATGTGAAAAGCTACTGTTTCTACACCTAAGGTTATCTTGTACTTCCAGTATTAATCCACAGGATATAAAATTCAAGATCATCACCTTACTCCAGACACACGATGGGAAATGTAAAAGAAGCAGAGTGGTCATTTGGCTAACATTGACATCAGTTTCAAAGGATTTTTCTTTCAGACACAAACATTAGAGTGGCAGGCCATTGCAGACCAGGTGTTAGTCGTCCATCTGCTCTCTTTGAACAAGCACTTTGGTGAGAGTGGTGGCAAAAGCATGACATTGGTTAGGCCATAATAAAAATGCGTACAAACTCAATGTTAACATCCCTTCCTTTTGCAGATTCACGTTTGCAGATTTTCATCAGCCTCTCGCCAAAACTCAGTAAAGAAAGAAGTAGTTAGTATACATCTCAGAAATCATGACATTATACATGACATTGATACTAGATGAATCATGGCGGCAGCACATAATTACGCCTGCGTGATTTGTGCTGTGGCTATGGTAAAGTGACTTCACAAAATCTATTACAATAGACAGAAAACAGAAATCAGGTTACAGAAACAAACAGTACAAATTATAAATACAAAAAAAAAAACTCATTCACATCTTTCTAAAATAAAATGACATTTGCAGGAATACAGATTGGGTTGCTTATGTGTTACCCTTTCAAAACAAACCAGAAATCCAAAGGAAAGTACTCTATATGGTGATGCAAACAATCGGCAACAAACTAAAAGTTTCACCAGTGACACCCTGACCCAGATGCAAGGCAAATGTCATTAAAGTTCTCATCTAACACATCAGGTTTAGAGTACAAGAGCAAAGTGGAAGAGCACGTCCTGTCTAGTGTTTACAAGACTTCTATGTGGTGAAAAGCGTCAGAATTTGTTTTAAAAAGGTGTACAAATCAATTTGGCCACTAACAAATAAAATTGTGAGCCATCTAATAGAATCTGCCTAGATAAATATATGCCTTGAAAAAATGAACCCGCATGCACAACGAAAATGACAACACAAGATGTCTGGTAGGATGAGGCAAAGTCAGTGGTACCATTTGATGTTTCATTAGACATCCACATTACCAGCCAACAGCGTGAATCAACAGACATGCCATGTGGGGTTCTGTTACAGCAATATGAAATGCCTTGGCTTTTTAAAGACACAAACACAAAACATAATTCTTCCACACAGGGAACAGAAGTCTTATTGCATTACCTAAATGCCATTAGCCTAAATTAAAACATATGTACAAATTACACAATGTATCAAATAGTTTGGTAAGTGCAATGCAGAGCTTGGTTAAAGTTTCCACGTCTGTGCAAACATAAGTGCACAAAGCAACTCAAACTAGACTTGAACATGAACAGTGACTCAACAAGACACACCGCACCTAGCCTTCTCCTAGTTTAGTGCCCCCTCTATTGCTGTGCATTGCTTGACCTGTCTGTCAGTCAAGCCCAAGTCTGCACAGAGTGTCACCCTCAGCCAGCCTGGGGTCAAACACACCCAGGGGAGCACTCAGAGACTGCTAGTCTGGTTTCTCTCCCAGGACACAGGACTGGTGACAGTTGACAACTTGGCCTGAGTTGGCTAGTACAGCCCTTGGTGCTTTATCATCCACCTCCATATGACAGTATGGAAGAATACAATGCTAATACATTAGCAATAAGGACGAGAAGAAAGTGTTTCAATTGTGGCACACGAGGGACAGTTTCTAGTGTTACGGGTGGGACGAAGGGGAAAAAAAAAAGGTCCATGTGTTGGCACTTTACATGAAGCTGTGAACAAATTACTTCAAACCTGAATTTGCAAGCAAGACCTTGGCCACATGAGGATCACGTTTGGTGGCGGGTTGGCGAGCGCAAAGACCAGGTGTCAGACCCAATCATAGGCAGAAGAGTCTTGTTCGTAGTTAAGAGAGTGACATTGTACTGGAAACAGGCACTGAGACAATGGCAAAGCATGCTCATATCCTGCACCAGGGACGTTGTGAAGTAAAAAAAACGTGAACCTTATCTTAAATACTAGGAATAAAAAAAAAAAAAAAAAATCAAACATAGTGCCAATTGTTTTTTAGAGTTTTAGGAAATTATGAGGACAGAAGTTTGTGGTTGTTCAACCACAGGCTTCCCTTTCAGTAAGACTTTATATTTTATTGCATGGTTGGGGGCAACTTAGATTTTACGCATCTAAATGCACATAAATCAAATGATGAACCATCTAACGCAGTAATGTAGCAGAGGCCGAACAGAGGTTGACCTAAATGTGTGAGGCAACACAGACAAACAGCTGAATCCTGAATCCTAAATATAGCACCAGTTGGTATTGTGTACAGACCAAAGGGTGAAAAGAGGGCCAAGGTCGATTTCAACTATTGTGAAGAGTAGCAAGTGCATGACCTGACCTTAGGAAGATGTAACAGAAGCTAGAACATTGCGATTTTTTAAATGGCTCCAAGGATGAAGCAGAGACTAGTGGCAAACGCTCTCAAGAGAATTCATCATTCATCTCTACATTGACCCTTGGAATTGAACTACACACATTCGCTCACACACTAGTGACCCAGTGCAGAAAAAACATTTACAGGCAATGCACTAGAGGATATATTCATATCTATATATTTCATTTAGACCATTTACAAGAGAGAAAAAGGCAGCCCTTTTTGAGAAAATATAAAGATTCCAACTTTTCTCTGTTTTGTGAAGCACTGATTTTGACGCAGAACTCCTGTGTCGCCGAGCCCGAGCATCAGTTCTGCACGCAAACACGTAACAAAACAAACAATCCTATCTGACATGCACGTACCCCTTGAGCATACACACAGACATACACACTACATGGCCAACAACCACATATTCATACAAATACACAAGCAAACTGCGGTGTTCTACAAAATTTTGAACACATGGTTCCGGTTGCAGCAGGGAAATTAAAAAAAGGTTTAAGTGTTAAACATAATTAATGGCATGAAAGAAAACAAAACAAATATCTGCTAACATAACAGAGAGTTTTGAAATAAAAGTGACAAGATTTCTCCCACAATCCTCTGGGAAATGGCTCAGAGTCCTCATTGTGGTCCAGCAGCAGTAGAGCGGTCGTCTCCTTGTGCCCGTGACAACAGACGTCCAATCATCTTCCTTTCTTCTCCGCACAACTTTGTAGCTCTTCATCTCTGCAGCCATGTCTGTAATCCCCCTCTAGCCAGCCAGCTAGCCCGGCACATCCATCCACCCAGCAGGCTCTCTCTCCTCTGGTGTTCCCGTTGGTGTGCAGCGCTCCTCTGCACCTGGAGGATGAATGTGGGGAAGGAGGAGGAGACAACAAAAAAGAAAAGTCTTTGTGTCTAAGTTCTCTTATTGGGTCCTAGCTGGCTGGGCCATGGGTCAAAGGGCAGTCAGACCAAAGTTACAACGGCAATACATCATGCCGCTCGAGTCCAACCAGCTGTCTGAGATGGGGTCATAGCGCTGGACAGTGTTCAGGTAGGACGAACCAGAGTGACCTCCCACCACATAGAGGTAGTTGTCCACGATGGCAGAACCCACACCTGCAAGATAATGACATCAGTCACAGGCATCACTCGCCATTTTCTGGATGCAATAATCACAATAGGTTAAAAAATGATCTACAATGTATCCTACAAAGAGGGGGTTTAATTAAATTACAAATTTTACAAGTACGACATAAACTCACCTGTGCGTGGTTCGTTCATTGGCCGACAGGCTGTCCACTGATTCTGGTGTGGATCATACCTCTCAATGCTGGACAGGTGCGACACTCCATTGTGTCCACCCACCACAAATATGAAGCCGAGCATGACGCCCACTCCAAAGTTGATCCTCTTATCTGCCATGGGAGCTACCATTTCCCAGGCATCCTTGCTGGGGTCGTACCGCTCCACGCTGTGCAAAACAGACGCAGCAACATTAACAAAAAGTCTGCATGGTTTAAAAAAGGGTCAGTTCACCCAAATAACAAATACCACTGACAGCTAGCGGTAGCAAGCCGTGCAGGCAGTTTTGGTTTTATGTCCCTTGTTTTTGAAGTGTGTGATTCTGAAGTTTTTCTGGCAACACCCCTTATGACTCTTATTATGACTCTAATGTGCCTTGAACACACCAACAAGAGTTTTCAAACAGTCCCTACTCACAGCTGCATTACCACATGGCAAAGACACAGGCCATTAAATCATATAACGTTTCAATTTTTTAACACTAAGTGTATGTGCTTTGCATACCAGTATTATTATGTGTCATGAACCTGCATACATCAGATAAGAAACTGTTAACCTGTTAACCATTAACTTTAACTGTAAAGATATTTGTTGCTAATTAAATGTTATTCAGTCCAAATGTAAACTGATATATTTCACAGCTTCCTGCAATTCCTCAACAGATCCCCGATTTAATGCTGTAACAACTACTTATCAGTCAAGTTTCTAGTCTCTACAAGCAAAAACTGAAAGTATACTGAAACAACAGCTGTCTGGAAAACATAAAAGCATGTGGAATACTTCAGAAAATTGTCAGATATATATACATACATGTATAAAACTCTTTGTACACAAGATAGGTTTCAGGAGTAGGAAGCCTGTGTTACATGCACATTTAATTCAGCACTATAGTACATAAAACTATATTTAAGAGTTATGTCAAGCCACACACACACACACACACACACACACACACACACACACACACACACACACACACACACACACACACACACACACACACACACACACACACACACACACACACAATCTGGGATTGTTTTGCGGTGTGCAAGGACATATAGGCCACTGGGGGAAGAAAAAAATACTCCCCAAAGATTCTTTGTCCAAATGCATTCTCCTAAGGGGTTTCAGGAGTCAAGGAAACAAGCAACAGAGACACTGCTCTCCAAAGATCCACAGCAACAGAGGTCTAACTAGCAGTAAACAGTCAGGCACCCTCTGAATGAAACTTCAGCAACCACTTCTCCTCTGAATCCTCTTCATTCATTAACAGGTTCCTGGCCATTTTCTCAGCAACACTTGACATCCTTCACTTGATTGCCAGTTCTATTAAATAACTAACAAGACCTTGAGAGAGAAAGCCAGGTTAGGAGGTCTAAAAGGGCTAGAAGCTTTTCACTGGGATCAAAAGGCTATTTTAAAAAAGGTGTAGTAAAGCACCACAACCTTATGTTACTGATGTCAAATGTCATCTGTAGGAACAAAGAAAGGTTAGCTGCATGTTTTGAAAATTCGGTGGAAGAGGTTAGACTTGAAGGAAAAGAGATGCATCATAACATACATAGAAAGAAACCGAGATGCTACAGAGAGAATGGTTTTCAGCGTTGTTAATTATTTGGCAATATACTTAACATACAGTGATTTAACCTCATGTAACCTACCCATTAAACTTACTGCAGTCAAAATTCTACAGGGCATGCAAGATTTTGCTGTCTACAATATATACATAAAGGTTTTTGCAAATTCCTACTTTCATACAAATTCATTTAACTCCTAATATTTATAAGAAGAACTTATACAGAAAATGTGTGCTGTATATTTCTAAAAACCCACTAGCAGGCAACATGTGTTTGAACAGGTACAACAACAAATACAACCATTCTCATTGCTATTACCTGTTCATGTGGGCTGGGCCATAGCCTCCAATAGCGTACACCATGCCATCCAGCACAGCTGTGGCAAAGCAGCTACGGGACTTTGTCATCGGTGCCACTGGCTGCCACTCCTTCAGCTTGGGGACATATTTCTCCACTGACTGGAGGTAATACTGGCCATCATAGCCTCCCAGGGCATACAGCTCTCCAGCCAGGACCACCACCCCTAGAGTGCTGCGGCACTCAGCCATACGCTCCACCGAGGACCAGGTGTTGCTTTCAGGGTCCCAGCTCTCTACTGTGCTCTCGTGTCTCCGATAGCTAATGCCCTGTCTCATGTGTGTGGCGATGCCTCCCACCACGTACACCTTGTGGTCCAGCACTGCTACACCAAACTCATAACGTGGCACACTGAGAGGGGCTAGTCCTATCCACGAATCTGTCTGAGGGAAATACATCTCCATGCTGCAAGAGAAAGGCAGATATCAATCGATGAGTCTGTTCATTTTTAAACACAAAACATAATGGCATAAAAGGCATAGATAATACAGCTTAAAATTATTATCTAGGCATCGTCATCATTACCTTTCTAAAGTGGCAAACAGTCCAGCCTTGCCTCCGACTGCAAGCAGCACCTTCGGAGCACACCTGGGCCGTGCCGACAACACAGTCTGATAGGAAAGTCGGTGCTCAGGCATAAAATGATATTTGAGGGCTTCATTGAGCAGGTGCTTGCATGCATGGTCATCTCGTATAAGGTGGTTGGCTTCATATAGGCGAGTGAGGAATTTGACGCTGAGGAGTGGAAGGCGAACACAGTGCAGCAGCTGAGCCAGATGCTGCTGTCTCTCAGTTACATCATATTTGATCCACGATTCCAGGGCGTAAAATACAGTCTCCTCTGTGACCACCTTAAGGCAGTCATTGGACACAATTTCATCCAGCTCAGCCCTTGTCAGTTCAAAAAACTCCTCTGTCTGACAAACTTCCTCAAAGTTCTCACAGATGAACTTGGTTGCAGCCAGACACAGATCATGGCAGCCATATGTCTCTGCAAAACGGGAGATGCCTATACAGTTCCCAGCATCCAGCTGACTCTCTAAGAAGGAGCAGCACTCCTTAAGTACTAGCTTAACCTGGAGTAAGTTGGCAGCTGGTAGCAGAGATTCAACTGTTTCCTGGGAGATAAACACTGTGCCAGTGTAGGCATACTCAACGATGGCCTGGAAGAGAAAGAAAAATGCGTCACATAAACAAAAACCACATTTCAGCAGTTAAATTAGTGCAGTTACTGTCTGCTGGCTCCAAGCATACCTGCAAGGCAGTCTCATCGATGCACTGGAATTCCACCTCAGAGGTCTCCTTTTCTGACAGGTTACCCGTGAACATGGCCTTGAAGTAAGGACTGATGCTGGCCAGCACTACTTTGTGGGCATGGATCTTGGCATCACCCACACGTAGGACAATGTCACATAGTTCGTGATCCTGCCGCAAGAGCTGGAGGCCTTGCAGCAGCTGCTCTGAGTGAGGCCGTGTCAGACTGGCAAACATATAGGACTGGTCCTGCTGGTCCATCTGAGAGCAGAAATCCACACATCAGTGCAATGTTGACATAGTGCAAAGTGTACTGATTCAGTGTTATCCTCTGATTAACTGACATGTGACTAACAACCAATGGTGATACTGTAAATCCTAGAAATTAACCAGATGTCATCTTGTCCATCAGACTACAAGCCCAAAAGGCAAGTACACATAGGCCTGTGCAACATGACGTAATTACAGCACGCGTCGGAAACATGCCTGAATAGTATGATGCATACTGGGATGTTTTGAAGTAATACAGCAGTCATTACGATGCGTTCTGTTAGCGGTCTTCTACGAGGCAAGCTGAAGAAGCATGATCTTCTTAATCCAATGCTAAGACTGCTTAAAGTTAACCAACCGTACTGGCTAGAAAGCATACATATTTCAGGTTAACTCCAAGACAACCGCCAAAATGCTGTTGTGCATTCATGCTTCATGACATCTAGTAACGATAACGTTAAATGTTAGTTTGTTGACTGGGGCCTTGGCTTGATTTCTGTACGAAGAACATGGCCAGATCAAAACTCGCTAGCAAACCTCTTAGCTTCGCATCAGCAGACAGCTAGTGCGCTAACACACTTTCAAACCCACCAAAAGCTTGTTTTTTGCAGACACACATTTCCACGGACATCATATGTATATTAACATCAACATTCATTTCACCATCGTATTGTAAACAATGTTGGACTCCGGCAAATACACAGTGCCAATATCTCTGTTTCATTGCACTGCAGTCAGCGCAGGTTAGCTGCTAAAAATAAACACGGTTACTGTGGCTAGCTGCATCATTGATTGATATACAGTAACATGGCTGACAGATACGAAACGTGACGTTATAGCTAGCTGCCAGATAACATTTTCATTACGTCAAATCAAAGAGAACAAACCTGTAACCTATAGTCCGTCTCGTGTGCCGCTGTAACGTTAATGACAGATTTTGCAGTGGCGGAGTTCGGCGGCGACGAGTGGGGACCCCGGGCGGCTATCAGCAAAACAACCTACTGCCAACCTAGCCTCAAAGCTACCGATGAGCTCTTATACCAGCTATCACAGCAGCACACCCACTTCCGCTGTTTTCAAAATAAAATGATATTCACAAACGTTTACAAGGGACAGCCGTGTTCATTTTCGCAAGCATGAAGCCAAAAGTGTTATAATGCATAGTGAGGAAATAAAAACATTAACCCAGAGGCCGCTCTCATTATAACAAAGAACACACAAACATTAGAGTCTGTCTCTTATAAACATGGTTCCTAAAGAAAATTATTTTATATTATTATTTTAAAAATAATGTAAAAACGCAAATTTATTTATAAACAATTCAAAATATAGAATAAAATATATATTATAAAAAGTCCTGCATTACTTAAGTAGACTGCCATTAATTATTACTGATGCATTCATGTGTAACCACAATTTTACTGTTGCAGCCGTTTTGAGAATAAGTTGCATAAATTGAATGTAAAGAAAGGATACCAAAAGAGTGCTTTTGAGTAAATATACTTACTTTCATTGTTCCTTATAATAGGTGTTATCAATGTTATATTATTATATAAAACATATTCTAATAACTATTTATAGAAACAACATGGATGCAGTACAGCATTACCACTCTAACTCTGTTACACACACACACACACACACACACACACACACACACACACACACACACACACACACACAAATAAAACCATAGAGTTACAGTGGTGATGCACCCACCCAAGTTGTTACTATAAATTGTTATTTTAATTTGTTTTATATAATAATAGAACATTGATAACACCTACTATAAGGAACAATGAAAGTAAGTATATTTACTCAAAAGCACTGATGCACGTGCACTAATGAACAATAAGGATGTGCATGTTACATGTAGTCTAAGTCCTGTTATATTTTAATTTCTGGACCATGTCTCATTCACTTTTCATCCCAGTTTAGGCTGCAGCTCTGTGATGATGATGATGATGATGATGATGATGATGATGATGATGATGATGATGATGCCGCCTGGAGGAGCCTGGAGGAGCCTGGAACTCGCGTCACCATGGAAGCGCTCAGTTTGCGACATGTATTCGCCATTTTGCTGCCTCGGTGTGTGTCTATCCGTGTGTGTATGCGGGCTCCTCTCGATGTGAATACCCCTGTAGCTCCCAAACACTCAACACTCCGTGTACCAGCTTAAACAACCCGTGGAAATGTCTGCACCTAAAGAATCGTAGCTGCCGCAGTATGACATGGAAATCTGGACGACGTAACATTAGATAGTCTCTTCGAGCGTCAACGAAAAGGACCAGGAGAAATGCAAGGTCTGTTTTCCTGCTGTTTTTCTAACTTTGCTAGCCCAGTCAGCCACTAACCACTGACACAATTAGCGAAGTAGCGAGATAGCTTAACACCGTTTGAGCAGTGTTGCACTTAGCAAAGGTTCTATGTAGCTAGCTAACTAATTAGGCTGCTTAACGGTAACGTGTAGTTATATTAAACCCACTGAAGACATTACTCGGTACCTAAGTAACTGGCTACGACTCCAGTCAACACACTCTATAGTAAGGAATGTTACAATGGCAGGGAATAACGTAACGTACAGTAGTAAAGGTTATCTCTACAGTTCAGCCGCTAACTACCGCGCCTGACAGCCACAAGTGGTTGTGTCCAAGCCCCCTTTAATCTACAGTTCCTGATGATCGATCATGATGTTAAGGCACAATAACGCACTCCCTACATATTAAATATGTATTGTTACGTGGCTCAGTGTTGTAACATGTTTATATACATTCTTGCAGCGGCTGCCGCCATGCATTTTCCTCCTCTCTCCGTTCATGCCACTCTAAACAAATGGGAATTTATTCAGTATCGACCTTTATTCTTGTTAATTTTCTCTGTTTTGCATTCACAGCTTGACAAACAGCAGAGTGGTTTTCCATCACCAACCACTCAGGATGAAAGCGATAACTAAAGAGGGGGAATATTATTGTCCTCACAGGATTGTGTTTGCTGCTTTGGATTCTCAGATTTGACCACATCCACAAGACCATCAATAATGATACCTGGATTGATCTCCCAGGAGTTACAGGAGCAACTTCTGGACCCAAAGAACTACCAGAATCGCACAAATGGCGTGGAAGAGCTCAAACACATCCTCTCAGAAGTGGACATTAAGTCAGTCCAATCTGATAGTATTGAGAACTTCATCAATTTTCTTCCTCGGCTTCTGGATGACAGTAATTTTAAAGTGTTGTACAGCACATTACAAATTTTAAACTTACTTATTCAGAAGCTGGATACGAGTGCAGACAAATATTTCAAACAATTAGTCTTAGTGGCTCTCAAGGCCCTTGGGGACACTCGCACCATCACCAGGAATGAATACATGAATGTGTTTCGACAGCTGATGAAAACTGTTGCACCACAACAAGTATTAGATCTTGTAATCTGCAATTTGAAACACAAAAATTCAAGGGTTCGGGAAGATGTCCTTAACATCATTATGGCAGCTATGCTCACTCATCCTAGGAAAGATTTCAACATCCCCAAGCTTTGTTTTGAGGTTGCACCATATCTGGCAGACAGCAAAAAGAAAGTACGCCATGCCGCCCTTGAGCTATTTGCTGTTTTTGACTATTGCCTTGACACAGGGAAAAAGCAGCCTCTGATGAAAGCTGTGGACATGGTTGAGCTCAATGAGGATGCAGAGGGTCTTATGGCAGCTGTACAGGCAAGACGAGCAAGGCATGTCCTTCCGAAACTCTCCTCAGAGGGGATAGTGGAGTATGGTTTAGTGGTGCCCAAACCAGGACAGCGCTCATTGCAATATGGTTCTGGAGCTGATCTGGACTGGGTGATGAACGGAGGGCGGATAAGCAGTGCCAGAAGCCACAGGACTGAGCCGGACAGTGACCGATTGTATGGCTATGGCAGCTTAGGCTCCCTCACTGATGACCTTCCACTTCAAAGAAGGATTGTCAGTGCGGGCAAAGGGAAAAACAAACTACCCTGGGAGATGTCGAGCTTCTCATCCACTGAGAATGACCGGCAGTGTGGTACACCTAATGGAAAGTGCTCTGACCAGGTGGGGTCCATCATCCTGTCAACTTGCCATAGGCTCACTTATCCAAGCCATCTGGGAACTTTCCCCAATTTAGCTTTAACTAACTTTCTCTGTCAGGATAAAACATATATCTTAGAGGTATATTCAGGTATACTGCAGGTTAGTTATGGAAATTTTGTCCTTTCAGTTGTCAGTGTTTGACATTAATGAAGCAGCTATTGACTCAACAAGCAGTGTTCACCTTTTTTATTGAAGAGACTTCTAAAAATCAATCAATCAATCAATTTTCACTGCCTGAACAAAGGTTTTAGGAGCACCAGAGTGTTTTTCACATTGACTCTGTAATTACTAAGCATCTCAGTGGCCAGGCAGTTCTGTTGATTTGCCCCCAATCTGTTAGCAAGTGCAGATATTGCAACCAGCATGCAAGCAGGTGGTGATTTCGCTGCTTCCTTTTGTAGAAAGTATTCATCTTAAAAAAAAAATCAGGGGTCTTCACAATTTCTTCAATGTCAGAAGTTTTTTTCTGCCTTTTGCGCTGTTGTTTGAAGAAGCTGAGTCACACCCAAGGGCACCAGTCCAAACAGACTAAATATATCTTTGAGGTGGCACTTTCCTCAGAGGCAGTTTGCAGGAAAATAACTAGATATAGTTATATCGCTCATGATACTGTATAGATAGAGTGCAGCAGAGAGGGATGGTATACCTTCCACATCTTATTATACAGTTCTGTGGTGTCCTCATCAACCACATCTCACTGTACACACACATTTCCTGAGGAGGCTATTGTCTAGACAGCCCATAATGCATGATAAGAGTTTTTTTAGAAAGTAATCAGTATCCGTTGACAGGGTAACAATAGGCTAAATTGTATCACTGAATATGTGGCTCTCTATACATACATACAGAGAGGGATATGGAGAGAGGAATAGATAGGTAATCACTGACGCTATTTCTGGAAGAAATACAGTAGGTGACTCATTCCCCTGCACAATGACATTGTCGCTGCAAAGATGAGCATCCACTGTCTTGAAAATAAGCCTTGTGACCATCAGGGTCAGCCCACCACTTTTGGAACATGTACTGCATCACATTTTATGAGCTTAGAAACGTCAATGATTTGTTAAACATAAGATACTATCAGCTCTATTCTAATAATACCCATTGGTTGTGATGAGTGGCTGTGTTTCATGAGGTATTAATTGACCATATTTGTCCTGGAAACTATCATGCGGCTTAGAGCCTCAATTTGAAAAACCTTCTGTTTACAGCAGTGTCTGTTTCCTGGCAACCTCATTACCACACAGCACACTTACTGAAGGGGGCGTGAAACATAATTGGAAATATCACAGGGTTATGCTTGTAAAACATGGCTTATTTGCTGCTCTAGTGTTGATTGCAATCACACCAAGTGCTCTCTGCACTGAGTGTTGATCAGATTGTAGGCAGTCGGGCTAACCTCAGCAACACGCTCTCTTTCAGAGGCTGAGATACGTGCACTGATGTAAAAATCAGTCCTAACCCTCTGTCTGTTTTATTCGTTTATCTTTGACCAGGGTGTCACAGGTTGCATGGTGACAGTAAAACTTTAATGAGAACAGCAGACATCATATACATTGAGTTAAGATCCACCCAAAGGCTGTTGTCTCTTATCTGAGCTGGCCAAATATCTGCTACATCCTTTTGTTCAGGGCAGTGGATGGAATTACACTGGGGCTCTTGTTATGTTTAAGGGTTGTTGTAGGTTTGTTTTTTGAACTTCATCCTCTCTTGTTGCCATTAACAGAAATAATTTTCTGCCCATTCATAGGTGGCCAGTGAGGATTTCCTTCCCCTTTCCAGGAAGCTGAGTCCAGAGACCTACATTCCCAGTTTTAGTAAGTGCCAATATTTCCTTCTCACAAAATGATACTGCCATTAATTCCATATGAGGTGACAAGTACACTTGAATGGTTGTCATGGTCAACTTCAGCTGGACTCAATTTAGAGCGGCTTTAAATTGGATTAGCATGCTGAGTCAGTGGAGTCACCAAGCCACATGTCACCAAAAGCCTTGAGATGAGCACAGTTGCGAGGCAGATAAGTGTCATACCAGTGTCACAACATGCCAGAAGAGACCATTATACTAACAGCTAAGTCATCTAATTATTGTTTTGTATCTTTTATGTCAAAATGATCTTAAGAACATGGCTTGATTGACTCCCTTTTTTTCAAGTATTTGTTTAGAGGCTTTAATAAATGTTCTGCAATGCTATGTTGTAAAAATGAAATGTTGAAAAAAATCTGTCATTTTACTTGTAAACAAGATGAAATGTTCCTTGTCACTGTCAAAAACATTTCCCCTGATACGTTGAGTAAACAGATTCAGACCATGGAACATGATGGAGGTTGTGAAAATGTAGTAAATAGCAGAGGGCAGTGAGTTCTTGCAGTATGCCAGCTTCAACAGAGAATCTGGCCTCGCAAATGTGTGGCATTACTGCTGTTGTAACTGTACCAAGGCTTTCACAAGTTTATAGCAGCCCGTCAGTGTGGTCAAGTTAAAGATAAACTGCCAGAAACTGTCCCATTCTGGCTACTCCTCAGTTTCAGCTAAAAGCCATACAAAGAAGGAAAGGCATTTTTGACTACGTAATTATTCTTGACAAAATGTCATGCTTTAAAAATGTTTCTTGCATCAGATTTGATACTGGATCATAACTCCTTGACCCACTGGCTATTTGATGTTGACGACATGACTACAAAGGCATTAGACTCAATTCCAATGCTCCTACTATAATTTATGTAATCTGGACACATGCTAGTGCTAATCCTAAAATGGAGATTACAAGTGTGTGTGTGCCTAGAATATTTGAATCCAGTGCTGTTTTCCACACCCTATAAAAATCAGTTGTGTGCCTTGCTTTTTTTGTGTGCCTTGCTTTTCCACTCTTGTGTAACATTACTACGTAAATGTCCAGTTTTTGTAGCTGCAGCTGTATGTGATCCCCTCTACATAGCCTCTGTGTGTCTGTGCTCACAGGCACGACTAGATTTTTTTGAGCTTCTGGCTGCAAGGTTTGCCAGCAGTACTTATTACTGGGGGGGGGGGGGTATGTGAACTTAAGGACCGTCCAAGAAGAAACATCTCAGGAGGATGTTCAGGACATTAAATCATGTATTAAATAAAGGTTTGCAGAACATCATGGAAAGAGTACTGAGAACTGACCACCAGAAGTATTTTCTACATTTCTAAATGTCTTCCCTATGATACCACAAGATCAAGTACAAACTGGCACTATTGGATTGATAATTTACACTTTATCCAACCTTTATACAATGCAAACCCTTTTTTTTTTTTTAAATCATGGGCTTACAGAGGGATAGTTGCTGTCATGTTTATTACTAGTAATTTGCAAGTCTGTTCGGTTTGTAATCAAAATGGCAAAATATACTTTCCATCTAGGTTCTGCAGAGCCACAGAAACCACAATCCTCCAGAAGGAGGGACTCTCCTGCTCGCCTCAGGAGAAGTGGAAGCCTCAACTTAGACCCTGACATCTTTAAAACCACCAACCTCTCTGACCTAGATGTTGGTAAGAGGAGATTACCTTAAAATTTGCTGAAGTTACACTAAGAACTCCAGTTACAATAAAAAAAAATGTAATCTTCAGCCAGACATGAACCATATCTCCACTTTGCTACCTTTTATCACACCCAGTTTTTCATGGTTCCTAACATGTGAATACCCTGTCTCACAGTGGCACCCAAGGGGCGCATGCTCCCAAGGAACCCCAGTGTTGAGCGCACATTTTCCCTCCCCTCTAACCCCTCCACTTCCGGCTCCTTCCTACTGCCCTCCTACCCACTGGCTGCACTCCCAGGAGGCATGCTCACTCCAACACTGTCCCGCCGCCACAGAGACCCTTCCCTGTCTATGTCCAACACCTGGCCCAACAAGAGAGAGAACAGCCCTCACCAGCAAGACAGCAGCCCCTGGAGAGACACAGCAGACACAGCAAAAGGTGATCTTGTAAAAAGTTATTAGTCGTATATATTTGATCTGTCTGCTGAATGTGAGAATGTTGTGGCCTCTATTTTGTATCATCTCTATTTTGTATTGTCTTTTCTTCCATCCTACCCCCTCCAGGAGACCATCTCTCTAGCAGGTGCTCTCCCCGGCCCCTTCGTGCCTCCCTCGTGAGTTCTTCTTCCACTTCATCATTCCGCCGGGCTCTGAGCAGCACCAGGGCAACCCTCTCTATCTCACCAGTAGTCCCTCCAGTAGAGCATGCCCATTCTTATAATGGCCAGAGGTCCAGTGCTTCAGGCAGCCCTCAGAACCAGCAGCTAGAAAAGAGTCTTCATCTGGACCCTGATAGCTTCACTGAGGATCAAGTGGATGATGCTCTGGACATAGAGGAGGTCAGCAAACTGTCTGTTCTTAGAAAGACTCAGCTAGAAAATGTGGGACACTGCAAGTTCCAACATGCACCTTCAGCATGTGAGAGCTCTTAAAAAACTCTCAGTATTTTGGGTATGATACCGAATGATTAAAGGCATGAGGGCACAGTCTGCTTGTCCAGGGGCATGAAGTATAGCTCCATTAATAATATTCTTTTCTATGGTCACATGGTCCAATTTGTGTGTTGATCACAGATGATGAACTCGCTGCGCTCATTGCGCAACAGCGCTGCCAAGAAGAGGGCCAAAGCGAGCCTTAGCAGTCCAGATCCAGACAGCCCTGACTCTGCTGTGAGGTTAGACCTGGGGCTGGACTCACCATCACACACCTCTCCGAAGCTTACCAGCTCAGCCAGTGAAAGTGGTCTGTCCAGTCTGGGCTCGGTCGCCAATTCCAGCTCCAATGGCATCAAAACCAGGTAAAAGACCAACAGTTTGCTGGGTTCCATCTTTTAACTAGTTCACATGGTCTGATGGATATTATGTCATCTTTGTGTCTGTCTTTGAGAAGATGAATACTTTAAATAGAATAACTAGAGATCATGATACAAGCTTTATACTTCTACCATAGGTTTCTCCAGTTTACTAAATAATCTGATTTGATCTTGGTTCACCTTTTGCAGTATGTTAGGACAATAGTTGACTCAAGTCCTTCCTGTTGTGTCCTTTTTGGAACACTTTAACTTGTGACAAGTGGGAAACTGGTATTCATCTGGTATTGTGTGACAATGTGTTGAGCACTGCTGAGCAGTTTCACAGCATAATTTCTCACTTGTCACATCTGTCAACAGTCCTGGAAGCTCTGCCTCTTCAGGAATGAAACCTCGCATCGCAAGAATGCCTTCTGCAAAACTGAAGACTTCTGTGTCCATGGACTTCAGCAGCCTTCAAGGTATAGAAAGGGAGGGAGTTGTTTTGCCCACTCTGTGTTAGTGGGTTGTATCTTATTTACATCTTTGTATTTTGTTTTGTCAAGGAATGTCCCAGAGAAGTGAACTATCTTCTGAGGTGGGTGTTGTTGGGCAGAGAGTCACTTACTCCAACGGAGCAAGCAAAACTGAGGAGGAGACAACGGGACCCTCCCCTCCATTGGTCAAACCTGCCATTCGCGAATCAGTCAGAGGCCTGAAGCCTGCCAAAGGTCAGCCAGTAGTGACAGTGGATTCACCTGGGAATAATACTTTGTGTGCATGAATAATTTAATCAATCAGTAAAACATCTGCTTTGATCTTTAGGATCACAGAGCCACAGCAGTAGGAACTCACCAGGCACAGACATGCCTGAAGGAGTCATTGGAAGAGGTCAGTCTGTAAAGGGCATAAATCATTGTTCAGTTGCCCAGTATTTTGCTTTCTTACTGAGCTAGTGTGGTACTGTAACTCACAGACTCAAAGGCAAGATGTCTTTTTTTTTCAAAGAAACACTACAAAATACAGTTTTTATGATCCTCATTTTCTAGTAAAGCTCTTGAATATCCTATATACTATATGTTCATGTTCACAGTTAAATTGTTTAAAAAAAATGAAGTAGATCTTATTACTGATGTATTTGTCAGTTCAGACTGTTGTGTCCACATTTCCGGTCATTCATTTAAGTTATCTGCAAACATCTCCCTTATGTGTCACAGGCATGTTTGGCACTGCAGTGTCAAGCCGTCCAGGAGTCGTCTTGTCACATGAGCAGGGTGAATCAGTGGCCAAACCCCCCACTGATCCCTCAGCTGGTATCTACAGCCATGCTCTGTCTGGCAGTCACATAGACAGTGATGAGAGCCCACGTCAAGATGAGCTTCAGGTTAGTCACACTTTATACAATGGTAAAACATAGTACACCATAGAAAGTTTCCAGCTATCTAAGTACCACCTGGTATGTTTTCTACTGGTATGATGTGCAGGAGAGGATCAGGAATGCTAGGGTCAGCCGGGATAGGGTGCGGCAGCAGCATCTTGATCAGCAAGAGGGGCAATCCGGTCAAGGGGACATCACACGAGACAAGATTCGCCACCGTGTCAGACAGATGCTATCTGATTCACCTACAGAGGAGAATAAAGCATTAATCATCAAAGGCAAGACAAACTTCTGGAAACCTTATCCAACAACATGTATTTCTTCATAAATTGGAGTTGATTTCTGAGTTGAAATAGCTATGAATAAGATAAATTACCACTTCCACAATAAATGTATTTTATTTATCAAGTCTGTCCTTATATTAAATGGTCTGATAAGTTCAGTGTAAAAATCCAGTTTGGAGAAGTGTCTTTATTCACTAAATAACACAGCACAGAATATAATTGTAGTTGTTTGCAGTTAGAGCCTTGAAATCTTGATCTTCTGTGTTGTAGATCTGCATCTGAACGGCAGCACACTAACCTCAACCAAAGCAGACCATCTCTCTGACGAGTCCCCTCTCAGCCCCACCAGCCCTGTCAGCCCGCCAGGACCCCAAAGCCCCATCAAGTGCTTCACTCCGCCCCACCAGCCAAGCCCCCCCACAGTGCCCCCCAACCCTAAGAACCTCTCAAGGCTTAGGAGGACTCCCAGCCTCAGCAGAACCCAACCTTCACTGTCGCATAGCTCAGGTTTGTGGATCCAAAAACCCAACACTTGCACCAAACGTCAGGCTCAGTCATCTGCTTTTATAAACCAAAAAATGTCCCTGTGTATCTTTATAACATTGCTCCGTGTAATCTCTCAGATGGTCTGACACTGGCTCGCAATTTAGCACTATCCCACTGCATTACAAATGATGAACCAGTATTTTAACAGGTCTTTGTTTATGGAACATGCTGGTACATTAATTAGACAGTCAGAGCCATTAGAGCATGGGTGAATAAGATGTTTGCTTTGGTTAATGTGGCACATTGCTGTGTTTTGACAATCTACTGTTAATGCACTGCTGCCCACACACACACTACTTTGTTTTCAGATGGATAGAGATGTAACATGAAACCGAATCTGTGTGTGTGTGTTGTGTTGTGTGGTGTCTGATGGACCATTTAGATGAGCTGTCCCCTGGCACTATGAGCCACAAGAAAAATCTCTCAGAGCCTCCAGAGCTGTGTCCGTTTTCCAAACCAGACCTGGCACTGACACAGAGCTTCAACCTGCTAAGCTCTGAGGACTGGTGAGAAACACTGAATACATCATAAAGACAACTCAAATCTAGGGGTCCTACATATATTTATGAAATATAGACAATATAAAGATTTAAAACTATCCCACTTTAAAATTACTGTTATCCCAAATATTGTGATTTGTGTTACAAAATCTTAAAGCTGTAATAGCTTTTTATATTGCGTAGCCACTTTCAACACACATCATATTTAACAGCAACCAATATATATCAGTTTGGTGAAGAAAGTAAAGTCTATACAAAAATGGCTGCCAACTGTGTCTTTTTTTCAATCCAGGGAGAAGAAGATTGAGGGTCTGATGTTCCTGCGCTCTCTGGCCCACTACCACTCAGACACACTCCAGAGCAGGCTTCATGATGTCTGCCTGTCTCTCATTCAAGAGGTAGTTTAAGTTGTTGGATTACAATCCCACATCATTTTTACATGTTTTCCACGTGCTGCCTTACACCGTCTGATGTAGAACTGCATCTCTCTTAATTTAAAAGTTAATATCTTATTTTGCAGATCAATTTCATTTGTCAGGGTTTCAGTAATTATACAGTATATATTCTCTGCCTGGTGATTCTTTTGTCAGATAGATATCTTTAATATCTCTCCATGACCTGCTGTTTGATGCTGGAATTGTATTGTTTCCCCTTAAGTATTATTAATAAGGTCCATCTTCTTCAGGTGAAGAACCTTCGGTCAGGTGTGTCCAGGGTTGCAGTGTGCACTCTGGGAGACCTGTACACCCACATGCAGAAGGCGATGGACCAGGAGCTGGAGGGGACAGTTAAAGCTTTACTGCAGAAGGCTGGGGAGAGTAACGCCTTCATTAGGCAGGATGTTGATGCAGCACTGGATTGCATGGTGCAGCACTGCACCCCCACTCGCAGCATCAATGCTCTACTTACTGGAGGACTCAGGTTAGTGTACATGCATACACACACACAGTGAATTGTTCTACCAAACTTAAAATTTGGAATTTTTGTGGGTGCATTTGCTCTATTTTAAACACCAAATAATTAAAAAAAAAATTATATTTGATTGCTGAATGGATTTCCCCTCCACTGATAGTCACCTCAATGCAGTGGTGAGAAAATGCACTGCTCAGCATCTGGCCAATCTGGTAGAGAAGGTTGGTGCTGCCCGTCTTCTCTCTGGGGGTAAAGATCTCACTGACAGAATCTTACCTGCTGTCACCAAACTCGCACAGGACTCCTCACAGGAATCCAGGTATGAGAGACTTTTTTTTTTCTTTTTTTTTTTTAAATAAAATTTACAAATTAAGAATTTATTATATGTTGATTGTTATTATTATGCCATCAAAACTGCAACAGAGATTACACAGGGAAAATACTAAATATGAACATCTCAAAACCACTGTCTGTTGTGGACAGAGTTGACTCAGTTCTGAGGTTATTTTTGATGCCATATTTTATGGTGGTGGTACTGTGCTGTTCTGGTGCTGGATTGCATTATATTGAAACCTGTTTGTATTTTTATGTTGCCCTATATATGTAAATGGATAATATGTATAATGCAATACAGTACAGTATAACCCAACATACTGTATGTCACAAACCTGCACTCTGAAACAAGTATTTAGAACACTGAAGAAAAAACTGCGTCAGTCATGAGTAAATATTGGCACTTAGTGTTTGAGTTATTACAATGGTACAACCCACAGGTACTTTGGGCGGCGAATGCTGCTGTCCCTGTCATCACACCCTGACTTTGACAAGATTCTGGAAAAATATATCCCCACCAAAGACCTGCCAACTGTCAGAGACACTGTCTTCACTCTCAAGACAAAGGTGCGGCGTCTGTTCCTCTGTGTGTTTATAAGATTGGTGTTTTTGCTAGAGGCCACGCTGCCATCTTACCTGGAGATTGTGGGTTATTTTAGGGTCTTGGTGAGATGCCTCAAGACACCCAGTCAGCCCGGGGCAGACGCTCCCTGCCAGGCAGTGGCACAGTCAGGGCCTCGTCTCTCACCAGGGAGCCTCTCAACCAGACAAACAGGTGAGTGTGAATATCAAGCACTACAGCAGAGGTGCCTGCACACACTTAATTCAGCCTTTTAAGCAGCTGCTTTCACAAACTGCATAACACATGAGTTATTCATACTTAACTCGCGGGTTTATAAAGGTGAACCATTTGATGTATTTTGTGTCATCTACAGGGAGTCCAACAGCCATTACAGCTGTAGATCTCAGACACACAGTATTGCGGACAAGACTGAATACATCAAGCAGATCTCAGGTCTGCTGGGTTCAAAGGACTTCAGAGAGAGGATCAAGGGAATCGACCAGCTAGTGGCTGACTGCCAGCACAACCCCAACATGGTCATCAATAGTATATTCCCGGTTAGTACTAGCATTTTTGGTTATCCGTGACAGTCCATGACTTCAGTGAAGTTACACCAGCGGTCAGACAAGTGTTGAACTTTTCCATTGGACATTGCTCTTTGAAAATGACTTGGTGCAAACAGTCTATTACGTTGTCAGGGGGTGTTTACAGCAGATGCACAACCGTTTTCATCTACTGTATATCCTCAAATAGTGACTGGGGCCTTTATTTACCTCATCTGCAGAAGGTAACAGGTCTTTATTTTTAATTCCCTCTGTTTGATATGAATAATTGGTCAAACCAGTATTTTAATACAATTTAAAAAAATTATAGTAAAAAATATGTTTTGTTTTCAGTATTTTTTTCAATGTTTCTTTGATATGAACTTATCTTGTCATAGTTTTCAGCTACCACCATACAATTCTGTTTCATCATGAAATCATCACCAAACTGTCTCTCTTTTACCTTTTTGTTCTTCTCCCTCGGGCTCCCCTTCTGTCAGGTGTTTGATGCCTTCAAGGCCAGGCTGCAGGAGTCCAACAGCAAGGTCAACCTGTATGCCCTTGAGTCACTACAGAAAATCATCCACTTGATGAAGGACAACCTGTCCCAAGTAGTCAACATCCTGGTCCCAGCAATCGTGGACAATCACCTCAACTCCAAGAACAATGCGATCTACTCTGCTGCTATTGGAGCCATTAATGCACTTATCTTAAATCTTGGTACTCACTTCAAGCATTTGGATTTTGTAGTATAGGTGAATTTGACATCTGATTAAAAGAATTCCTTTTCATATTGTACTTTTCTTTGTTCCCTTGATAGATAACATACTCCTTCTCCAGCCCTTCTGCACCAAGGCTCAGTTTTTAAGTGGCAAAGCAAAGGTGGATCTTATCGAAAAGGTTGCAGGTATGTCTGTTGTGATCATTCTGAACGCTGTAATAAGTTCTAACCTCTGCTCTCTGATTTGTTTGTATTTGACCAATTCTTATTTCCTTTCACTTCCTGTTTCCAGATCTTGTGACAGAGCTGTACCCTCGCAAACCCCAGGTGGTGGAGCAGAAAGTGCTGCCCTTGCTGTGGCACCTCCTGGGCACCTCTACTCATAGCGGCACCATTCATGGCCGGGGCGGAAGCGTGAGGGGTGCTACCGCCAACCTGTGCCAAGCCCTTTACGCCCAGATGGGGTCCAGCCTGAGCGAGTGTGCTGCCTCCCAGCCTGCCAATGTCCACAAAGGTTTAAACGAGTTCCTGAGGGCATTATCCTAAAGGTTAAGCCGAATCCAAACACAACCAAATGTTGGAAAAGAAGAACATTAACACTGACCTTACTTGAAGACGGAGATGTTCTACATTTCTTTTAGTGCCTGCACTTTTATATCAATAAAGAGAAAGTCCTTAAAAATTAGGCGCTCTTAATTCTTATCTCAGTGAGATCTCCTCTGGTACAGAAGCATGGACAATATAACATACTGACATCAGGTCTTACACATACTCAACCTGCTCTCTTTGCACTTTGAAAAGGTAGCTCATTATCATGATAGACGTCATGAGTTTTACATTATACCTATATATCCTATGATTGTCATTGGTTTTTTTTCATAATCTAAACATGTACTGTAGACAAATCAGAGACACTATTGCAGAATGTAAGATTGAAATGCACAAAAAGAAGAGGAAGAAGACAGGGACCTGAAAGGTGTATATTTTTGCTGTTTCATCAAATGTAATGTGATATTTTTATGTAGTTGTTTTGAAAATTTGTGAATTGAGATTAACAAGAATAATACAAAATACTTTTGTACAGCTCAAATGTGTATTTGCACAGTATTAATCGTATGCTGTATGGTACAGTTTATAATTTATCTATTGTGTAATGCTTTTAAAGTCATGTTAATGATGTGCTGAGTTGATACTGTCTTTTTTTTTGCATGACCAAAATTTACTGGCAGGATCAAAATTGTTTCTATTTTTGTTAAGGAGGTATATATATATATATATGTATATATATATATTTGTGTGTGTACACTAATGCCTAGATCACGGTTGGGTTCTAACTAACGCTCCTGGATGAGGACAGCGTGAAAGGAAAAGGAGTTCAGCTTTACTCCTGCGGTTGCCTGAGAAAAGTGAAGTCCCAGATCTGATTCTGTCTCAGTATAGTGCCAGTCTTCAAGTAGCCTTTTAATTCAACTATTGTTAAGTTATATCAAACTTGTTTGTGAACAAGCGCAAAGACAGATTGGTATATAAATAAAGTGTTTTATTTCTGTAAAACTAACTTCCAGGTGCCTTATTCAGATTTTAAAGGGAGGGGGTATTGGGGAATTGACCACAGCTATATTTTATTTTATTATATATTATCTATTTCTCAAGATAAAGGGTGACTTAAATTCTGTCCAAGAAACACACATTATTACACCTTTTCCATAAATTACCTTTATTTGCGGTATTTACAGTATAATCACTGAATACACATGAGATTCTTCACAACTTTTCTGTTGTTTTGACTGTACCTAATTCCTATGGCATGTTGTGTGTACAGCCAGTCTTCTGGTGAATTTCCTCTCCTCTTAATATGTAAAATAACAAATGTCTGACTGTGAAAGATCTTTGATGGACTAACCAGAATAAGAAATGTATCACATGTTCCAAGGCCTTGGATAAGAGGTAGGCTTAGCAAGCAGTACAAAAGACTTGTTCATATTTAATAACCAAATGCACCAATGCTTTGACATACTTTGATGTTTGGATTGAACACTAATATCACTTTAATTGGCTTGTCAGTGATTAAATATTATGGCCAAGGTACAGTGCTGCCAAGTTTGGAGTTAAATACAATGCAAATCATAATCTCAGCCCCTAAATCTTTAACTATGAAAGTAGCTGCCATTTTGAAATAGTACCACACAGAGATTTATACCAGCTGCATTACTCTGTGGATGTGCTAGCCAACACAGTGTCGGACTGGACAGACTCTGTGTAACCTACACGTTACATGCAGGGACATTTCAGTAGCAGGGTGGAGTAGATTGTGCTTGGAGGGATGCTGCTACTGGGCCTTCATTTATAAAAATAAAACCTAAAGGAAATCCTTAAGAAGCACGGACAAAATAGACAAAATTGTCCTACTAACAGTAAATTATTTTAAACCATCAGTGTCAGCAAATACAGTATACTACACATTGGCAAAACATCATCAACTATTTTACATACAGCATAAGTAAATGAAACACCCATTTTGAGCCTTAGGTGTCCTCACATAGTCCCTTTTTAATAAGAAAGGGTCACCCAGATATTAAATCCAGTCCGTTTTCCAGTATTAAACTTTTTGCAGATATATAAAAATGAAAGTGTGCATTCAGAATAATAGCAAAAGTGAATACTCCCTTCAAACTTCAGAGCTAACCACAGTGGTGTTGTCAAGGGCCAAATACGTTTGCTACTTGCTATGTAAGTATGGCTCATATTTCTTACCTTTGTTGACAGAGACATATACCATCCAAAATTATACAAAAGAACAGGCATAACATGAAATAAAGAAACGCAATATAAAGTTTTAAACTCTCTGAAATGTGCTTTTTGTAAAGGGAACAAAGGATCAACAACTACACTCACTTGTATTCAGTTATTTGTTACCAAAAGATGTAACTACCAACTGAACCGAAGCTAGTTGATGCCACAAAAATGTTCAAAACTTGCTAAATGTTTTCTTCTCCTACAACTGTTTAGTAAACCCTCTGATCATTTCTTGTGCAGTCATGAATGAGGGGTTTATGATTTTGGTTGAGTGTTCATTTAATGCTCAGCTGCTTTGAGTCACTGTATCATTCCCTGGGCTTCACTGACCAAATGGAAAAAATAGCCCCTCCTCCTGTGGATCTTTCCATTCTGTTACTAAGGCAGCTGGATCAATGCCATGGCAACCTGGACTGGTTGGATGTTGGGAGAAGATGAGTGTTTGGTCGCCATCCTCCACACCTCACTTTGTCAGGGACCAGATGTCTTGGGCAGGTCCTGGTTCTCAGCCAAGTGGAGCTTTTGTCTGAACGTAGACACATTAAGGATTCACACAGAAGGACTTTGAACTGAAAACAGATTATTTAAATCCAATGTTTGCGCCTGGAGTGCTGGGTGACTCCCATAAATAAACAGACGTTTAATTAGGAAAGGATACATTGAGGTGCTGAGCTCCTCCAGCTGTGGGAACAAATGAACAAATAGATGAGAGATTGTATTGAAAATATACACAGCCAAAAACAGAAACTGCAGTGATACTACAAGGCACTAATTACTAAATGTGATCATATTACATAACAGCCTGTGTGTCACATCAATATATGAATTAAATTCCCATCATTAAATTGCACTGTTTACAAAGATACATACGGTCAGCTTCCCTTATCTACACAAAGGAAAGTTACTTCACAGCCCATCTGGCACAATTATCCACTGCTGCTACAGCGAGCAAGTATTCCTGGCAGCAGTATCTGTAATGAGCTGAAGGCTTTTTCTCCCCTCCCTCACACACAACGCTGCAACTTCCCCACAGCGAGCATACCAGCCCCAGGCGTGGGTAACTAGGAGCCACACAACACACTAACAATAGAAACTCTTTCAAGGCATTCTTTGACTGCACATCACTGTTTGTGCTGGATAATATTTAACATTTGGACATACTAGCAGCTCAGCAAAGCATTTACCAATTTTAATACCTGTATATGAGTAAGAACAACATGCACTGTCTTCATTATACAGTATTGTATTTCTAAAAAAAAAAAAAAAATCAAAATTGAATGCAATGAGTGAGTTGAAAAAATTGGATTTAATATAATATTTAATATTTTTAGGCATTATTACTTTTAATTTCCAGAACTTTGATATACTAGCTTGAATACCATTTTTCACCAGACCGTCCTTACTACTGAAATGCCCACTTATTTTAAACCTCACAAATGCAGATTTTTAACCCTAGACCCAATCCAAGATAACCCTGATGACATCATCAGTGTTGCTTTTTAAAGTTTTTGAAAACTCCTCCAGAGTCACTAGACATCAACCAACTGTTTTCATAGGCTGTGTAGTATTCCTCATGAACTTCATGTGTAGAGTTCCCCTTTAATGGATCTATTTATAGGTTTTGCTATTGCTACATAGCCAGCATTAGCATTAACAGCTGTATACTTACCGGTCTTGCAAAGAGCTTCACCCATCGTTATGTTTACAATACAAGAGGTTATAATATACCTTCTGAGCAGCGCTACTTCTTCAGAGTAGCATGCATGCTGCAGTGACTCGGTATCGGAAAGTGACCAAATGGAGATAGCTGGTTAGCATGCTAACTTAGAAGAAAAGTAGTGATAGAAATAGAGGAGTAACAAGAGGGTTGCTTTCCACCACTGAAGCTGGCTCCTGGCGATTACTGGGATGAAGTTTGATGCTAAGATCAGAACATTTCTTCTAGACTGGTAAGTAAACAGCTGTTAATGCTAACATTTAGCAAAAGCAAAACTCACAAATAGTTCCAGTCAATCAGCATTTGACAGTAAAACCTATAGTGAAAACGGCCTCACTCTGTCTGAAGAAACTGCTAACCCACCTAAACTAGAATAGGCTTTTTCAGTGGAGAGTTTCACATGATGTTTCAGTGGCTTAACAGAGGGAACAATGAAACACATACTGATTTCCTGACCCTTTGCTGCTATGATTTGTGCTTACGTTACTGAGCAGGTGTTCCAGGTTGTGGTCAGAGGCACACTTCCTCTGGTCCTCTGAAAGCTCCTCCACATGGCTGTCGAGGCTGAAGTGTAATCGTGCAAGCTTCTCCTGCATCTCACGCACATGCTCCAGCTGCTCAAAGGAGCATACCTTACCTAGAAAACAGAGGGGTTAAACTACACAGATGTGACTTTACTATAGCACAAAGTGTAATCTCTTTTTGGTGCAGGAGGATTACAGCAAAGTCAGAAGTATTTCCATGGCAGCAGAAAATAGCTCCACTGCTATTTGATATCAGCCTGATTCATGTAACAAAGCCACTTTTCAACTTGCTTTATTTTCAGCCTGTAACAGAATATTCCCCCGGTGGCCCATCTAATCAAGGTTATCTTACCGAAAGCCTGTAGTTTGCCTGAGTGGAAGTCGTTGAGGAGGTTGAGAAGCCCTCCCTCCATCTCTCTCACATCTGAGACGTCTGTGAGAAAGGAGTGCTGCAAGGGTGACGACTGGACTACTTTACTGGGCCCTGCTGGCTGGGGGGCCCTGGGCTTCTCCTTGTGGGGCCTGAGAAAAAAAACAAAACATCAGGATCACTAATAACCTGCCTCCTCTATTTATGCTAATGTGTTGGAAAATGAATAATAGGACAAAAAAAGCATTTGTAGCAGTTGTAGATAAATACAGGTGTTTTCTGGAGGATTTTCCTGTTACTCATAGATACAAACCTGGTGGTCTTTGGTGGAGCTACGACGGCTGTGAACACCTCTTTGGGCTGTCCCGGTGCACCTATGGACCTCTTATACTTGCCTCTGTTCTTGGGGGAGGGAGGCTGCGGCAGTCCGAGGGAGAAGGTAGCACTTTTGCTGGCAGGCAGAACGGACAGTTTGCGGGGGTTGATGGGGGGAGGAGGGGGCTGCGGGAGAGACACCTTTGGGCTGCGCTTCTTGCGTTTGTCTTCCATTATTATTTATTTTTTTAAGTGAAGCCCTCTGGGACGAGATGAGGGGGCACTCACTGCCTGGCTGGTGTACAGGATGTCCTGCAACAACAAAGGTAGGAAGTTCAAAAGCAGCAGCCTTCCCTTCCCTAAGAGAAGGGCTCTGTGGAGGACACTGACTGCCAAAATTAGTGCTGCAGCTCAGGATTCTCTACACTGCAGACCAAAAGCATTTAGTGATGTTTTCATTAGTGTAACAGCTCACATTGGATTTACAGTAAATCTGGCAAAGAAAAAATCCAAATCAAGAAGTAGCAGTGAGGAAGAGTATACCACTAACCTACCTACCTAAATGGGATTGCATTATGATGGAACTTTTTAATGGAAGCAATTTCCTGCTTTTGTTTCCCTGGTGTAAAAAAGTGGGAGTGAAACAGTAGCCTAGAAAAATATTTTTAGAGCAGCCTCAAAGTGGAAAGACCTTACAGAATGTGTGTGAAGAGAAGGAGGATGCATTAGTGTTTTGAGTGCATTTTCAAACTCAACAAACCAAAATACACTGCAGTTGTCTTGTTTTAATGGTTTACAACATGAGTGAATTGCATAGACAGACAACTGCTTGGACTGCTGCACAAAGATGCAGCACAATACTCAACATCCTGTAGTGTTTTAGAAATGTGCCTGATGTACATCACTTTCAAACAAATGGCTGAATGAGAAAATCAATATACTGCATTCTTATTGAGACTATCTTTGGTGGGTTGGTGGAGTTTTACCCCTTATCTATTTACACTAAGCAACTAGAACAATAGAAACATCTTAACAATGCAGTGTAATCAATAAAACATTCAATACAAAAATACTATAATAAGTTCCACAAAGGTATAACAAGACTTGGATTGCACTGAATTAGTTTTAAACCACCTTATTCCTATGGGTCTTGGTAGTTTTGCTGTGGTTTTAGTGCCATATAACCATTGCAGCAGCAGAGCGGGTGTTTATGGCATTTCATTATTAGGCTAAGTGACTACATTGATGCTGCTACAGGGCCAAAATAACGCTTTATCGCATTACAACAAATGAAATCGCTGTTAAAACATCTGAACACTGCGCCAGCCTCCGCTCAAAGTAGAATCCAAAGATGGCCACTACATTCATACACAATGCCAACTTTATACGCCTAAATCCTTCTTTACCTGCATTATATCAATGTTGTACAATAAATGATTAAGAGGACTTTGCAGGCATCAGTTTGTTACACCATACGGTTTAATTCAGTGCGAGAGAAGACGTGTAAACCAGATTTATGGTCTACGAATGACACAAATAAGACTTACCGGATCAATTTCGCACCAGAGAGCAAACAGGCTGGACACAGCGTCACATTTCTCCTTCCGGGATTTAAAACGTTCAAATACACTTCCTGTGAATTAATATGTATTAAGCACGATAATGTTAAATTATCCCTGCCGCAGCCGTGCAAATTACTGATGAAATGTAAAGCGCGGCATCGATGCGCTCGGCTCGTGCGGAGCTGTCGCCTTTATCCCTCTTAAAGGGCCAGTCCACGCCGCTGTGTTCCGCTGGGAGAGGTGGCCGATCTGCGGGTTAGTGCCTCTGTTAACAGGATGCTGTGTCCTGCTCGGCACTGATCAGCTGCCAATGGCTTTTTGCAAATAACCCACTTATACATCTTATTATGGGCTAGAGGGTGTGTCTATACAAAGTTACTCCGTACCTGAAGATAATACAACCAGACCACTTGGTGACGCCAATGCTCCGCATCTGTATTTCCACATCTCCTTAACTGACATATTGAAATATAAGTTTTGTTGATGGTAAACATGGGAAAACCTTCCTGATGAGTGACTTTCCTCTTAACTTAAAGGGCCATGCGACTGATTTTACATATACACACGTCTACCATTTGTTTTTTATACACATATTATAATTGTGAATACTAATAAGAGTTGAAATTTTTAACACCACTTAATATTGCACTGAAAATCTATAATTTGGAAACCATCCATCTGAATTCATGTGCTTTGAATTTCTCCTACCAGAGTAATTTTTTTGGGCTTACAGATTCAGATACAAAATTCAAAGGTATGGGTTTCCAGTCAATCATCACGTCTGATTTGGTAGCCTGAGTGTTCAAGTTTGAATTTCATCACGTATCCAAGTTTGAGCAGTTTTGAACTTACTTACTCTTCATTTTTCTAATCTAAAAATGATCAACTGAGTTTAATTTTTTACAGCTTGCCTTTTAAGTATTTAAGAGCAAAATTGAAACCACTTAAATTCAGTTAGATGGCTTTTAAAGTATAATATATAAATGCTTTAAATTCAGTTGAATTTCAACATTTAGTACTCAATGTTTATAAGATTCAGAACATTATGGTCACTTTGCCTCCATATCAATACTAAATTGCTGCAAAACCCAACAAATAGTTTCCAGCAGTGAAGAGTAAATTAGTGTCAATTGTCACCTGAAATTTCCACCCATTTGCTATTGTAAGTTTCTTTTTTTTTTTTTTTTTTTTGTAAAACAGAGGCCTCTTGTGGTGGGAATGGAAACATGTTTTAGAACAAAGACTCCAACAAACCTTTAAAGTAATACAAAAATATTTCTTTTTATTATGGCAGAACAGAACAAAAACGTGACACAAAATGCAGTTTATAAAATACAGAGCTCTTAGGCATGTTTGTCTTGTTCCAAAGTGAATGTGAACAATAACTTAAGTCTAACTGACTTTCTGGTCTGATGAGCTGTTTGAGTACGAGTATGCCTTTCCTAGAACTATTCTGTCTCTGAGAAGTTTGAAGAAGGCGTAGTAGTTGCTGAAGAGAATCAGAGCCAGCGATATTGTCTGATGCCACTTTTCTGAGCATATCAGTGAGTAGAGCTGGTAGAATATTATCGCACCTTCCAGGATGATGAGTATGTTGAGTATTCGTAAAGGCCTGTTGAAAAAGAACTAGGGGATAGAAAAAGACAGGATGCTGTAAGTCTGTGCAAATAGCTGCCTCCTTAAAATGCCACAAATATTTAACAAAACATGCCATGTCAACACAGGCTCTCTGAAATCTCTAGATCTGCTTTTATTCTACAGGACCTGATCATAAAGGAATACTCACATAGAAGCGATAATGGGACACATCTGATGGAACTGCAACATTATAGTGGCCCATGGCCTTGTAGACATTCTTATTATGTTTGACCAGGACTCCTTGTGGCCACATGTACTCTTCTGTCCAGCTGTGCAAAATGAGGTAGAAGAGCAAGATTAGAACTTGAATAAAATTACATCCGAATGGACCTAAAGTCCAGTAACAAACAATGCGCAGTACGTACATGTGCTGAAGGACATTTGAGCAGAGTGAGGGGTCTACTTTCTGCCAGCAGCCCAGGTGAGCCGCAGCCTTGTGAAGCAGGTCACAGTATCGAGGTGGCAATAGGTGCCTCATGAGGATGACCGACGTACTGACTGACACCAAGATGAACAGTTCACAAGACCAGCGCTTGTCCACATACTGTGTACTCTGAAGGAAAATATACAGGTGGAAAGATGAGAAGACTTTAAGAAGTGTTATTAAAACATATTGAATGTTTAAGTTAACGCTTAAAAAGTTTCTCACCTTGACAAACCAGACAGGTACAAAGGCCACATAGTAAGCACTGAGCATCGAGCTGACCAGCACCTCCTTCATCCTCCAGTTGAAGTCCATCTTTAGGTACTCCACCTCCTTGCGGATGAGGTCGGGGGAGAGGCAGCAGGCATGTGTTGGCATGGCCTGGACACCGTACAGCTGGCTGGTGTGCTGCTTCCACGTCTCCTTCAGCACAGTCAGGTAGTCCCTGCCCCGGCCCATGCTGCCCACCTCCTTGGAGCCGATGCTGGCGATGGGTGAGAGTGGACCTGCTCTCCGGAAGTCACAGTTCAGCCGGAAGAACGGAATATACATCCCAAATCTGTAGGATACAATGACCAGATTTTACTTATGCTGGACCTGAGGCCCTCCTTGTAGATGGAATGACACCACTAACGCCAGAGTAGTACCACCAAAATATAGGTGATAAACTATGATCAAATTATTTTTGTCTTATCAATTCAGAAGCTATTCAAAAACTGTCATAATGATGGGGCGTCGTGTGGCGTAGTGGTCTAAGCAGGCGCCCCATGTGTAGAGGCCACAGTCCTTGCTACTGCACTATCAAATAAAGGCATAAAAAGCCCAAAAAATATACTTTAAAAAAAAAAAAAAAACGGTCATAATGATACCATAATGATATATCCATACCATATCATGAAAATTTAGTCCTCATTGAGATTAACATCAAATGTGGCCACCTTCTGCACATCACAGTCTGTTGGCTGCTTGCTAGGTGATTTGCTAGAGCCACCCATGCTGAACAGCATCCAAACTGCATAAGCTCTTAGGCCTGCCAGGAAATGATGGGTGCATCATCCTAGCTCAAATTCAAGCTGCATCGGGTTATTAATATTTCATAAACCAAATGTTAAAAAGCAGTGTTTCAATTCAAGGCTGCACTACAATGCTCAAAAAATAACAAATACCTTCCACAACACACTAACAAGATTTGAATGATCAGTTTGATCATGTTGCTGGTATGAATATGAACCTCTTTGTTCTTCCTAAAGATACTTACGGGTAGCAGAGGAAGAGCAGGCTGAGGACAGAATAAGTTCTGAAGAGGTAAATAAGGGAGCGGCACAAGCTCCAGCCTGTCAGCGTTAGCACAGCAAACCGAGCCATCACTAAAAAGATCGAGTGAGGGAAGGAGAGTTTCCCGCTCTGTGATGCCTGGAGGAGACAAGAGATGGGAGACAGACATAACAGTCAAGTGCATTCCACCTTAATTTGCCATAGAACAACCATCAACAATGTATAAGAGAAGGAAACAAATTTACAGAGAAAATCCAAAAATTCAAGAGCAAAACTCTTCAAAAGCCAAGGGTGCAGTGTTTTCTGAGAATTTCTAAAAGCAGAGGTGACTATGTGGGCTTGTAAACACAGTGCAAGACCAGTTTCACAAGTTCTAGTATCTCTAGTAGCTTTGCTTTTATTTTCATATATAGAATAAACTTCATTCAGCATGTAAAAATCATGTGAAAAAGATTGCAAAAGTCAAAAATGGAATTCTTACCTCTTTAACAATTGCTGCAATTAACCTCCTTGCCAGTATGATGATTGTGAACACCAGCATGTTATAATCAATGAGGTGAAAATTCTGTAAATAAAAAGACTGATTCAGGATGACTGCTCCCACTCTCCACATAAACGTCACTTTATCTTGTCTATATTAACAAGTACACTGGCCTAAAACACCAGTTATAGCAAACATACAAGACAATAGAGATAGATTAATCTCTGAAAGGGCATATACAACTGATTAAAAAAATGCTTTCACGATTAACATGAAAGGTCAACATCTGACCACTGAGTACTCACCAATGATGTGTGGGAGGGGGGGTGTGATGGGGGGTACCACCATACAGTCTTGTAGATGTTGACATAGTGAACAAACAGGGCAATGAGGTGGCAGAAGAAAAGATGGAGCTCAAACAGCACGTTACAATCCACAGACAACTCTGGGATCTTGCAGTGCTTCAGAGGAACCACTGTCTGAGCAGCCAGAGGGGGGCTGGACATGCATGTTCCCGATCCATTCCTGCAGACAGAACAGAAGGCACAGAGAATACTGAAGAAGCCTTTTAAAAAAGTATTTTTCTCATGATGCACCCCAGATGAGTGTGATCTGAAGGAGTGTATCTGAGCCTCACCTACCTGGTACGAGACCGCACCCCTGTGACCGGGGAACTGGTAGAGTGGTTGCCATTGCTGACCGAGCCTGGTTCACTGCTTAGTGGAGGTCTGCAGTACGTGGTACGGTTTGCCCCTCTCCTTCCACCAGCCATTGCAGACACACCCACGGTTCAGTTCTCTCTGCTTCCCGTCTAGTTTTATGATCTCTCTCCTTTGTACCTGTTCAGACGAAGGAAGCAAGTCAGACAGACACAGACTGGGAGGAATATCCAACATATATGTAAAATTACTTACAAAATAATGGGTATAAATTATTTGAATAATTTTGTGGCATGTGTCAAGTAGGATCGAATTTCCTGGCACAGCAACAGTGATGAAATTATATTTTGGTCAGTGATTGGATTTGACACAGAGCTGATAATGGAAGGAGTGGTGCACAGAGCCACAACAAACACAACATAAATACTTTCTTTAAATCTTTAATATTTGACTGCCAACAAAAACAAACGGCGGGAATGACCTGCAGCAATTCTCCTTCATAAATATGCAGCACAAACTTTTACCGTTAAACAAGTTTGCACTGGCTGCATGGCAACCCTTAATATGGTGCAAGTTTTACGGAAGCTGACATTACGAGCTAGCTTCTTAGCTGTATGATTTGCCCACTTCCCGGGTCAAATATCGCTTATAGAGCCGTTTATATTTGAGACATGTGGCAGCAGCCAAAAACAGCGTGGACCTATACAATGAGGGACGGACTCCAATGTGTCCGCCAAGACCATGCTTCAATAAATACAAAGATTGAGGCCTAGGCTAGCAGTGTCTTTGGCTAGCTAGCTAGCTTCCAACCAACATACCAACCAAACAGGCTGGGCGAGAAAATGTAAGCTTACCAACGACAGCGTCCGCGCTCTGTTAGGTGCTGCTCTGTCGCATCGATTATAGTTTAAACGCAATAAATTTTCAGGATACTCGTTGAAATGCGAGCGTGTTTTTCACGTAAATCAGCGAAGACACTCATTGTTGATGTGAAACTGGCTGCTGATAGATGGGGGCGCGGATATGATAGAGACCTGTGGGAGGAGAGTCATTTAAAGGGACATTCCACCACAACAAGGAAAATAAAGAAGGGAAATAAGTGTGCTTTGATGATAGATAATATAAATACATCTCCATGTTTCTTTGTAATACAGCTGCAGGATCATAAAGGGACTTTTTTACACACTACAGCTGCTGCAAATGAATATATTGTGTGCATATAATTCTGCTTGCAGTGTATAAAAAAAGGCTTTGGCGCAACCTGTGCACTGATTGTAGATTGTATGTTTTGGAAGTTTCATAATTCATAAAGACATTTACTGAAGTGAGGTAGTGCCTCTTGTCTTGCTGTTGCACAAGGTTTATCATGAACTTTTCATTTTCAGCTGTGCATACAGACACTCTGTCCACACACATGAACTCTACTACTGCACTGCTGAGTGTTACAGGATCTTTGGACTGTAATGGGTACTGGCACCAGGTCGGTGAAAGTTTTAACCATAAACTTAAATTATGTATACTCTATATTACTGCCTACCATCAAGAAAAGACTGTTGTTTTTATACATTACAGGATCAACACTATGAACATATATTGCATTTGAAACTTGCTTGAAAGTAGACAGTAAACATGTCTGCATAGCCCTTGCATATTGAAGGAACATTTAACCCTTATCGGTGCCAACTTTTGCTCACTTTTGGCCAACATATGACTTATAAATGTATAAACTGCACAACTTATGCTGTATCTGTAACCTCATGATGATGATGTACAGTACATAGTGTAAAACTTGGTATGGTCTGTAAACCTGTTCAGCCTGGGTTTACAAATAGTATATCATTAAAAACAGCATGATTACAGCAGTTTTTCTTGGGTAAATCTCACTCTATCACTTATTGGTATATGTGAAAAGTAGCAGAGAAAGAAGTCCAAACAACACAAAATATAGTTGACTGAAAAATGAAATAGGATCTATGCACATATACATTATATGACAAGATATAACAGCAAGACTACATAAGGCAAGGCAAGTTTATTTATAAAGCTCTTATACACACTGGCAACTCAAAGTACTTTAAAAATGAGCAAATACAAGAACATAGAAGGAAAAATTTAAAAAAATAAATAGAAATAAAAACAAGAGGTTAAAAAGAAAAGAGTACATTCATTGGGAGAAAGTACAGTACATTTGATCACTTAACAAAGGGATCTCAGAACAATTTAGACTTGAAACAGGCCACAGTTGGAGCAGCTTTGATACCATCAGGACATTGGTTCCAGAGTTGAGCAGCATAGCAGCTAAAAGCTGCTTCACATGTTTAGTTCTGACAGTATTACTAACACATTTCTCTCCTGTGATTTGAGTAGCTTAGCAGGTGTGTACTGCTGAAACATATCTGAGGGGTATTTTGGTCATGCCCCATGTAGTGATTTACCGGATGTACCAAAAGCCAGTGGAAGGACTTATTGGAGTAATGTGGTCAGTTCTTTTGGTTCTCATGAGGACACAAGCAGCTGCGTTTTGTACAAGCTAAAGCTGTTTGATGGTCTTTATAGGAAGGCCTGTGAAAAGACCATTACAGTAGTCAATCCTGCTGGACATAAAAGCATGAATATGTTTTTTCCAAATAATGTTTTGTCATTAGACCTCTAAGTTTGACTATGTTTTTGACATGGTAAAAAGGTTTTTAGTTATGGCTCTCATGTTTGTTTGTTTTTTTAAATCTGAGATTGCTGTTAATTAAGACACCAAAGTTTTTAAGAATTATCTTTCACTTTAAGTCCTTTTATATTGAGATGAATGCCAATTCTCTCTGCCAAGTCTCTCTTCATTCTTACCTATAAGATTTTTTCAGTTTTGGCCCTGTTCAGATGAAGAAAATCCAGTAGTTAAACTGGTCAATGCATTGACTAAGAAACTCTAGGGCAATGGTTCTCAACCTTTTCCAACTCATGGCCCACTTGAAAATCTCAAAAATGCTGGCAGCCCACCTCCGAACCCATAACAATTCACAACAATTCAATAACGCCTTCTCAGAGCACTTTGTATTTTAATGATAATGATCAAATATGATGTTGGCCCACTTGCGATACCTTTGGGTATCATCTGCATAAGAAATTTTACTGTATTGTAATTTCTCCAAGTGGAAGCACATAAAGGTGGAATAGTAAAGACCCTATGATCGATCCCTGGGGGACACCACAAGTCAAAGATGTTGGTGGTGTGGTATAATTTTGAGGGAAACAAAAAGGCTTCTAAACGTCTTCTAAGCATGATCTTAGCCACTTAATTACTGTACCTGAAAATCCAACCCAATGTTCCAGTCTGTGTAGTCATGTTTTGATCTACAAAGGCTGAACTAAGATCCGATACCACTAGGACTTTTAGGTTCTCCTGTATCAGTATTAGGGCGCACGTTATTTAGAACCTTAGTGAGAGCTCTGATTAGCACAGACAGAAACTCAAAACACTCACATTTAATGTTAAGAGCTTAGTTAATGAAAAACCTTTTTGATGACTTTGCCAACAAATGACTATGAGATAAAAGGCATAAATTCAATTTATCCTCAATGAAAGCTTTGCACGGAAAAAAAACAAATTATCCTGCTAATCCTTATAGTTCACTTTCGGTAATCTGATGTTTCACATGTAAAGACAGACTTCTTACAACAAAAACAAACAATTTAGGTTAAAAAAGACCTTTATTTTCAGTTTCTTTTTTTATAAAAAGACAGCTAAATGTCTTCAGTGTAAAAATATGGAAAATCTAGACACATTCAAAAGACAAAATTCCACATGATCAATGATCATACAGAACGTCTTCAACAAAAAACTAATTTCTTTCAATACTTCAGCAATATTTCAGAAGAGCAGAACATTTTCTCAGTGAGGAAGAAAGCTTTCTCTCCAATTTTTTTTTTTTTTTCTTTTTTAAAAAACTGATCATGGGATCCGTACTGAGTAGGAGGTGATCAGTCTCAGAGACACTGCAAGGCCTCTGCTCTCTCCAGGGACTTTCAATGAACCTGTTGAAAGAAGATTTGAGTCAGTTCAACAGCATAATTCAAGGCTAATGATTCTCTGCAATTTCTTTTCAACTAACCTTAAAAGGCCCGGTAAGCTGGCGTTTATTGTGTCAACTGCATCTACACAGTTCTCTGACAACCTAAGAGGAGAAACAGAAATGAGATCTTGGACACACAAGTTCCTACATACATACAATGGACAACACACATGCAAGACTAATTTTATACTACAAGTATCATGCAACTCAAGCTGAAGGGTTTTTGTCCACCAATGGGATATTTTAACGCTTTGAGTGCAACTACTAATTTTCATTAATCTACATTCTACAGAAATAATCAAGATGGAATTGGTAAGTATCGAGTGAAATGAATGGACCATTATTGGTTTTATTTGAGCAAGAGTTGCATCACAACCATTTCTGATTGTTTTGTACGGCTTATTTTGCTCGGAATAACTACTGATAGCATAATTTTGTACTTCAATGTTTTTGATATGTTTTGGATGACTTGAATTACTTGGATGTTTTGCACAGAAAACAAAACAAAAATCTAACAAATGAGTGTTGGGGTTAGTTTTACCTTCTTGTGGCGATCTTTAGGCTTTTAGAATCCTCTCCACTGCGATTTTTTTCTTTTATAAAAACCAGCCAGCATGACTTTGCATCAAAGTCAAGTAAGATCCCTGCAAGCTTGATTTGAAATACTGTTGAAATTCGGTTATTTCAAGTGGCTGAAGATGCACTGCTCTCTTGAGAGCTTGAAGAGATACACTAACTAAAGGTTAATGACAATACATATTCAAGCACTATATCATTCTCAAGTCAAACATGTATTTGGCAGCACATTACTTCAAGGAATGATGAGCTTTATTATTTTTTTTTTTTGACATCACAAGTGTCATTTAGATAAGTTTTGAAAAACAGAGGAGGAGGATAACGTCATTGGGAAAACACTGCTTTTTTTGTTGTTTTTTTTTTTTTCTTTTTAAAATCAGGCTGACGTGTATACATACAGCTTATTCGGCGTTGTTGAGAAACCACTGAGGACCACTTTCACAAACTGAGGGCATTCCTTTGGTACAACAAAGGCAAAATACCATGTTTAGATTGATTAAAAAGAAACTAGAAACTTTATTGAAACACGCACTGCAGAAAAACATTTTGGGATATATTTAGGATCCTATTTAGCCAAAGGTACACAAGCATTATGCATTTTGGAGACGGTACGGCTTAAAGCAAACACAGTTATCCTAAGGTTATGTACAAAATATTGAGTTGGCTGCAGCCTTCCTTACATGCAGTAAGGATTGTTAACCCTTCAATCTTAACAAGAATTAGTCTAACATCAGCGATGATTTTGCAAGACAGCATAATATACCAATTGTAAAGAGTGGCAAAAATAGAGGCATTTTTCTTTGTCAAATGTAATTCAATAGTGTAATATTTTTTAGGAGATCCTATAACTTCATACAACACGAGATTTGTATCGTAATATAGTAACAAATATACGATAAGACTTGTTTTTAATCAAACGGCTCAGGGCTGTATTTGAGTTTGCAACTAAATCTATTCTAGTTATAGTGAAGTTACATTGAGGCATTATGAAACATTTTTGTCCAGTCAAGAAGGACTTTTAAAATGCAGCCTATGTGAGAAAGGTTTATCGCCACAGTCACTGAAACTGAAATACCCATCAAATACCACTAAACGTTCCTGGTTTATGTCACTAGGACCTTAACTGCCAACTATGCAACTGACACAATCATTAAATAGAAACAGATAAACAATGAAAAAAATGTGCGCTCATTTTTCTCCCCTGGCTCTATGATACATCCAACAAAAGGTCTCCGAGTTTAAAAAACAAAATAATAAAATAAAGCATAAAAAAACGGAACAAACGAGGGAAATTACTTTTGAAAAGTTAAGCGAGTTACAATCTGAGACAGTTGCCACAGCAACTCTCTACCAGTAGCCGTTCAGTATCTTCCATATGGATGTTCTCTATACGATCCCTTCGACTGTCTGGACGGGGGGGCTTTGCCTCCGGCCCCAGAGTTGGACCATGAGTTGTCCCAGTCATCTTGAGCTGCAAGGACAGAAAGAAAAGAAACAAAAAAGTGTGCGAGTGTGGTAGACAGAAGATACAATCATTGCTTAACAATGTGTCGGTGAGCATTTAATTGGTTAGGCACAAAAAAAAAAACAAACAAAAAAAAAAAAAAACAAAAAAAAAAAAAAAGGTGGATGTCATATTTATAATCTTACCATAAGGCTCATATGATGAATCCTGGGCCTCCCCGTGTCCGTAATCATAGTATTCAGTATCCCTGCGGACAGATTGCAAAGTAGTGTTAGAGCAACACACCTCCAACTTGTAGTCAGACTAAATGGGCGAAGCCACCCAAAATTTTGACTTACGCAGGTGCAGACTGCTGACTATAATAACTATCATATCCTTCATAGGCAGGCTCTGCATAGGATTCTTCATATGGAGGCTAGAAGAAAAAAAAAATGAAGTTAGGAAAAGTAAAGTGAGTCACGACTACTTTGACAACAGAATTCACACTTCACCGGGCAAGAGATCACTACCATTTGTTAAGTGACAATTCATGTGAAATCACAAAATAGAGGATTCGAGAAACTTACATAGTCCTCATAGGCATCAGCTTTGGGCTGTGATGCTGAAGGAGGAACTTGGTGTTGCTGGTGGGACAGGGCTGAGGAGGGGAGCATTCTTGGTGCCCCAGCTGCAGGGGGTCTAGAGCGGGGAGCTGAGCCTCCTCTAGTAGGTGCAGAAGGTAGACCACCCCTACCAGATGGTGCACCTCTAGGGGCGCTGCCCCGTCCTAGTCCTCCCCGTGGAGCTCCACCACGCATTGCTCCTCGTGGGCCCCCACGTGGCATTCCTCGCCCCCTGTGGAAAGTTTCTAAAATGTTATCAAACTGAAAACAGATTAGCAAAAATATACTACTACTACTACTAATAATAATAATAAAGTACAGCTACATGTTTGAGCATTTTGCTTCATGCTGCTGCATGACATTCAATGTGCTGCAGAAATCAGGCGCTATTGTCATGAATCAAGCTCCTACCTTGGTCCTCCAGCACCGGGAGGTCCACCTCTGCCCCTTCCTAGGTGACCACCTCGCCCCCTGCCTGAACCATCCTGGGATCCATTCAAGAAGTGAGGATCCATATACGGGTCATGCTCACCAGGTTCCTATAGATGAGACAAAAACAGCAAGTTAAATTATGTTTAGCATTCCCCTGGGGTAGCTAGAGAAAAAAAAAAAACTTGCCTGCACATCTGTAAAGCAAATGTTAAGAGTGTACAAAATATTTCTGTAATTGGGATGTGAGGGGTTCTCCCACACACATACTGGGATAAGGAACTTCTTGACTTCCTCCATGGCATGAGCCATGCGCAGATAGGCTTCTGGGATGGGTGCCGTCACTTCAATGAACACATGCAACTCCATGGCCAGGTGAGCATATTTAGCCTCGCCGCCCTTCCTCAGCTCTTCCTCCTAACAAACACATCAAAGGCAAACGATAATTAACATACAAAACATCACTTACAAGAATAATACTGGGTAACATCCTTTGAACAGTGAAGCGAAGAACACACATACCTTATTTTTGTCCCTCATGGAACCTTTACCCAGAACTGAAATTTTTGCACCAGTGTCCTCCTGGAGTCTCTTAATTGTGCTACCCTGAGGTCCCAAAAGCTTACCGACAAAGTTGACCTGCGGGAAATTTTACAGTATAAATTGCGGCTTTACATTACTCCATGTTGTTGCCATGCATAGAAGACACTACAACTAAATGTAATGGCAGGCAAGTACAGAACAGTTTGTTCCGACAAGAAATCAGGTCATGGCAGCAACATTCAGCACAACAACAAAAAAAAAAAACCTCCTTTCAACTCCACCACACCACAGTTGCAACAGCCCTCTCTTCACTACTTCAATTGCATTTTTAGACTACTGCAAAATAATTCATGCAGAAATGAGACATAGCAGGGCACTGGGCGCGTGACTTGACAAATTCTAGGACAACAAAGCTAGTGGGTGCTTCAAATTGGATACACTGGATTTGTTGTACATGCACAACACTCCTGGGCAAATTATGTTTACTGTTTAAGACCAAGCACTGATGAGAAGAAATGACTTTACCTCAGTTTTTCATTGATGACTAAGAAGAGAACCACAATATTTATAAAGTGTAATTTAATTTAAGTCCCAATGGGACCATTAAGAGTCATTAGGCATGGCCTTAACAGTTGATTGTATCTGCTCAGTTGACCAAGCACCCCTGAGAAAATAGACATTTAGACACTGGTGAAGAACTGCATAATAAAAAAAGAAGGTAACTTCTTACCCTAGGGTACTGTTTAGTGGGAATGAGTACTCGCTCTTTGAGTTTGAGATTCTTGGTAGCAAACAGGTCCAGATATGCTTCCTTCTCTGGCTCTTTCTTGGTATCACCTTTCTGGATCCTCTCAATCTCTGCGGGCAAGAAAAACGTCTTTGACCATGTGGCACTTTCAGAAGTACACATAGAAATGTATTTGCGGTGTAAACGAAAAATAAGCCGCATCTGACGTTATCTTGTAGCAACCTGCAACCCAGTCAAAACAAAGCTTCTTTGTATTCTGTGTCTTGACTGAATACCAAGCCCTTGGATCACACACTCGGTATCTCTTTGGCACATTTGTGCTGAAAACATCATTTTTATTGCATCTGTGCAATAAATGAGCTATAACAATTAACGTGCCTTGCAAACATGAGTCTGGGTCTGGGAAGCGAAATGGAGCTATTCAGTGAATTCGTAAGAACGTTAAGTATAATTAACCGGAAAGGATTCTTGCACATTTGAACATTTATTTAGGTCATCGAATAAATTGATAGGCCGCCAGAGTTAAATAACCCAATCTGACACCATTTTAACCAGAGGGATTTGACCCACATCGCTAACATCCACGTGTTCAGTGCGCCATTGTTCAGGCCGCTATCTGCCGCTGGGACCGGGACAACAAAAAGAAAGTAGGCCACACGCCCTGCTCACGCAAGCTAGCCAGTGTTAGTCCTAATAAGATAGCAACTGATCACACTACCTGCAGAAATAAGCTTCATGGCGTGTGTGAACGAAGAATCCAAGCTGTCCTTTTCAGCCAGGAGCTCCGGGAGGTACTTGCTGTCTTCCATTTTGATTTTCTTCTGTGCTGGGCTTGACTCGATGACGGACTCAGATTTGCTCTTATTAGCATTCGCTTGGTTCATAATGCACTAGCACGGCCAGGTTAACGAACGAAGCCTTGCTAGGTTCGTTAGCTTCGCCTTAAATCGAAACTGCGGCCAAGTAGATAACGGCAAAAACGGTCACGCCACACAACCTCCGGTTTCTTTCCGTGGAAAGTCGTTTGGCTCTTGTCAATGGACAAAGGAGAGATGGCGCAGCTGCATTTGAGTGAGATGGGAGGAAGGGACACGGGAGGAGACAATGACGTCACCACCACCGAGCAACAAGGTAGAGACGAAACTTTATGGAGCAAGTTGCCTCTTTGCTTTGTTTATTTTCTTAACAGGGGCGGGAATAAATGGGCCACTTTGGCAAGATACATAGTTATACTGGTGGTAGTGAATTCCGATAGTTAAGTCCCGTTTCATAAATTCATATTAACAAGTATTAATGAAACTCAAGGCAGTCAGACATTGAGACAAACAGCTGTTAGCGTAACGGAAAAAAGACATACATGATTAATGAATCAAGTGAATAATTATCTTTTAATTCAACCAATAGAGCCATTCAACGTGTACAAACAGCAGTATGTATAGTTTAACAACTGTCACTGAAGTTAGTGTTCAATTGCTAATTTGGCCCAGAGACATATTTGTACTTAAGTTTAAACTTTTTCCAGAGCAACTGCATTTTATGTTGCCATGCACGTTTCTTCTTTCTTTCTTTCAGCATATTCCACCATTTGGCAAAGATTGATTACTGCCTACTACTTTTTTTCTGCCTCAAATTTTGCGTTATCCTTGCGCTACACTACTTACTGTTGTTGAACGCATTGTGCATGTATATGGTAGGTGACAATAAAGATTAGTTAAACTGTTATCCTCCACAATGTTTTAACGGGAACTTTGTTTTTTTTTTTTATCATCATCCACACACCATTGCTTTAGATTACTTTCAGATGAGGCATTTATTCAGAACAGCTGTGAGAAACTGCCTGGGATTGGTCAGTTAAATCACAAGCACAGCCATGAACCTTCTCTATTATGTAGTGCACAAAAGTATTTTCTTGAATATGCTGGTATTGCATTTGATGTTTCCCTGCGCAGGATTTGCTGTGATCATGTCTGTCAGGTACCATTTTTCTCCTCTGGTTGAGCCTCTGAGGTGAGGCTCTTGCTGGCCTTATTGATGTGGTTTGATTGGAGGCTTGAAGTGAGAGCTGCAAGTTTACCCAAACCCACATTCCATGATGACCACATAGACTGTGGTTGCAAACACACATAAGACATAACTTTCCAACCCAGAGTTTTACATAGGAGTAATGTACTAGTAATGACTAACAAGTTGACAGTAGACTTTTGTGAATGAATCTCTCAACACCAATTTTAATTGACCTCCTCTGACTGTTAATACAAGCACAACATGCACTCAGACTTATAATATAGCATATTTCTCAGATGGCAATCAATCTGTTGCACTTTGGCATTCAGCCCATGTACTGCAAAAGAAAACCCCCTGCTCTTCTTTTGTGTTGACTTAATGGAAGCATTTTTCCTTTCAAGGTTACATATTCTCAGATTTCAATATGAACAGTTATAGACACAGACCATGAAGTTCACAATCCTATATTTGTGTGCTTGTGTGCACAACTTTAAATATTGGCTGACCTGACTGAACAACTTGCATCAACCATAGTGTTGTGAACAAAAGAACAGATCAACTCACATTTATATATATATATATATACAGGCTGGTATATATGTTTAAATAATTCATATAGAATGTGAGACAGTTTCTAATATGTTGCTATGTTGTGTATGTGACATATGGGCATTATTTGTTTTGGATATTTGTTATTTAATTCTTTTCTCAAAAGTAAAGGCTGTGTCCCTCAGAAGGACTTAATATCCACAAAATATTCAAAAGTGAGATTTAATTTTAATTTAATGTTCCAGCAACCATTTAATCGCCCAAGAAAAATAAACATTTGTTGATTTATTTACAGTGATCAGTAAGGCATCAACACAATTTCAATTTTGAAAAAGAATTTGCAAAAGCATTTCAAGTAAAACTGGGTCAACAAAAAACATTACACTCTTAAATCAAATTTTTACTTTTCAATAATGACTTTAATTTAAGAGTTCGGTTCCATGCTACTATTCCTCATTTAGATTGAAAGTTATTATGATTTCTGAAATAGTGTATCTCATGAAATACCAGCGTCATATAATTAATCTGTAATCCGTCAGTCATAAACAGTTCACCCTAGAAGTAGAAAACCTGATATTACAAGTCAATAATCAGTGCCTTACATAAAAAGGCCACTTAAACTGGCCATGTAGATATTCCAGTTCCATAGAACCAGGAGTGTGATCTCCCTCTGGAGCTGTCATCAGATATCAACAATGGCAAATATCTCTGGTTTTTCTTTATCATGGATCTGCATTGCAGAGTATGTGATGGCTTTCACCTCTGTTCCCTGGAATGGCAACACAGGACATAACACTTAGAATAAATGCACTACAATTATGTACCTTTCATTCTTAATCTTACATAATTCCTCTATTAAATATTAATTCACTTCCGTCAATAGCCTACCTGTGGATGCTTCTCCAGAGAGAATTCTTCACCCCACCTTTAATCAACAAAAGTAAATCTAGGTTGTGAGAGAGCAGCTTCAGGGAGAAAAGAATTCATCCACATTCAAACCATTCATAATTCAGTGATCTCTTGTATATGCTACATTACTATACATGCAACATTTTTCCAAATAAAAGGCAGACAGCACACGTTTGAATCTTTTGCACACACATCCGTTCATGATGATCTATGACAGTTTGGACTCAGAGTATGTGTATGTGTTCAACAGTCATTATAAAAACCTCTATAGATCACCCATAAAATACAGATGATAAACAAAATAGTGTAAACATCTAATGCTAATGGCCTTAAAATCTGAAGAAATTTAGTCACACAAACACTGCTACCACTCTGGGTAATATTAGATGGAAGTGACCAGTATTCTTCAGCTGTAAAAATCTGGCAATCAAAACTCTGATGTGCAAGTTTTCAAAGTAACATTAGACAACTACCAAAGCTCTAAAGGCCCTTCATGTTATTAGGAACAGGTAACCAGACTTACCCAATGGAGCGGATCTTGAAATGCATTCTGTCTATGTGCACCACTTTGACTTCCTGTCAAGAGAATAAAATGAGGAAACAAGTGATTACCACATAAGGTGTTTTCATAGTCTGTGCATAAACAACATCCTATTACATGTTTTAAGAAAATGATGCACTGCAGTGTAAAAGAACTCAGTGTATTTTGTATATTTCTGGAGTATATCCCAGCATACATCAAGTAACAGTAACAGTAACAGTAACAGTCTCTCACATCATACAAATTATGGGTTAACAGTCTCTAATCCATTTGACATTGTGTCTTTGTACACCCGTGTGGCTGTAGGAAGAACAAACTCTACTCAGAAAAAAACAGGGCCCAAAATAATAACATTGTTTGCAGCGATATGTCCACCATCACACAACTAACCACTGACAAACACACTCACCCTGGGAACGAAGAAGAGATCTGCACAAAACTTGTATAACCAGTCATCTAGGAAATGGAAGAGAAGAGACTCCATGTCGTCACCTTTTGAGCAGGCGATGAGGGGAAAAGAGTAAACATAAGAGTTTAATGACAGTACAACTGATAGAATAGTTAGGACTGAGGCTTGTGTTGAACAGACAGGGACTCTCACCCTGTGACTCCACTTCAACGGTATCAATTGGCTCCACTGTCTCTGTGTCCGTCATGTAGCCAAACATGCCCATGGCACATTGCTCGAAGGCTTCTTCCAGAGAGTCTCCCCAGGAATGAATTCTGGGAAGAGAAAATGTGTGTTATGATAACGATGACCGCCGAAGAACAACAGAGAAACATGAGATCTGACAAACACATTACGAAAATATCAAAACACACTCACTGTACATCTGCTGTATGATCCAAATCTGTGAAATTAACATCACAACATGATCACACAGAGCAAGTTGATTTCTTGCTATTAGACCAACTTCATGGAAACAATGAGGCTAGGTATGGCGTATGGCTACATTATTCATAGTAACTTGAGACTTACATTCATATTTCTTGTTGATTGGCGGATATTTCGACTTAACAACTTTCTGTGCCTGAGTCAGGTCTAGCGGACGATCGTCCATTGTAGCTATAAGTCTGTTTAACGTCTAAAAAGATAAACAAATCTAATCTTCACCATGTCGGTGTTACAACCGGGTTACAACATGGAAATCAGGAGGAGGTTCCGGATGTAGTAATAGTAGTAATGTGATGCGGTGATGACTTCCTGTCCGCTTTGGTGAACGCTGATTGGCTTGTCACCTTCTATGGAGTTGGCGCCATTGCAAGCCTCCGTGCTGTCTTCAGAGCCCTCTCCTCTCAAAAAATACTACTCTTTGCCAGAATTAGCGTTTTAACTGCGACGTAATGGCTGATAAAGACGGTAAGAGTGTGAATTAGGTGACTATGTCTGTGTGTGTGCACTCCAGAGTGACAGAAAGTGCGAGTCCGGATGGACCGGTGGTTGTTGGCGCGCCGGCCAGCATCTCCTTTCATTGTTAGAAACCAACCAGCCAGCTAGCTGATAGCTAACGTTAGCTGCTGACAGGCTGGCTACACAGGGTTTTTAGTTTACGAGTGCAGGTTAACTCACTTTTCCACATGGGTTGAGGTGTTGCTTAGGATCCCCCCCACAGACTAATGGGGATTTTGTATTCGTGAAGCTAACTCTTTCTACGCGTGCTAACGTTAGCTTATCAGCAAAATAAACCCGGTTTGCTTGCTAATGTGAATTTACCAAGGAAAAGACTTGGTTTAACTCTCCTTAAATGCATCGCAATATCCTCTGCTCTGTCCAGGGGAATTAGACGCTTAGTTTTCATCGCTCTGTGTTGCTGGCTAATAATACTTTGCAGCTGCGTTTGACGATGCTGTGGAGGAAAGGGTGATCAATGAGGAGTACAAGATCTGGAAGAAGAACACCCCTTTCCTCTATGACCTGGTTATGACTCACGCCCTGGAGTGGCCCAGCCTCACCGCCCAGTGGCTGCCAGATGTCACCAGGTGAGTGTTGCACCCTGACATTCACCAAAACATGACAAGAGGGAGGTCTGGGTGATGTATGTGTTATGTTCCTCTTCACAGACCAGAGGGTAAAGACTACAGTGTGCACAGGCTGGTCCTGGGGACACACACTTCTGATGAACAGAATCACCTTGTGATTGCCAGTGTTCAGCTCCCAAATGATGATGCTCAGTTTGATGCCTCACACTATGACAGCGAGAAAGGAGGTGAGGGATATTATATGATATTTTAACATAAACATTACTGTCTTTCATTGTAATAAACTGTCATGAAGTTCTTATATTAGGATGTTGTGGCTCACAGTTCTTGTCAATGAAAGTTAAACTTTGCTGAAATCTTTAATGCTTCAGAAAATATAGGTATGTATTTTTGTTTTTTGTAATATTTTGGTTAATCAAATACACTTTCCCATACCATACCCCATTTAACATGCTTAGTAGAACAGAATTGCTTTTCATACATGTACTTTTGCAACAACCATCTTATGTATATGCTGTTCCTTAATTCAGAGTTTGGAGGTTTTGGTTCTGTAAGTGGGAAGATAGAGATAGAGATCAAGATCAACCATGAGGGAGAAGTGAACAGAGCGCGTTACATGCCTCAGAATCCTTGCATCATTGCCACCAAGACCCCCACCAGTGATGTGCTGGTCTTTGATTACACAAAGCACCCCTCGAAGCCCGGTAAGATTACAGCCCAATCATATTTTCTGAAGAGTTTTCAAAATAGTTTCCGCTCAATTTTATTACATTGCTTTTATTGGTATTGAAGACCCTTCAGGAGAGTGCACCCCAGATCTGCGCTTGAGAGGCCACCAGAAGGAGGGCTATGGCCTCTCCTGGAACCCAAACCTCAGTGGCTGTCTCCTCAGTGCCTCTGATGACCATGTAAGCAACCTCTCATTATCTTCTGTTCTTTTTAATGTTTTGGTCAGTAGAACTCGGCTGATATTCGATATTATCAAATACTATTGAATATCGCAATATTTTCCTGCTGTATGCAATATCTTTAAGATCATAATATTGAAATTTTATTTCATTTTATTTTTGCAGTTTTGCACAGTTTTCCCTGCTGCCAAGTCTGATCCTCATTTCACTGCTTGCTTACTGTACATTGTACCTTAATGTGTGACAAAAAATTTAACTGCATCGCTTATACCTGAAATATAAAATACAACAATATAATTATATTGAACCCCAACCTCCCCTGGGATAATATTGGATATTGTTCAAGCCTATTGTTAGTACACTTTCTTACCCACCCCCTGTTCCTCTGTTCTCTCTTGCAGACTATTTGCCTGTGGGACATCAGCACAGTGCCCAAGGAGGGGAAGATTGTGGATGCCAAGACCATCTTCACAGGCCACACAGCAGTGGTGGAGGATGTCTCCTGGCATTTGCTCCATGAGTCACTCTTTGGATCTGTGGCTGATGACCAGAAACTCATGATGTGAGCAGCCCTTATTTTGATCCCAGAATTCACCACCCGCTGTGGAGAGTTGCTGTTCAGTTTCAACTCTTTTTAACAATGGTGCCTTTGTCCGTTTCGGCACAGCTGGGATACGCGGTCCAACAACACCTCCAAGCCCAGCCATGCAGTGGATGCCCACACTGCTGAGGTCAACTGCCTGTCCTTCAATCCCTACAGTGAGTTCATCCTGGCCACTGGCTCTGCAGATAAGGTAGGTCCATGCCCTGCACAGCTATTAAACAGCAAGCTGCTGTACAATGATACATGATCTATTCTTATACTCTCAGTATAATGAGGTGAATCAGTGAAAGCGGACCACTTTTATTTTTAGACCGTGGCTCTTTGGGACCTAAGGAATCTGAAACTAAAGCTGCACTCGTTTGAGTCTCACAAAGACGAAATCTTCCAGGTAAGAAGTGAATCTCTGATCAGTTACATTCATTTAACGTACAGCATGTAGCAGAGTTATCGTTTGGTCGATCTGTATGGGCTCAAAATAGGGTCAAATTTTTATTTGATCTTGTAAAGTGATGTTTACAAATAATTCCGGAGTTTGTAGTTGTAAATCAAACTCTGTAAACCTGTAAAATAAATTTGCATGAGATATTCATGTTTGTACAGCTGTAGAAAAGATTTGTTTTTGTCGGGAAAAAAGAGAGAGACAAAAGGCCCTTTGTCAGCTTGTGTACAGATTCAAAGCAGAAAACGGTGCGTGAAAGTCATTCAAAACTCAATGTTCCAAATGTAACACTGATGTTACAAGTATGGATTTTGACCCCGTGTTTACATCTGAATCTGACTGGACAATGACCAATCAAAAAGTAGAGTCCAATCAGAGCGCATGTGGTTACGTTACCTGAAAGGTGTAGATTTTCAAGACGTGCATAATTTCCTTTTGTCAAGTACAAACTTGAACTTCTCTTATTTATTTATCATTATTATTATTATTATTATTATTATTATTTATTTATTTAGCAGGTGTACAGGTTGATTTACAACTACAAACTTTGGAATTATATGTTCACTTCGCTTTACTAGCTGAAAATCCTCTTTGACCCAAATTTGAGCCCATAGATCTGGAGTTAGGTTGTAAACACTGGCTGGTAGATGAAAAAATTGAGGCTTAAATGAATGCTGTGGGCCACTGACCATGTTGTGGAATGGGGCCTGTTTGCCATTTAAGCCACCTGTCTTGCCCATGGCTTTATGAGATCAAGCATGTTATAATTGTTATCTATATGATGTGATTCAAAGGTGGGACTAGAGAACAGCCAAAAGGCAACAGTCAACCCACTGTTTCTGAAAACTTTTAGTGTTGTTGATAATGCTACTTTTGATTAGTTTAATGTTCATGGAGTGCTTTGTGGCAGAAATGCATGCATGAAACATCCGGTCCATTTCATCCCAACAGGTTCAGTGGTCTCCTCATAACGAGACCATCCTGGCCTCCAGCGGCACAGACAGAAGGCTCAACGTCTGGGACCTCAGTAAGATCGGAGAGGAGCAGTCTCCAGAAGATGCTGAGGATGGCCCTCCTGAGCTGCTGGTCAGTTTTATGGTTGTGTGCGCAACTTTTTTAATTTTTAATTTTAAAGGTTCCATATTGTAGAAAGTGAGATTTCCATGACATTTTCAATTATAAAGCGGGTTTAGGTGCTATATAAATACTGTTAAAGTATCAAAGCACTCAGTCCACAGAGACGCACACACAGCCCGTATTCAGAAACTGTGCCGTATAACTAGTCATCAGGACCTGTGCAATTAGGTAATGTCTCAACTATACAGTCCCCGCCCTCAGCCATGCCCCCCACCACAGCCCACCCAGACCCACTATACAACCTTTTTTTTTCTTTTTACTTTATTAACAACGTGACACCAAGCAGTCATTCTGTTCCTGAGCTCACAAGTTGCAAGACAAAAATGTTGTGGAAACGCTGCACAATCATTGGATGTCAGGAAGCCAGTATATCACTGCACAGCCTTCCCAAGGAGAGTAATATTAGAGACCAGTAGCTAGAGTTTACTTTTTCTGAAATTTCAGCATTTTAGGCCAAATATGTCCGTCCACAATATCTTCTTTTGGATATCAAAACCTTAAAAAAAAAATCGGGAAAAATACAAAATATGGAGCTTTTTTTCAAATTGAATTTCAAGTGCTGGAGTAATCCCTCCTGCTCTGTTTGTCTTTAGTTCATCCATGGAGGACACACAGCTAAGATCTCAGATTTCTCTTGGAACCCCAACGAGCCGTGGGTCATCTGTTCTGTATCAGAGGACAACATCATGCAAGTCTGGCAGATGGTAAGAGCCTTGTTTATTGGCAAGGGTGTCAGAACTTCATTTAATTATGTGGAGTCATAAGAACATGAAATAATAGACATAATACGAAGAGAACTTTGATATTAAAGTGCATTTATTACAACAATCAGAACAAATTACAGTAAATATTTCTAACATGTTCTCCAACAGGCCGAAAACATCTACAATGATGAAGACCCAGAAGGTGCTGCAGATTCAGAGGTTCAAGCATGAGTCCAGTCTCCACGTCTCTTCGTTTGACCTGCTTGTTAAAAATGGATCACATTTCCAATGTTGGGTGCATCAGCAGTAATGTCTTTTTAAAAAAAAACACAAAAAAAAACATTTTGGGCAGCAGTGGTTTTGTAGAAAATTAAAGAATAAAATGCTGCATTGTCATCATGTTGTGAGGTATTTAAAATACAGTCTGTATCGGTCAGATTTTTAGATCTTTAGTTTTTCAGACTCCCAGTAATCCACTCTGGTTTGTGACGAAACCATCACAGATGAGTCCATCATTCAGGTTTGCATAATGATGGTTTCATTTGTTTCTTCTTGATTAGTTGTGCTGAAAGCATTTCTACAGAGATCCATTTTTAATAAAATTGTACATACTGTAGGTTTTTCCTTTTTATTTGCTTGATATTTGTAGTAGGAATTTTCCAGATTGTGTGTTGTCACTTGTATGTGTTTTTTTCACTGCATTTTTTTGTTTTTCTGTGCTGCATCTGATCTCTTGTGTACTTAAGTATATTCATAATAAAAAATATTTACATTAAATCAATTTGCTTTGTTTTTTGATACAGCATATCAGATGTTAAACTGTATGTAAGAGAAATTTTAAGTAATGAGTCTGTAAAAGCGAATAAATACCAAGTTTGAATTATGCTGCATATTATTAAGTTTTAGCTGTCTGACATGAAATGAAAATGCAAAGCCATGGTTTGGTCAAGTGTAGATATCCTGGATAAGAATATCCACTGGAAATAGAAAATTAGGGCTCTTCCTCTGTGGTGGTTTCACTCGCTTCATCACAGCCTCTATAAAATAAGGCATTCATTAGTCATTGTTTTTATTCTGATTCTCAGTCTAGTAAAATTAACTGGTTTAGAATAAACGTACCTCAGAAATGTCAGCTCTGTTAATAGACCATCTCTAAGATCCTCCAAATCTTTCTTAGATTTTCTTTGAACTTCAAACTCCACTTGTAGTTCCCTCAGAGTGTCTTTTAACTTCTCCACAGTCTCCTGTGGTAAAGTGGAGAAAAGTCTTGGTTTGTCTGGTTTCACCTCACACTCTATATTTGGCATGTCGTACTTGACCTGGGTCACTAACCTTGTGTTGTGTGACGCTCTCCTCTCGCTCCCTCTCCATCAGAGAGATCCTCTGCTCCAAACAGGATCTCTGCACCTCCAGTCTCTGGATGTCCTCTCTCAGGGGCCCCAGACTGGCCCTCAGGTCCATCGCCTGCTCCCTGCTCTTTCTCAAGGCATCCTCCCCAATCTGCCTCCTCCTCAGCAGGGCCATGAGTCGAGGCTCGTACCAGCCCTCCAGCGCCCTCACGCTGCCGCTGAGCCGCCGCTGCAGTCTAACAGATGCCTGGCGACACTGGCTGACGTCGCTCATGGCCCTGGGCCTGCGGAGCTTAGTGGCCTGGTCCCTGAGAGAGTTGAGCTGGCTTTTTTGGGCCTCTTGGAGCTGGGACAACTCCTGAGTGAGATTTTGGATGTGGGCCTTAAGCTCCTCCTGCGGACAGATGTAAAATAGAAAAGACAGACATCATAGATAGATAGATAGATAGATGAATACTTTTTTTTTTTTATTTATCCCCTAGGGGAAATCCATGAACATTTAGAAGATAATTGTTGATCATGATTTTGTTGAAAGCTTTTTGGGATCTGTGGTAATGAAACAGGTAAAAAATGGCAACTATTCCCAACAAAACAGTACAGAAGAAAACAATAAAACATAGCTCATAGTTCAAGTTTCAAGTTCTAGTTTCCAACCTGATCATAAATTTTTATAACTTGTTTATTAGCCAAAATTATTCCTTAACTTGTTTAGACTTCCGTGTGTTCTCACCACCACCATTATACTCAAGGTGTATTATTATGCTTGATGTAATTTGTAAATATTTGTATTGTAAATTTGGTTCCCTGCATAATGTATTTTATCTTTTTACCCCTAAAATATGATATACCCTTTCAGTTTCAGCACACCCCTTCCCAATGACCCACCGCAGTAAATCAATACTCTAAATCCAGTGGTTCCTACCTGTGTGACTGCAGACTGAGCCACCTCGTACTCGTGTGCAGCCAGTGTCACCTGGCTCTGGATGCATTCTCTGGCTGTGGCAAACAGCTTCCTCTTCACCTGCTGCACTTCCTCATAAACAGCCACATAATCCAGCTGAGCCAGAGTGAGCAGCCTCTGTGTCTGCACCACCTTCGCACTCAGGTGCTTCACAACTCGCAGCATGGGTTCCTGCAGAGAGAGGAGCTCCCGTATCAGCTCGTCCCTCTGCTTCTCTTGACGGGACACTTGCTGGATGCAGTGCTCGAACAGCTGGCCCAGGTTGTCCATGACAGCCTGGTCCACTTGCGTTGTAGGGTGTTGTGTACACTGATCTAGGAGAATGATCGTCTCTGTTTCAGAGTCAGTGTGGCTGCTTTCTGTGATCTCTCCAACAAATCTAAGTTCCATCGACGAGTCCTGAGTGGAATCCACGTCTTTTTCATCCTCTATTGATCGTTGATTGTCCATGAGCTGCTAAGAAGTGAACTAGAAGGAAAAGGTCATTAATCAAATCAACAACATCAATAACTGAATCTCTCTAATCTGGTCATTCATCTCAGGTTAATTTGCATAACAGAAAAATCCATTGTAAATGTGATCAAGTTAACGGTGTTAGCTGCAAACCTCAGAATGAGTCAGCCAATCGTCACGCAGGGGAAGACCTTAAAAAGCCTCGGGTCATTGTCAAAAATATCTCATACTGATCTTACTTAACAAATAGCAACAATTCATATTAACTGATATTTCTACTCACTTTGTTCGGAGGTGACAGTCCAGATAGATGGTGCAGACAGCTGTGGACACGGTTTGCTTTAAGCTTTAAGGACAGCTCAGCAGTGTGTCTGTCTCCAGGAAAACACAGGCACACTTTGTGCTTATTAATAACACCGGAGGCACGGGGGGAAACTCTATCTAAGACTCTCATACCCCCACATGGGATCACAAACTGTGTCAGTGCTGAGGACTGACTGGCCTACATGCTCTGGATGCATCAGCAAACACATGTCTGGACCAGCCTGGGCGCCACAGAGAGCTATATTTACACATCTTTCCTGCCTGTTTTTATGTTCATCTGAGGAAACTATCTGAGCAATAAGTTTCCTCAACTTCCTACCTGAAAAACATGCTTTCTGCTGGACTACAGCACAGGCAGAGGTGGAAACATTAGCAGGCCCATGCAGATTGTTTCCTCCAGTATTAAGTTTGCATGGTTCATGATTGCTTATAGTTTTTTGCATGATGCCTGTCGAACTCCTCACAGACAAACAAACATACATCAACTGACAGATACGCAAAGAGGAATTTCATGACGGAGACAATTTGAGAAAGAAAGTATGAGTGTATAGTATGTATAGTATGCAAACATGCCAGTTATGTATGTTACTCCAGAGTGCATCACCTATGCTGTTGTCACCCATTTAGCCAAACAAAACCATGTATCTCCAAATTTGTAATTTGTTTCTTTCATGAGTTGGGGAAAATCTAATGCCTCTTAAGATAAATAAACAGTTTAAAAACCATGGGATTATCTAAAAATGAAATGTATTGTCACAAAGCTGAAATCAGGGTTGTTTTTATTGAGTCATGAAAAGTTTATGTTTTGGAGATACATGGTTTTCATAGGGCAAAGACATGTATGCATATTGTTCATTTATTGTTGCTTATGTTTGTTGCCATAGTTTGTACTTGCTTTGTTGTTTTGCAAGAATTAAACAAACAATAAAAGCACATGCATAGGTTTAATAATGAGGGAAAACAGTTTATAACTGTTGGCAAAATCCTAAATGCAGATAATATAATTTGCTTTAAAATACAAAATTAAATTGCAATCTAGATGAATGCACGCCCTTTCTTTTAACTCTCAGGTATTAATTGTCATTCACTATCACTCATACTGTATGTTGTGTATGAAAAAAAAAAAAATGCTCCCCCTCTCTTGCTCAGCGGTGACTTGCTGTTCCTCGGCCCCGCCACTAGATGTCCTCACAACAAAGACCGCAGCCTCTCCCTCTCACCTGAGCGCGCGCCCAACCTCCCTCCTCCTCCTCCTCCTCCTCCTCCTCCTCCTCCTCCTCCTCCTCCTCCTCCTTCTCCACCTCCTCCTCCAGGTCCAGGTGGGAGCTGCAGGTCGACAGCAGCGCAACTTCTCCTCATTTCCCCACTTTGGCCCAGAGGAGCGTCCGCAGACCGACAGCACTGCCAGCAGTCAGTGTAGCTGGCGTCCGAGCAGACCGAGCCGCCCCGGCGGGAACAAACAAATCCAGATTCCAGTTTGTTTCCTGAAGAGCTTTTTCACGGAAATGCTTCACCTGAAGTTTCCCCTCGGACGGTAAAAGTTTGGAGTTGGAAAGGAAGGGAGACGATTCAAATGGAGAGAGGGTGAATCAGCACATCTGGATCAGTAAAGTTTCACAAGGTATGATTAACACCTTTTTTTTCCTTTGTCGTTGTATAAATTTAGACAGATAAGTGCGGTTATTAGTTCCCATTGTGGATTTTGTAAATTCCTCCTGATAGAACATCCTAAACTATGCATTGGCATTTTAAATAGTGGAAAATATAGTTTAGTCTTTTTGCAGAAAGTCAAAATTATATTGAAATAACACCAGGGTCGAAAGAATCAACTTTAAAGTTGTGCAGAAAATGTATTTGTAAGTAAAACTGTTGCATCATGTTGTCTGATTGGTCTACTACACTTGCTCTGATATGAAAAAATATGGAATCAATTCTCAAATTAAAGAAAATTGTCCCCACATGTCCAAACCAGTGCTCCAAAGTGTAATCTAATAAAGTGTGGGGAAAATGGTTGGCAGGAGACTGAGTATAGTTATGCATGAAAAACTAGGTGTGGGACATTTGCTTAGCCTGGCCTTGAGGGATCCTAAGCAGAGGTAATTTAAGACCTGTAGTACTCCTCTCAGCTATGGAGCTTATGACAATGAAGACTATTGTTATTTCCTGTCACTGACCCAGCAGCAAATGACTGTTTGACAGCATGGTGCACTGACACCTGGTTTAATCTATGCCAGTCAATGACAGTCCATGTGTAGTTCATTATAGACCCTCTGCTTGTTGAGTAACCCGCCACAGATAACATGAGCACCTCAGGTGTTCTCAGGGGTCTTCCCCCTCTCTGTTTGTTTGCTGCCTCTCCTGAACTTTGGACTCAAGGCAAACCCACAACTTTTCTGAAAAGTCTGCAGTGATCAATGCTTGTTTTTTTGGGTTTTTTTTTATCTCCATGGTTTCACATTTACCTCTTGCACCCTCTGGTAGGTGAGGCTGAGACAGAGCCATTTGTTTAGAAAGGGTGTGTCGCATACTGGTGCTCCTTCCTTAGCCAGCCTACCATGCCAGGGCTTGTACTCATGGAGATTACAGGTGTGTTATGTGAACACTGGAGATACAGCAGAGCCTGGTACCTGAGATTCAGACGAAGATTAGGGTGGACATCAAGGAAGAGGAGGGATGATAACAGAGGTATAGTGAGGGATGAGAGATAGGACAGGATGAGGAATTCACTGAAAAGAAAGACTGTATTTGGGGCAGCCAGGTATGGTTCAGCTTTGCGCTGCAGTGTGTTTACTGTGCTCATGACCAATCAGTGATGAAGTGCCAGCTTAGTGGAGGAAAGGGGGAAAGCTGTGGGTCAAGAAAGGGCAACAGGAGGAACAATAGGTGTTGTAATGGATAAAGACACAGGGAGTGAGTGATGTGTGTGTGTGTGTGTCATGCAGGCCCGCAGCGAGAGGACAACTCCTGGCTGATGAGTGGGACACAGTGTTGTTGTTAATCAATGGGATTATCTGATGAGTAACTCATCAGTGGGTCCTCATCAACACAGTACATCAGTAGCTGTTGGGGCAGGAGGGGGTGAAAACGCATGCCCATGTTTGTTTCTTTTCTTCTAAGAGTTCACATGAGTCCTGCTCCAAACCGAGGGACGTTTTATTCCCACACTGCAATTTTCTCTGACGGATGTCCACTCGGGCGACCGTCAGGCCGAGTGAGCCTCAGACTGAAAGCGATTTGAAGCAGCTATAGAGTTTTTGTTTTGACTGGGGCAGAGCGGAGACACTGAAATGCCAGGATGTATTTTTAAACCCCAGTGTCCAGCTGTGTTTGCCTTCACTGCGAGCTGGTCACTGCTGCTCCACAACCGTTTCGTTTTTTTTACCCCCTTCTGACCTGTAGGTTCAAGGGTCTGCACAGAGGCTGCAGTCCAGACTTAGACCCCTGGCAACCCCCCTGGATGTAAAGCAAACAAGACACTTTCCAGAGGTCTGCCGCCGTCTCTGAATACGGACAGAGAACATTCAAATTGCCAGAATTTACTTATCCTATTTTTACAAAGAAACAAAGAAGTAAACAATGGAAACTATTTATATGAATTCAAATACTAACATTGGTGGAACCGACCACATTTTCCTGCAGTTTACTTCAAAATGTAGTTTAAGATACTTATAATAGACAATTGGACCGAAATTAGTTTGTACAATTTTATCACATACCAGGAAAGTGCCCTTATTAGGTGTTTTTGACAACTACAGTACATCAGCCTCTTGTAATATTAGAGCTGAAGTGATCAGTACATTAATTGATTAGTTGTTTGACAGAGAATTAATTGGCAACTATTTGGCATTGCAAGTGATTTTTCAAGCAAAAATGGCAAAGACATTTTTGAAAGTTTTGAGTTTTTGCTACTTCTCTTTGTCTTATCTGATACAAGACTGAATCTGTTGTTGGAAAATGATGTTTTTTCATAGTTTGACGCATATATTTCCAAACATCCTGTAAACAAAAAGTCTGCCCTGTTTCCATAGAGGTATAATATTTGTACCTCCCCTCTGAAAAGCATAGTCACTGAACAATAATCTCAGCCAGTGCACACAACCGCATATTATAATGTTATCTCTAAATGACTCTCATGCGCCAGCCATTATCCTCTTTTTTTCTTTCATGGCCTGGTCTCCTAGGCCACTGTATAAGGGATGTGTGGCAGGGAGTGGGGGCAGTGAGGGAGGGGATGACTGGCGGAGGACGGGGGGAGGAGGAGGAGGAGGTATGTGTCGGGGGGTGAAAGCAGATTTGGAAAGAAGAGTTCCTCAGTCGGTAATTATCAATCTCTCAGGAATGTAGCTGCTGCTCTTACCAGACAAGCTGCTGCATGGCTACAGCGGCCTCGCAGCACGCCAACTTGCATTACCTCGTCTACAGATCTCTGCACTGTACCACCATGTGCGCACGCACACACACACGTGCGTGCGCACACACACACACACACACACACTTAGCATCTATAACCTCAGTGAGTTCACTTACATAGCATTTTGGTTTATTTGTGCCATTGTTGTCTTCCAGCCTTGTTGTGTGTATTTTTATCACTGTCATTACCTACATGGTATTTTTCTGAAACTTGATCCTTTCTGCACCAAACAAAGGGACCACATAATGTCAGTGAGCAATTGTCTTTGGGTCCAAATCCTTCACCGCTGTGTGTTTATACTGATATGTTGGTATGAAACCAAATTGTAGGAAACTTGTGGCCACCCTGGACTCCCGCTCTTCAAATGCAATTTTCATGAGCTGTTTGGTGCCATTATTTGTAAGTCTTGTAAACCTCTCTGACAATTTAAAAAGCAGCCTACTGTGACAGAGCAAGACCACTTCCTTTAAGGTGGGAAATCTTTCATTGATGCCACAGGACTCCCACAGAGCTCTCCTAGAAAGAAGAATCTCATTCCACCGACCGTCCCTGGTGTCAAACCTCATCAAGTCGTGGAATTAAGTATTTCCAGTTCATCTCAAAGTCATCCATCACAGTACATTTCTTGTTCATTGAGTGTTTGCACACGAATGTACAGAGTTGCCCAGACAAGGTTGTTTTAAGTTTGCTCTTGAGTAGCAGTGCTCTCCTTTGTTTGATAATGCCCAGAGAAGACAGCCAACGCCCTGACTGATGCCTACAGGTGCCGCGCAGTAACTCCAGTTTTTACACTGCTAAACACTTGCCATTTAGTTACAGGGTCACTTTAAGTGTAGTTTAAAAACTGTTATTGCCCCAAACTGGCTGTTACTGTAAAACCTATTCCAATGATCTCCCCAAAACCCCCCCCCCCCCCACTACAGAGATTATTAACCTTCCTAATCTGTTATTTCCTCCATATGGAGACTAACCACACTCAGCCCGACCTTAACCTCAGCTCACAGACAGCTAAGTCATACCCTGTGGAAATCCAGCAGACTTAGATATGAATGGCCTTCTGCTTAAACCGAGCCAGTCCTAACTCAAACAACGGTGGCTGCCTGTATCAGCGCCACTCCCTGTGAGGCAGTGGCGGAGTCTGCTCCGTCAGCTTCCCTATGTGACTCACCGCCTGTTCCTGGAGACCCACCCCCCCAACCCCCAGGTCACTGCCTGCGAAATTCACAACGGTCATATTTGCCAGAGTTGATAAGGCTGTGATTACACTTGAGATTAAAATGAGTATTATGTATTATGAGTTTACGCTTAAGTTTTGTCACAGATTGAGGGCTGAAAAAGCGAGAGTTTTTTTTTTTAACCTACTTTTTTTTATGAAATGTTTGAACGAACCTCTGAACCACATGGTTTCAGTTTGTCACACAAAATGATTCACTGGGTGCCAGAAAACCTTCACAAACATGGGCAACTATTGAGAGTCAGTTTAGTAAATTCCACCTTAAAGGCATTTTGTTTAAAACAAATACTGAGAATTATTTGCAATTCTGCTTTAACACACAGATCTGTTTAGGGTGTGTACACAATTTAAAGTAGTTTTCAGCAACTGGTTTTCCCCTCTTTCTTTTACACACCAGTTTGTCAAAGAAGAAGTACAGCGGCGCCCATCTTAAAATGGAGATTTGTGGTATATTATCCTGGATTTAGGACCTGGCTGTGTACAGTAACCCACGCTACTGTGATTTGCTCGAGGCAAGACAGGTGTCGGTGCTTTGCGTTGCTTAAACGCTGTGGACCTGGCTGCGCAAAGATGGAAAGGAGACCCAGATTTCCACTGGAATTTATATCCCGGAGCTCCACGACATGTACTGTAGGTGTCGGAGGTAGATAATCAATAAATGTTGTTCCCAGAGTCTCGCAGTCTATTGCATGACAGTGTGTAAACTATTATCAGCCCCAGTTGACTCTATGCTGATGTGTACACACTGCTGTCAATGTCAGATAATCAGTCACTGCTGCAGGTATTGACACACAGTGTTGAGGTTTGCTGCGTTAGAGCGGTACCTCCTGTCCAATGTGATGGCCTGACGTCTTTTGTAAAGGATAAGTAAACAGCATGTTGGAACACATGCCTGCTCCGGCAGGACCGGGGCTGGGCTTGAAAACCACAGCGGATTTAGTGTGTGAGAGAGAGAGCATACAACTTTTTTTGTTTGTAGGCGCATGACTCGATCATGATCCTGATGATAATAGGATACACCCTCATGCAGTGTGGTGTAGGTGATGCTGCTGGAGGTTTTTAAGTCAGGTTCTCTATGTTTTGTCACACAGATATTCACAAAAGATCCGATTGGAAATTCTCCCTCTCTGCCCGTATCAACTTTTATGAACTGAGAGGTGTGATTTCGGGGTTAAGTAATAACTGTGACAATGAAGCAGCTTTGTAATTAAGATGTAAGTGCACTGGCTTTGAAAAGAGATTGTGAGTTCAAAGCTTATTTACGAGAGAGAGGATTGTGACAAGAACATTTTCCCTAAACTGAAGAGATGAGACGTTTTCTTTATACAGACCTTAAAATAAAACAGGCAAACATACTTGTAGTGTGGTGAAGATTTTAAAGGACACTCCACTGCTTGCGTCACCTCATTAAATTTGTTTGCAAAACTGAAAATTGCAGGTTGTTTAGCGTAACCACGGCAACCATGGCATGAGTCATCTCCCAGTGCCCCGGACTACACAGACAACCATCCGCTGGGTGGTCCTCCGCCGCATCCCACGGTTCTTAGCATTACTCTGGCCCCTCCGTGATGGAATTAATACGAGGAGCCGCTGCACTCCCAGCAGCCTGTGGGCTATATGTGAATGAACCAGCCCCTCTTTTCCAGAGAGAGGGCGTCTGATTATTGGCGACTGTAGCCAATACAGATGCATGGATCTTAGTCATGGCCAAATGACTGTAATTTGGAGCAGCAGAAACACAGGGCTGAGTGCAGGGGGAGGGCGGGTACTTTTCTGCAGAGGAGATGGATGCTCCGTCTTGTTATTGGCCTTTCACTACAACTCACACCTTATAGTCTGCTCCATACACACTGTGCCACTTCAGATGTACTGTAGCGAGTAACAAGTTCAGCTTAGCTACATTAAGATAACAAACTACTTCAGTGTATAAGGTTTGAAAAAAAACATTCAAGTACTTTATGTACTCGGTTTAAGCCTCTCATATGGAGCTGCAGACCAGAACCAGATTTACCACTAGTTTTTAGTCATGCTGGCAGCGTGGCACAGCAAATATTCATGGTGCCCAGAAAATAGATCCTAATAACTTTCCTCTGGGAGATGCCTATAATATTGCCTATAATATTCAGTTTATGTTTTAGCCCTGAGGTCACAGCGATGGTGTTGCACGGGGCTGTGTCATCGAGAGGTGTTTCTAATAGAAAAAAAAATAGAAACACCTCTCAATATAATGCAGTACAACACCTCTTTTAACTATAACCTCAATAGTAAATATATAATGTAATTTACACATTTCGGACAACGTCAGCAGATACTGAACATAATGAGCTTTATAGAGATAGATGCTATGGCAGGGCTGTTGTATTGGATTGCATTAAACTGTACAGGTAGCCACTAGTGAGATCCTGACATTGTCAAGGTTTGACTAATAAAAGCTTAATTTATTTATGTATAATATGTAAAGCTTTTCATTTTCCACATGATATTTCCAAACCGTAGTCCTTTAACTTGTCCTTTAACTCATCACATCCTGCGCTCTATGTTACACCGAGTTTTGAATGTGGGAGGCAGTTTGGAAAAGTCACATTTGTAATCCTCAGAGAACATGGCATAGTATTCTGTGGTTTAGTTTCATGTCTCGTCATGGGGCAAGTACTCCACGAGACTTTGTTACTCACACATTGCTTGCGCTAAAATTTGTCTTTTTTTCACGCATGACTGTGAAGCAACGTTGCCGCAGCCAAAAACTTTTCATGAACTCTCTCGACAGAAAATCACACAGGTATTCATAATTCTCTCACTCTGACTCCACTCCCACCTTCCCTCTGTCTTTTCTGCTTATTTACAAGCTCTGATTCCTGTCATCTCCAGAGCTTGTTCCTACTTTCGGCCTGTGATTTGGAGATAAGTATCTAATAAAGTACGCAGCTGGAAGAAGCCCAGTGTAAGCCACAGATCCCCAGGAGTAAGGCTGGGAAATCTGCCTCAAAGTCGAGGAGTTTAGCGAGGTGAAGGGTTGAAGAAGGAGGATGAGGGGGGGGTGATGAGCTCATTGCACGGAGAGTGACAAGAAAAAAAAAAGAAAAAAAAAAAAGGAAACAATGAAACAGAAACTGCACTGAGATATGTGTGTTCGTTAAAAACACCTCAGTGCAGATTGGGTGACTGTGTATTTTTCTGCTATTTAACTCTTCCTAGTGTGCTGTCGTGCCTGTGTGTAAAAGTGCATGAGCCTACGGGTGCGGCTTTGTGAATTATGACTCCATGTTATGGAATGAAGGGAGCGGTGCCAGTTCTTTCTTTGCAGAACTGTGAAGTTTGGTTTAGAGACAGGAGGGGGTCTGTGTATGCTGAGCATGTGGGCTGAATGAGCAGTGCCCACGGAGACGCACAAACACAAATACAAACAGACACACACACACACACACACACACACACACACACACACACACACACACACACACACACACACAAACACCAGCTGGGCTGCTCTAATGAGCAAGACTTTGCAACTGTGGACACATGTCCGATGCTGTATTTACCTGTAGTAGAACTGGATTCATCGGCTTTTAATGAATCACACTGTGAGTTTTATGCACTTTACATCGCCCAACACATAGTTTATGTTTGAATTTGATTTAAACTTTTAGAACCAGTTTTTGTCAAGATGAAAATCACCCTGCGGAGACTTGAAGCCTGTTTGGCACAGGTAATCCATCGTTATGAACCCTGTTGCTTTTGTGGTACATTCAAGGAAGAGCCAATATCTACTACATCAGCTGCGGAGAAGCGTGAGAACGATGACCTTTGTTGATGGGAAATCAAAGCTGGAAGGCAGAGTGTAATCAGACCAGAGTCATTGTTGTAAGGTTTCTTTGCAGAGGCCAACTCTCAAATATTGGATGCTGTGCTATTTCCATGAGCATAACAGCAAGGTTGGTTTTAATAAGTGCTTCTGCTTACATTTACACAATGACAGGGTAACTTTGGCATGTCATGAAAATGAAGTTGACAATTTTTTTCCATTTTTCTGTCTCTCTGCGATGGTCTACCTAAAGCAAGTATCCAGTCTCTGTGAGTTGATTTTAATTAGTGGTGTTAATAAAATCCAGTGGGAGCTAGAAAAGGTTGGAAATCAATGAAAAATCTGGACTGGTCCTATAATTCTTACCGATGATGACTAAAATTTAATTTCTGCCTTAACCTCTGTTCTGTTTTCCCTCTCTGCTTTTTGTTCAGGACATAGCTCCAGTGTGAGGTGGTATGTCAAACCGTGACTCGCTGGGGTTCGGGGACCTGCTTCCCCAGGATGTGGTCCAGATTTTTGCCCAGGAGAAGCACAGCAAAAGGGGCCGCAAGAAGCGCAGGCACTCCATTGGCCGCGCTCTGCGCTGGTTGAAGGGCAAGAAGAGGAAGAATCTTGGCGCTAATGGGCAAAATCTGGGTCTTGGTCCTGCGTTCGACTTGGCCATAGATGGGCACCCTGCGGGGCACCAGGGTGGACACAAGGGAGGGCAGAAGTCAGGACGACAGACGCATCCACACGGGAACAGTCATGGTAAGAGACCGCAGGATGCTGCACTGCAGTTTCATCCCATCTTTTATAAGTGAGTTTGCATTTTGTCAGTTGTGCTGTGGTGTAATTAACAGTACTCAAGATGTGACATAATATCCACCGTGAAAGAATGATCTGGAAAGTGAACTGATTTTCTGAAGTTAATGTATATGAACTGTATATGTTCCTTTCAATAGGAGGGAATGTAACTACAGTTTGCCGATATTTTGGTTTTAAGAGGGATTTTCTTTGCACACCATGGAGGATTTAGGTGGATCGACTCACCGGAAACAAAGATGTTTTAAGTCTCTTGTGAAATAAAACATTAACTTGTGCGGAAAAAAGAGCAGAGGGACTTTAATAAATGTGACTACTGTTAAGGATGTCATGTGCTAACTAAACTGATCACGAGTCATCCTGCAGAGACTTGGTAGCTTGTCCATTAAAGTGTACACCTTCTGATTTGTGCCACATTTATTTTTGCCCTTGTGTGTCAATGCAGTTAGAAGCACCACCGTTGCACCTTCAAACTGGGTTGACCAAATTTAGATCCTCCTCTTCATGGCATCTGTGTTTGCTCCTATAAAATAACTTACTGATGTAGGACTGAGAGAAGTGTTATAAAGTGTTTCTTTATCATTGTAAATGAAATATTTGTGGGTTTTGGAGTGTTGGTTGGATGAAACAAATGAGGGAAAGGGAAAATGATGTACTGATGAATTACATAAATAATTTACAGCTCTATCTTGAAAATAATCCTAAAATGTTACTCACAAAAATGCAACACAGCAGCTGGAAATCAGAGTCTCTGGTTGTAATTATAGTGCCATACAAGATATACTTTTGACACATACACACACGCACACAACATACAAGCAACAAATAATATATTGTGATCAATCCCTGTGCCAGGTAATCAACATCTTGTACTGACATGAAAGAAACCAACAGGTGCCTGGAGGGAAGGATGGTAATCTAGAAACTTGCAAATCTAAAAAAAATTTGTCAATAAGATGAAGTATATTATTGCCGAGTGAAGCCATTTATCATTGCTTAACAGTAAGCTCTTAAGTACATTAAACATATTTCTACAGAGAGCAGTTTGATAACATGACATCCAAGATGAGCTGGGATAAGGAGCTGGGAACTGGTTGAATGCCCTGCTCCTCGCCTCCCAGGCATGTGTGTTTGTTGACTGGAGAGAAGTTTGAACAGACTGACTTCCTACTCACCTTCTGACCTTCAGCTCTCTTTGTTTGCTGTGAAAAATCTCTGTCTTTCCTGTTCTGTGATACCGCCACTTACTTACCTGGTCATCAGGTTACATGGAGGGCAAAGTGCTGCATATACACGGGACATGCATGAAGTGGATGGTGTATTTCACTTTAACACACGCACATACACCCACACAGTTAACAAGTTAAGTAAAACACACGCTAACAATGTGAATGTGTAAAAAAATTTATTCACACACTCCCAAGAAAATTGCAGCAACACACGGACTTTTCCCAGAGCTGTGCTCGGCAGATCTTGTCGGAGCTTGTAAATGTGCACTCATATGTCGGCATGCTGAACTTTTTTTTTTTTTTGTGTACACTGTACTAACTTTAGTTTTATACTCTCATTAATCTCGAACTCTCAACAACTCGATGCAGTCAGACCTGAAACACAAAAACAGCAGACACACAAACAAAATCTTGTTTTACTGAGTTGGGTTATGCAAAAACACAAAAGTGCCAGCAGTGTTTGGTTTGGTCTGTTTTATGTACGGTTGTCTGGCAGTGCTTGTGCAGTCTTGGCTAATTGCTTTGCAGACAGAGGAGGCTCCGCCTGTTTCTTGTGCTGCGTCTTCTCATGGTGGAAGCCCAGAGCTTGTAGTTTGGCGGGAAGGGTGTTAGGGGGATTTCCATTCAGTCTCGAAGTCAAACTACACCCCACAACAGAAGATAAATATGTATAAACACGCTTTCAGTCACATCTGTGGCTTTTGTAGAAGATGAATGCGTAAACAAATGCGTCAGTGTGAGTACACTAGACAACATTACACAATCTTTGTACTGTATTGTGCTACTTATGGTTGGCTACAGCAGCAGTAAGAAGCTAAGAGTTTTGTAAGAGAAAGCAAACTGAGGAGAGATAAGGTATTTCTCCTCTGCCAAGGTCAGATCGGAGGCTGCCTTCCACACTGAGCAGAGGCCCTACTAAAAACACAGGTCAGCCTTTAAACAGCCAGAATGAATATTCATGCTAATGCTATATCAACTGGTATAACAGGCCTTAAGGTCACAGAAATATATCATCACAAAGCCGGAACTGTCGACTATTAACTGTAATTTATCTATCAGGTATTAACGTGCTGCTTTTGAGCCCCCGGCAATTAATGCGTTGTGTATGACATGCAGATTGTTGTTGCTGGCAACAGCCACAGCAAACTCCTCACCAGACGCTTCCTCTGATTAGAGGCAGCAATTCCCAAAATGCATCCAGAGGAGGTTTATTGCAGGGGCAGGACACGGTGCAATGTAACACACTTGCCCATAAGATTGAATACCTCAGAGCTGAGCCCCTGATGATGATCTGTATTGACGCCAGAGGGGCCTCCTGCCCACTAAATGCCTGGTATGGCAGGCACAGTGCCAGTTAATTAAAAGCCATGCCAAGACCGTTACAGTGAGAGGGGAACAAGGGGTTCTGTTTTTCCTGACCCTTCTGCTCACACTGTTCATCATCGCACACTCGGTATATTGGTCTGTGGCAATTCAATCTCTCACTTTGAGACACGCACTCAGCAAGTCCATCAATGTTAAAACTCATCACTCAACTCTTCTCCAGTACACCAGGCTTTATTCACCAAATGATTTCAGCTCTCTCACCTTCATCAGCCGGGTTGTTTCCAGTCTCGTGTACTGAGAAACAGGCATAAAAAACCCTAACCTGCCTTCCTCGTGTCAAAGTGGGTGTCAGTGTTCACAACTTAAATGAGGGGATGAAGTGGAACTATCTGTCTGGTCACAAAAAAAAAAAACACTATGAGAGTGAATTGTGGGAACATCAGGTAAACTTGTTCTGATGTCAACAAATAACAGCAGGCTAACGTTAAGTGCTAGCTTACAGTGCATCTCTCGCTAGTCCTTCCTGTCTTGCTAACCTAGCTGGGCGTTGCGTCTCTTGGTCCGTCTGTGTCTTGCTTACCAGCCACTTCAGCGCTGTGTTCTGTATCACTGCTGCATTATTAGGACAATAGTGTACAGCAGGAAGCAGTAATGTATGTTGCTGGATGAGAAAAATGATGAACACACGTAAGAAGAAACAAACTAGACGGCGGTTTCACATGACGGAGGACCAGCGCAGTCTTGGGATGAGCTGGGCAGAAGGTGAAAAACGAATCAACCTACAAGTGCAACACATTTGTGGGAACGTCTGCAACAGTGCGGGGAGGAACTTTCCAAAAAAATTTTCATTTCCAGCATCACAAGACTCTTTGGCTTCAGGATGAGTAAAAATTTTAGATTAAATTTATGATTTAAGGCTCCATGATTCCTTTTTTAAGAAAAAAAAATCTTCAGTAACAACTGGATTCCCTGTCAGGGTCAGCATCCAAACCTTGTATTTGTACGCTGTTTTATCTCATCCTTTGCTCTTGCGGGAATGTGTTTTTGTAAACAAGTCCTCTGGAGTTTGACCTGAGAGGGAACAGCATAGTGGCAGGTTTTGGAGTGATAAACTCTGGCCTCCTGAACTTTTCAGCTCCATGAACCCATTAACATTGCATTGTGTTCTGACCTGGACAAGGTTTCATCCCGAGCCAGGAGACAGAGGTTATCTGTCTTTTCATTTTCATTCACTTCCATTTGTCTAATTCCTCACACTGTTGGTACGAGTCTTTGCATACCTGTCTGACAGTGATTTATGTCCCTGTCATGCTGTCAATTTACTCCATCTTGTGTAAAAATAGACAACAGGCCTCTCTTATGCAACTCTGATCCTTCATAATGGGCTTTGAGAATAATTCCCTTGTTCATTTAAAATGAAAATGAGGTGAAGGAAAGACTGATTAGGTCATACCAACCTACCACAGTACACTCAGAAGGTCACCTGTTCACTTTAAACACTCCCTGAGAGATTCCTCACATTCCTGAGCTTTATAAAGTTATTTCTTTGAGGAGCTAGAAATAGGTAGCCCTTTGTGTGTGAGAGTGTATGTTTGGCTTACATGCCAGGTTAAGATCATATGAGCCATTTTATTTAACTTCCCTTGTTGGATATTCAGTCGTAGACGCTACTTAAGTGAAGCAGGACTGTTAAGCCTGAGTGTATTTATCTGTTGCTTTACTGTATTTTCTCTGTTTATCATGTAACGTAAGGCTGTGTCAGTTAATGGTGCTATGTGGAGCATTTTAACTCTGATAAACCGTTGCCACACCACTTTTGATAACAGCTGTATAAAAGACTTGCAGCTTTAGCAGGTTCATCATGAGGTTAGTTTTTGTATGTACTCGTCCAGATTGTATTGTAGTCACAAGGTGAGATAGCATTATAACGTAAATCAGGAAGCAAGTAAAAAAAAAAAGACAGATGGACAAATAACTTGCAACACATGGTTCATTTAGGGAAGTGAAAGAAAAACACCACCATGGAGGCGACAAGTTACAGCATCCTTACTAGAGGCCAAAGGCAACAGCAACCTTCAGCCATTTAACAGAAGAATTATATTGCTGTTCAGAACAGGCTTTAATGTTGTTTTCAACACTGCAGTTTTGTGTATTTGTGGGACACAGGGTGTCTTAGTGTGCTGTGATGATGACACAATAACAATGACAGGCAGGAGAACAGGTTTGAGAAAACTGACATGTGATAGAGTTTCACTTTCTTCCTCTCATGGTGGAAAGTTATCAACTGCCTTTTATACACTTCCACCTCAGGGAGATATATCCCTCTGACAGAAGCTGTCATTATTTAATCGTCATGTGAAAAACACGATTTATTCTTGCATGTGCTTTTATAAATCAGCACACCTTTTGTGGAGCAAGGATGAGTTCGATTTTCCATGGTACTTTTCAGGGAAAGGGCACAGGGCCTTTGTCGCTTTAAATATAAAATATCTGAAAATTGAGGTCAGGCTGAAAACAGCGCCCAGACGCATGTACACAACAAAAACACAAGCACACACTGTGCTCATGTGTTTATATGGAGTATGGGTAACTATCAAGCTGATGCTGACATCGTGGGAATTTCAGTAGTTCAGGACTTGACTACCTGTATAGTAAACAGTTAGAGGCTTTTATGGGAATTTACTAGGATTTTATTTCAATAGGTGAATTGTCACCACACCCAAACAGACGGAGAAGATCATATTTAGGTCAGTCAAATGGTGAGAGAGGTTTACTAAGTGCCAGTTTGCCCTCTAGTCCCATCTGAATATTCTGCTCTGGTTTCATTTCATCAAGTTGCTTTTATCCTTTTCAATCCTTTAATGTTTGGTGTTCCTGTTACCAAACCTAACAGGACAGCCAAAAGCAACAGTTTTTTTTTTCAATGTATTGTTTCATTGTCAAGATATGCAGATACATTGCTGTGGCTTTGCACCAACTGCACAGGCTATTGTCACGAAGAGGAAAACGTTTGTCGACACACTGTGGCAAGTCCTTAGAGAGACTGATAGAGATGTGCCTGGAAAGTTTGGTGAGTCACCACCAGTTGTGACTTTTGCAGTTAAATTTGACAGTTTTGGAGCAATAATGCTTATGGCTTTGTTGGTTTGACCTCACTAGTAAGCAAAGTTTGATAAAGGTGTGCACAGTGTTGGTTAGTCCAGTTCTCCTCTCTGAGAACACATGAGAACACGCTGTTCCCTTGGGACCTGTTCTTGGACTGGAGCTGTGATAAGCCTGAGTTCTGCTTGTATATGATAGCGTTGCCCAGTGTACATCAGTGCAACATGGTGTTTTATTGCCTGGAGGTGTTGGAAAGGTTCACCATTTAATTTATTTTGAGGACATAGAATAAATGGTACACACTGTGAGGCTGTACTGAGGCACACTGGTGCTTTGAGCTGTATTTGTTAGCGTTAGCATGCCGGCATGTGCACATTAACAATGTTAGCATAAGGTTTAGCAGGTTTACTATGGACACTACCATTCTAGTTTATGCATGCTAACATTTACTGAGGATGCAAGTAACATCATTAGTTTTTCATGTATTTGCATAAACCAAATATTGGAGCCATTTTGACCCGGTGTGAAAACTTTGACCTAATGGTAGTGCTAGAGGAAAAGTCATTGGATCACCAAAGTTAGTAGGATTCATCCTCTGGGGGCCATGAATGTACAATTCATCCAGTAGTTTTTGAGATGTCTCAGTCTGGATCAAAGCGATATCAAATAATCAACAGAGTTTTGTGCTCTCGAGATCTTTGCCACCAGCTAGCATGACTAAAAATAATGTGGCGGTTTGGCTTTAATGTGCCTTAATTAGCCAGAAACAAATGAAACAGATTTTTCTCTCTTTTTTTTTTGACTCACAATTATCAGCTTGCTAAGAATTTCACCTGAGGTACGGCCAGCCCATTATTACTGTTGCTACTCACACTGCTACTACCAAGAATGCTGAGCTCTTCTCTGACTTATATCACTGTTTTATTGTCTGTAATCACATTTTGTAGGCGCCTGTAACAAAGTTGTGCTTACATTAAACAGGCAATAGTAAGCCTGAATATTTTACATCCTGCACTGTTTTTAATGGGATTTGATTTGTTGCTGTTAGCTCAACCTATCGAGAGACACAAGTGGCACAGACTCTGAGAGTTTGCTCACTCTTGACCTTTAAACTGTGGCAGATAAAGACAGTGAGGAGGTTGAGGATGTAAACTGATGCTATGACATTAACTATGGTGCAAAATGTGAAGACCTGCAAGATGATGAGAATAGGTATGCATCTGTGTGCATTGAGGGTCTGTTTTTGGAGTTATCTGATACATGCTGATTTGCTGGCACACAGATTGTATTGTCTGACAGTGAATTGGAGTGTATCCCAGTGCACCAGATGATGCAGGTATATCTGTTACCTGGATTGTTGTCCTTGTCACACCACACGTCTTCCTTCCTTCCTTTCGGCTGTTTATATTTAATTCATTGAAAACCAAGAGCATGAAAACAGTCAGCGGAGCACACAGCTTTGACCAGGATGAATTTGTCCCGGCTGAACATACTTTCTTTTAGAGAAACAGCGTGCCCTCAGCTCTTTCCCACTGTCATCACAGTGCGTTCAGTTGGGTTTGTGCTGATTAGAGAGGCTTAAGCACCTGGCAGACAGCTCCCTCAGAGCTGGAGAGAATGTCTCTGCATGGCTGTCAGCCTGGCGGTGCAAAACAAGAGAGAGGGGCAAGTTAGGGCAGGGACACGAGGTGTGTGTGTGGGGTATTTGCATCTGTTTGATTCCCATGAAGCAGTCCTAGGAAGAGTCGCATCACATGAATGTCAGTTTGTCTGTGTTGACATTTATGTGTGTGGTGTTGTATCTAACTGTCTCAAACTGATGCTTTGTACAATACATTTTAACTCTACTGAGCAACTCATCTGTCTTTCTCTTCGCCCTCATTCCTACCGTTCTGTCCTGCACATGTAGGAGAGCAGCGACTCCATAAAAATAAATCACTTGTCCGGCCCTTTTGAAACTGTCTTCACTCTAAGTCAATCTTTCTTCTAGGTTTAGAAAAGGGCATTTTGGTGTCAGGCAGAGCCGTAGCTACCGCTCAGGACAGTGAGGTCACAGCGACCTGCAGGGAGGTTTACATTCTACAGATAAGATGAAGTAACACGTTGGTATTTTACAGGCTGAGTCCAGCACTACTGACTGCATAAAGTTAAATGTTTGCTTTTTTAGCCCCCAAAAAATAAGATTTTCCAACTCACCCTCCAAAATGTGAGGCCTGACAGTATAATACTAATTTATGTACATAAAATTTACATAAATTATAGTTGAACAGTGAACCTAAGTGTTTAGGTTGTGTAGTTAGTTGCAGTTCGATAAATGTTAAGAAAATAAAAATAAATGATTACTCCTAAAATAAAAATTAAATGAAAAAAATTAATCAAAAATCACTTTACAGTGTGGTGTTGTTCATCTAAACTCAGCAGGCATAGCTACAAGTTAATAAGTATTATATATCATGAACACACTTCACTGCTGTCTGATTCACTGGCTGTAGTTTGTTTACTTTAGTTGGTGATGCAACACATTTCCTCAGCCCCCTCTGTGTCTGTTTACTGCCAGAGAATCCATATTTTACCAAAACAAATTTACCAACAGATGTTGACTCATTTACAATGTTCTATTTAAATCCACCATTATTTACATGTCATAAAATTTCATCATAATTCCCCCCTTGAGCAGATATATATATATATATATTTTTTTACATATTGTTTTTCCTCTCTGGAGGCTGAAGTCTGCAACGTATAAACTGGATAAACTGGTCATGCAGTATCACATCCATTAGATTTAGTGTGTTTATCCAAATCGGAGATGTAAACATCAGTTTGGGGTTCATACATAATCACTAGGAGCCCGTTAATACGGTCAGCATCCACACAATCCAGCAGTGACAGATGGTGTCTTTAATATGACAGTGATTAATATGGACACAATTACAATGTGATCACAGCACCAGTGATAATATGAGCCCCTCATTAACATGCAGTCATGCCCCACCCATCACTCCAGGCCTCCCCGCTCAAGTGTGTTCTGTCATGGTAACTAGAAAAATGTTGTCCTAAAACTGACTCTCATGTCAACTCTCTGCTTACATCTGTTGGCCGAAGTATCCTCTTTAGTATTGAGTTGTATTAAAACAGTGATCTGTTTCATCTTGTTACTATGCACATGGTAACACGTGATTCATTTCTTTTCTTTGCTTTGTAAACTGCTTTTGTCTGACTTGCTCGGTAGGATCACGACCATGGGAATGTTTTCCATTTGTTCAGATGTCACACATTCCATGTCATGTCTGCTCAGCACACCAGGAAGTGAACAAACCGCCTGGCTGCAGATTGGTTTTGAGGTGTTCTCAATGGAAATTAAAAAGAAAAAAAAGAATTTGTTGCAACAACAGAAATTTCACTCAAAAACAAGTTTAAAAGCTGCTCCTCTAGATCAGAAAATTCATCTCTTGATTAACTGAGGAATTTCAGATCCTCTGTCGTCCTCTGTGTTCTCGCTGCATAGAACACTTTAATGTAGTGCTGCTGGAAACAATAGGGAACATTTTTCACATGTGTGACCATGTGCAGTGGAGCTGCAGGCCTCTTTTTAAAAATGTTTCACATCTTGTTTTGGGACAAGATTAGTTTAATTCACTGACTCCCCCTTGTGGCAAAACAATAAAGTTATGTGTCTGTTAATGAGGTCTGAGGAACATTATCTGTGCTGCCATATATATATATATCTATATTGGAATTGTGTATAATCAAACAAAGCAGTGTATTGTTATTTATTTAACAGAGCAAAAGCTGTGAGAGAGCCACCCGTGACGCCTTCCTACCTCAAATCCCTGACAACAGCTTTCTCTTTCCTTTCAATGTTTACATGTATGATCTCACTTTGATCTGTGTCCTAACTGACCAATCCGGGGCAAGCATGCCTGCTGATGGGGAGCAACAGTGGGGATGCTGGGTATCTTGTTGAGCAGAGGCGGGGGGGGGGAGAAAGAGAGAGAGAGAGAGAGGGATGGCAGGAATTAGGCAGCTGAGGATTAGTGTCTGAGCTCTGATTGTCTATTGGCTGTAGAGACCGTCTCTGCTCTGCATTGCCCTGAACTGACAATAACAACTTCATCAAAAACAAGCAAGATTATCATGCTGTCATCGCAGGATGTTTTTTTGAACTGACAGACTGCAGACTGGACCTTTTTTAGATCTCATTTTTGTTCTTCTTTCTTTTACACAACTTAGACATAATTTTGTTGCGCTTTTACATGAGAGGGAACATGGTGGTGCTTCTGACTAATAACTCCAGTGCTAATATCCACTGTTTTCCAACAATCTTCAAGAGGAGAGGTAAGTGAAAGCAGCGCATGTCAATTGTTTCTAAGTTTGAGACAATGCCTGATTGGTTTATAACCCAAGCCAGTTTTTCATTCTCTGATTTGTTGAAATTTCTTTTTTTGCTGTTCAAGTATTTCCAGGTCAGGCTGGATCGACCGGCTCGCCTAAGACAGGCAATAAAGTAATTAAAGTGTGGTCATTCACTGTAGATGTCAACCATAAAAAAACTGTCACCGTCAGTGTGTAATGTTTACTCTGCTGATACATAACGTGCTGTGATTCATAGTCCCACTTTAACTGTTGATGCTTGTCAGGAAAACAAATAATTGGAATTTTGTGTATTTATAGATACTTGATTATTGGAATTCTAACGCCAGAGCACCCGTAATGCTGTTACAGAAGAGGCAGCGGTAACAATTAGTAACGATCACTGAGCACATGGCTGTCAGGGCTAATTCCAGCATGGTCTTAGAGCGACAGCGCGGACAGTAGAGTGCAGTAGGTGGCTAAATGTAGAGCAGCTGTCAGCATTACATAAAAGTGTCTTAGCAGGTTGTTTAGCCCAATGATCCCAGACTGTGCCCTGGAAGCATGAGGGCACCACATTTATCATAGAGCTTCATCACATGCCAGCAAATTGAAAGCTACTGTAACATTATCATTGATTTTATGTAGTTTCTTACTTGAAATTATTATTAAATCTTTTTAAATTCTATCTAAAATGCAGAAATGACAATAACCCATACAGAGTTTTGCACTTTCTGAGTAAAGTCGTGACATTAAAACCAGAAACTCAACTTTGATTTTGTGTGACAGTAAGTCACTAGAGGAGGTTTTTCAGGTTTTTGCAGTTCGTATGACTTTTGTCACTTTTTTGGATGGTGCCCATTGTTAATGATGTGGTGTTTCAGGTATTTTATAATGAGTTGATGAAAGATTGAACTGATATACTATACATGCAAGATGTTACAGCAATTTAATTAGTGTCCTTTTCACTGTCTAATTAAATAGTACTTAGGCCAGAAAAAAAAGTGTAATACCAAGCATATGTTGCTGGAGGTAGAGTTTTGATTTGATAATCCTCTCTTAAAAGTCATTGTCAGAGTCACTTGAGTTTAATCCGGCACAAGTGGAACTGGAGTTCAGCCTTTTTAAATGCACTCACACTCTCAAACATATTTACCGTTCTAGCGCTTAAATGTCTCTGGCAGATACCTGACTGCCCATATGGACCCCTCATCTGCTGTTACAGTAACACAGAGCTTTGGGTTGATCCAGGCTGATCCCCTCTCCCTTCTCTTTACTTCAAGCTCTCCCAAAGCGAGGTGATGACAAGACCCCGGCACCCCCGCTGCTCCAGGAGAATGTGTTCATTGAGGCCAGCAGGCCCAAGTACCTGGAGGACCTTCACTCAGAGGCCCTGGAGGCATTGAAAATGATGCAGCAGGAAGGTACGATTCACTCTCGTGATAACGCTCTTTACACCTCAGCACTAAATTAGAGGTGTCCCGTGCCAGCATGTTGATAATGGTCTGCATATTGCTCAAGAGGGTGTGCACCAGAGGATATATAAACACTGTTTTGAATGTCATTTTAAATCTACAGAGTTAAATGTTCCCTTGCTTGCAGAAACCAATAATGGAGTGGAGTACCAGGATAATGAAAGCACCATTGTAAGTGACTTTTGTAAGAATTGCTGTTTTCTTACACACACACTGCAAATTCACTGTTCTTGAGCAAGTGATTTTTTTTTTCTTCTCTCTCTCCTTTTGCCAGTCAACAATGACGATCCAAACAGACGGAGAAGGTGGAGGTTTTATGACAGACAGCACCATTCCTGACACATCCTCTGTCGTCTCTGTACAATCATCCGTGTCCACTAGATCGTCCCGCTCTGGACTCACCAGGCAAGGTAACCTCACCATAGTTCAGATATTCCTCTTGGTCATTACACAACATATAGTGATGCACACACACAAAGTTGTATAAAATTATTTAACTTTTAATGGGTGACACGTAAAGATTGGTTTCAGTTTAAATTTAATTTTTTTTAAGGATCAAAGAATTAAGTCTCTTTCTCTTTTCTCTCATGCTTCGCTTCTCCCAGGATCAACATTCAGGCCCTTGAACTCTGGGAAAAAGTCAGAAAAGACGAAAAGGAGAAGACACAGGAAGACTGTCGTGGGTATCCCACAGCATGTTCAGAGAGAGCTGGGTACGCAGCTAGTACTTTAAATGTGTTATTTACAAAAGACATCTGTCTGGGAATGTCTTTAAATTGTATGTGCCATGTTTACAAATTTCACGGTATTAATGTTACTGTGTTGTGTTTAGAAACAATAGAATGCTTTATTTGCATTTCCTTAATTGTTATATGAACTTGTGCTAATTGGTCCTCCTGTCTTCTATCAGGGTTGGACAGAGTGGGTTGGACAGTGACTCAGAAGTTAGATGAGGAACATTATAATGGTGAGACTGACGACAGCCCCACCACTGATGGCCCACAGCAGGCAGCAAAAAGGGGAGCTAATGCCAACCTTCAGGGCATGAAGGTGATCCACCCCCTCAACAAAGACCAAGTCGAGCAGCTCGGTGCTACCCATGCTGGTCATAGGGACGACCTGGCCTTGTTACACCGCCTGGGTCCTGACTTGTCAGGTGAACAGAGGCCCCGGTCCCTGGCCGTTCCCTGGATGACCACTGCCAACAGCCTCCAGCAGGAGCCGCCCAGTCCTGTCATGTCCATGTCACCCCAGGCTGCTTACATGTCCAAAATAATTCCCAATGCTGTGTTGCCACCGTCCATCGAGGTGGTAGAAATCAGCCGAGGACGGAGTCGCAGCAGCCTCCGCACTGTCAGCAAGAGCAGCCTGCTGCTCTCCAGCCCAGCCCCCTCCCGTGCTTCCTCTAGAGCCTCTTCATCCAGAACCACCTCCTCCAGAGCCTCCACCATTACCTCCGCCTCCCGCCGCAACTTCCCCAATCTGTCCGACAGCTCTTGTTGGAGCAACTCTGAGTCATCAGAGACCTTAGTGTCTGACTCCTCAACCATCTCCAGCAGCAGCACCCCCAGGCAGCAGAGGTCACAGAACGGAGATGACAAAGTCAGTGTTCACTCCTCCATCAGCAAGGCTTCCAAATGCACCTCCAATGGCAAGCTCATAGGTAAAGGCGATGCAGTTAAGAAAGATGGGCAGTTTGCACGTAGCCTCTCTGTCATGAAGCCCAAGAGGGCTCCTCCTCCTCCAAGCCGCTCCTATTCCCTCCACAATAAGAATAAGCGACGATCACGTGATCTCGCAGAAGTTAGGAACATTTCAGGGGAATCTTCTCTCCATAGAATCACCAGCTCAAGGGAGGAGAATGAGAAAAACAAGTCGAGATCTTCCCCTATGTCCTCCAGAGTCATAGACAGCCCCGGCTACAACGCTGACACCAGTTCTCTGGACGACTCAACAGGCTCCGTGTCATTCAGTCCCACGAAATCCCAGGCGCTAAAGGCAGGGGAAGCTGCAAAGGTTGAGGAAAAAGGTTCCAGAGATACCCCACAGGAGAAGCAGGAACCACTTCAGGAGAATAAGCTAAGCAAAATAATCTCCCCGTCCAGTGGCTACTCCAGCCAAGATGCCACGTCACCACAAATTTCTAAACCGCATCACAGCTCATCTCCAAGTCACAAGAGAGGCATCTTAGCAAAGCTTCAGAGGTTATTTCCTGGGTCCACTTCTGCTGGTTCAGCTCCATCCTCTCTCACACAGCCGGAGGCTCCTGAAAACACTAAATCCACTGGGGACCCTAAATCTGACTCAGTCGACACAGTCAGCACCCCTGTAAGGACCTTGAGAGACCTCTTCAACATCCCTCCGCACCCTAAAGTCCACGCACCTCCGCCCCCTCCTCCAGAGGTATGGGCTCACAGCAAGCGTACCTTTGAGTTGCTGCTGGGACCCCCGGCACCTGAAAATGTTTACGCCATCATAAAGAAGAATCCAAAGGACAGGAGACAGCAGAGGCAATCCCCCTCTGCATCTACAGAGGGCTCTGTGAAGAGCTTGGCGGTAGAAAGAAAACACAAGAATCCAGCTGTAACAGTGGATGTGCTGGAGAGACAGAAAGTTCAAGATAGTGTGATTTTGAATGCAGAGATTCATAAAGAGAATGACGAAAGACTGGCTCAGAATGTAGATTCGAAAGGAAAAAGCACAGTGGCAGAAAAAGATGAGAAAGTAAGAGTAAGTGACATATTAAATGGGATGTTAGTGAAGGCCGTAGAGAAGCGTGAAGAAAGGCTGGCAGCAATGAGAGGAGAAGAAGACGCCAAGAAGACATCCGTACAAGCTACAGAGATAGAGACCCACATCGGTACCCTACCTGCCATTTCATTAGTACAAATTTCTCCATCCCCATCTCCTCCTGTGTCGCACCATCCTCCTCAACCCCTCGCCAAACAGACCACAGAAGTCGCTTCTGTTACATCAGTACGAGCCGTTGTATCCCCAGAGTCGTCCTGGCCCCCACCACCTCCACCAATGGCACAGGCGGGTGTCGGTGGGCCTGATGAGATAGATTTTCCCCTTCCTCCTCCCCCATTGTTTGGTGAGGTAGGGTTAGTCATACCTGTTGAGGTGCCACCAGAGAGGCCTGTTCCTAGTGGTGACTCCTCTTCTACATCTGTTGTATCAGTGGTGACAACAGTGACCACAGAGGCTGAACCACAGAAGTCCAGTTCATCCCAGGGGACTGCACCTCCACCACTGAGTATCCCTCCTCCCCCACCCTATACAGCTCCCCCTCCACCACTTAAAGAAGTCTCCCCTCCAGTCTCCCCTACAATTAAAAAGGTCTCTCTGCCACCAAAAGAGGCCTTTCTTCCACCACCTAAAGAGTTCTCTCCTCCACCTAAAGAGGTTTCTCCTGTGAGGCTCAAACAGTCCTCTCCTCCTCTGTTTCAAGAAGTCCCCCCTACCCTTGATAAAGATGTCTCCCCTCCACTGGTTATCAAGGTCTCCCCTCTGCCTCCTGAAGAGATCCCCGCTCCATCTGCTGAAGTGGTTGCTCTATCGTCTTCTAAAGAAGACGCCTCTCAATCTTCTGAAGGAGCGACACTTGTTAGCAAGCTCAATCCACCACAAAGTATTCCACCTCCACCACCGCTCCCATCACAACCCCAGTTGTCAGAGCAGGATGTTGATGTTCCTCAAGAGAATGTCCTCTCAGCTGAAACTAACCCAGTTTCATCAAGCAGTATTCTCACTCCCCCTCAGAGTATTCCACCTCCACCTCTCATAGACCTTCTGCACCAACCTCAAGTTGTACCCTCGAACACTGATGGTCCAGCAACCAACGAGGCCCCACTTTCGCCACCATCTGAAATCTCAATCCCACCAGCTCCTGAAACCTCTCCTACACCAGAAAAGGTTCAAGAACCTGCTCCTTCTCCATCTGTAAACATCCCTTTACCTCCACCTCTACCTGTGCAGGGTCTTACCAGCGTTAATCACCAGCCTAGTCAAGCGAGCACAGAAAACCAAAGCCAAGAGCCAACCCCTGCCAGCGTTGTACAGGAGGAACCCACTCCCATTGTCACCCCCTCCCTCCTGCAGATGGTCAAGTTGCGGTCCGTCAACAGCAGTCCTGAGCCCCCTAAAGCTCAAGAGCAACCACAGGCTGAGGTCACAATGAGGAAACAGCAGCCCAGCAATCAGGTCCCAACTTCATCCGCTAGTGGAGAAGCTCCTCAAAAGCCCATCAGAAGGTCTCTGATAATGACCTCTCCCCCACCCACTTCTCCATCTGTCATTGTCACTTCACAAACGGCTCTGCCCAAGTCCCAATCTCTTGTGGCTCCATCTGCATCTTCATCCACAGTCACCTCCCCTATGAAAAAGTCTCCTCCTGCCATGACTGTCTCTCCTTCCATGAACCTACAGGAGGCCATCCGCCTGAGGACAGCAGCCAGATCAAAAGAGAGCCCTGTATCTCGCCTCAGCCTGCACTCACCTACATCACCGATAGACCTCCGTAAGTCCCCCTCTAGCACAGCAAGCTTTATCTTCTCCAAGAACAACAAGAAGGTGATGATTGAGAAGAAGCCGGCACCGGAGGCCAAGGCAAATGTACAGAATAACCTGGAGGTTTCCTCTGTAACAAAAGTGGTGAGTGAAGCAGAGTCGGTGAAGAAGGGAGGCAAGGTGCCACCACCGGTAGCAAAGAAACCCATATCGAAGGCCAAAGAGAATGAGACCAGTGAAGAAACGGAGCAAACTGCAGGACAGCAAGCCCAGGAAGAGAGTATCCAAGGTAAGAGATATTATTCTCTGTCAGACTAAGACTGTAATGCTGTAATGTTATTCGATTTGAAACAGTATGAACAAAACTCAGCCATGCTAGCAGCTCTGTGAAGTTGTACTTTGGCACAGCTTGGGCTGAATGCTTATGACAACATGCTAACTGAAATGCTAACATGCTGTTATTTAGGCTGCATTCATGTCATATTGTTTAGACTGTAATTACAAGCAAACTTACTCAGAAAAAACATTCATGTCATCCTCCAAACGGCAATTCTGAGAGTGTTAGCAAAATGGACACAAAACCATCATTGGTAACAGCTACATCTAAACAAAATCAAATAGTATCTTTTATAGAATAAATTCACCTCATTTAAAAAGAGCCGTACGCCATTCGGTTGTATATGGTTTCAATCAACAAACTGCTTCAAATACTAAACAGCAAATGTTGCTAATTTAGGCTTTTTAAATGATGTGTCTACAAAGTTAGTAGTGGGATTAACCAATTGGAATAATGGGGAACACACCTGAGTCAAATTAACACAAGGTTTTCCTGTTGTTTCCACTCTCCTGACATGAATACAGCTTTAGCAAGTGTAAGGTTAGCTTATTAGCATGCTAATATTTGCTAATTAGCACTAAATGCAAAGCACAGGTGAGCCTGATGGGATTGCCATCTGTATTGCATGTATTTGATCAGAAAACAAAGTTTTGAACACATTAAAGACATGAAAACTCAGGGGATCATTGAGGTTATTAAAGTTCATCATGGATTTAATGAATGAATGACTGTGCAATATTTCATGGCAATCCAGCCAACCAACATTGCCTTCCTTAGAGCTATGCCATTAGCTGGGCTAAAAATCCAATCAGTTATTGTTTTATTTTGCATCTCTATTGTATATGTCTTCAGCACCCAATTAAACTAACTGCCTTCATTCTCCAACCTCAGATGCTGCAGAGAAAACAAATGGGACAGCAGGTACTGTTGAAGGAGGAGAGACATCATCAACATGATTAAGACTGAAGGAGACTGGGAAGGACTTCACACGTAACACTGAATTCACTGCAAGTTGGTCTTTGTGTGAGAGAGACAAGAAACTGAATTTGGACAGATGACATGCTTATTTCAAAAACTACATTTTGAAACATTCTGGATTTTATAGAAAATCCTTCGAATGTCATGTTAATGGTGTGGGTCTTAAAGTACACATTTTGCTTTTTACTAAGAATAAATAGTTTATCTTCCTTTGCCAGAGGGCACTCTTGAGTTTTACTGTTGCAGGAGATGGGAATATACTGCCCTCTAGTGTCGAACAATGATTGTACCACTTATGTCCTGCTGATTCAGAGCTTGTAGTCAGTACTCATAACAATGGGACTTTTGGGCTCTCATCTGTAAATATAGCAACATTTTGTACATTTACCATATCCAGTAATGATGGATCTGTGCTTTAAAGTTCTGTCCCCAAAGAGTTTCCACACCAATAATATTTGTTAAAAAATTATTAATTATCTTAAGTTATTTTTCCTGTCATGTTCAGAGGAGGGTCTCCACAGACAGAATGTCATCTTTGCAATGTCGCATTAAACCCCACTATCATCATCATATCAATCAAGTTTGCTTGTATAGTTCGTAATCATAATCAAACATATGTTTTTCTCAAAAAAATCCCACACCATTTATGATTTAAAGCTATCCATGTGCATGACCACTGATTTCACAAAGAGACAGAGCAGACATCATAAATACTGAAATCATTGTTTTGGAGCACATTTTCTGCTGCTTTTAGTTACTGATCATGGAGTTATTGTGGCTCAAACAGTGGGATATTTCTGTGTTGAACTATAATATATTTGAAACTGGTTTCAGACATTGTAATGTAGTACATGATCATTTATAATGGAAAGAATAAAGATTTATGGACAAATGAAATCATTGACTGAGGAAGATTGCTGTCCAACACTGGCATGCATGCATTTCTTATTTCATCCCCGTTATGTTTTAGTAGCACCTAGTTTGAGACTCACCAACAATTACCATGTGCAATTTTAGAAAAGAAATGTTGTCTTAGTCTGATGTAAGTTATGATAAAAGACAGTTCGTCAGTTGCATTTTCATGTTTATTTTTATTGAAATGAAATTAACTAAGAGTTAGAACAGTCTCAGATTCTTTGACCTAATACTACCTCCATGTGAAATACCAAGTCATCTCCCTGTGATCTGCTACATCTGCCAGACCGTCATCTCTCTTCCACTCCACCTCATAGGCTCTTGTCCTCTCATCCTCCTCACCTCCATCTGTATACTTCCTGTTTCCTCCCTCACCTTCAGAGTCCAGTGGCTGCACCTCTCTCTGTAGGGTGACTTTTAGTTGCTCCAGCTGCGCCCAGTGACGGAGCACTTCACCTTCCTTCTGATTCAAATGGATCACCTGCTGTGTGTCAGAGATCTCATCTTCTCTTCCCTCAGGTCTTTCTTCCTCTTCTTCACCTTCAAAGAAATCCTCCTCTACTTCATACCCTGAGCCATCCACTCCAAACTCATTCGAATCCTTTACTTCTGCCTCTTTCCTCTTCTCCACTAAAACACCGTGCCTGAAAACTAGTTCCTCTAACTCTCTGTCATCTGTCATCACTTCAAGGATAACCCTGCTTTCCGCTTCATCTTCTTCAAGCTCCTCTTCCGTGTAGCCCTCTTCCTCTTCTTCATAATCATCATCATACTGAACTACATCTGCACTTTCCCACAGAGACTCCTGACCGTGCAGCTCATCAATGTGACGACTCACTGTAGTCTCGTCTTCTCTGCCCATGATGACCAGGGAGGGGCTGGCTGGTAGAAAATCATCTCCTGCTGTGTACGGCTGATCAGAGATTAGCAGCGACTCACTGCTGGCAGAGCCTTGGAAAAAAAAAATTCAAGATGTCAAAAGTCATTTTAAATGTTGTTTGAGTTGACTGTTAAAAGATATGACACTTGTAGTGCAAGAAATCAAAGTAGGTGCTTGAAGATTTGCTTAAAATCTAATAAATTCAAAAAAAGAAAAGAAAAAAAGACTGTCACAGACCTGACATCATGGCCCTCCGGGTTTTAGTGGTCACACATTGTGAATCACAGCATTCACATATGGAGTTGTCACCGGTGAGGGCCCTCCACCTATCACAGCAGAGGCACAAAATATGCTCAGTCCACTTGGAAACAGTGAAAAATGAGTCCTGGTAGGGGAATTACAGCACTGATGCTCACCTGTTCCCTCTGTAGGTGCAGGATTTGTGTGCAGGACTCGGTTCCTCTGATGTGACAGATAATTTGCAGTGAATGCTGACCTGAAATGGAGACAGAGTTAAGCCACAATCGCAACTGTGTAAATCCAGAAGAGCCATAGCTTCTTCAGTCTCACCTCAGTGTCAGGATCAGCAGTAAACTGGAAGGCCTTTAGGGAGAATCGCAGGGTCCTGTCTGTCCGATAGATGAACCAAGAGGCTCCTGGGTCTCTCTTGCTGTCCAGCATACAGCTATGGATGACACCAACATGACACTGATCCCAAATCGCAAATCAGGACAAGGGAAGAAAAAAAAACAAACAAGAAATTTTAAATACCTTACATACCCAAACTTGTCGATGATGGTGTATTTGAGGGATGATTGAGAGCCACTGGATGGTGTTGCATAGCAGCTACTGATGTACAGTTTTCCTCCAGAGGGGAGATGAGGAGCAGAGACCTGGACATTTACTGTCTGTCCAAGCTGGTACACGTGGGACTTGGCTGGTATGCTCCATGAATCTAACAATGGAGGGTATTACATCAAATTAAGCCACTTACTTCGAGATTTATAAAAGTCTGAAGGCTGCAACAGCTCTGAACTACAGGTGACACGTCTATACCAGCCATCAACTCGATCTGGAAGTCACTGGGACGCCCCTTCAGCGTTTTACGCACGACAGCAGTTTGCCAGGTGGGTTTCACAGCCAGCTGGTACACATGATGGTTCCTGGACAGGTTTTGCAAGGATGTTAGAAAGTTGGCCTTTACACACAAGATGTTGAAAATAGCAAAGAGACAAAGTCCAACCTCTGATAACGGCATTCAATGTTTATATCAATCCGGTGCGCCCTGCTAGGTAACCGTTTCGGCGAAGGCTCATAATGGAGCACGAATTTGTAGACCAGGTAACCCTGGGGCACCTGTCGCGCGGGGTCACAGTTGTGATTACAAGATTAAAGACGCTGGGTTTGCATAGTCTGGAAACAAATGTCACTAATGGTCATCTTACCTCGCGCACGGCATCACACGCTGTCAGAGGATACGTGAAGAGGATGTCACCGTACGGTCTGAGAACCCCGTTGCTTTTGCAGCTGCTGCCTAATTTCAGCTCCTGTGCATCTGCGCCCAGACCGTAGAAAGCTGGTTTGACCCGCACGACAAAGTCAGACGTGGAGCAGGTGACAGAGACGTCTGGGAGGAAAGCAAGGTGCGACCGGACCTTTGCCTCGGGCTTTACAGGGCGCATGGATCGAGGTGTTACAGGTGTGGGAGCAGGGTGGGGCCTCTTAGAGCTGAGCTGAGACAATGGAGCGGGTGATCTGTGGGGGGATTTCCTGTCGCCTGTTGTTGACAGTTTGATTGGATCGGATTTTGGAGTACCCAGTTTGAAAACCTTTTTCCTTCTAGTAAATTGAGATTCATAAGTGTCCGCTGCACAGCCGAGGAGGCCAAGTGATAAAACACTCCACAGAATATAGAGATGCCACTTTGTTTTCATTGCAACAGACTGCTGTCCTTCTACCTTTCCCTTTCAATGTGCGCGTGAAGCCCCCGCTCACTCACGGCTGGATGTAATTAGTGGAAGATAAATTGACTTCCTGTTTCCAAGCAGACGAGGTTTGTTTGCTTGTCTCCGAAAGGAACCATCGCTGTGAGAAGGTTCAACACAAGCCTCACATTAATATAGCCTACAATAAGACAAGGCTAAATGACAAAACCATACTAAATATAAACTAAAATGTCTAGCAAACAAAGCTCCTCCGGTAACCCACTGAAACAAGTGGTTAAATATTCTACACATAAAAAGGTGAGGTGGATTTTTTTTTGACAAACTTTATTCACAGACTTAAAATTACAAATGTACAGCACATCGCTTCTTCAGATTTATATATTGCTCATCATAGTCAGACTTAGAAAAAAATATTTACAATTTATACATACAGCAGCATATAAACACCAAGGAAAGATGTAATGTGCTTCCTTCAGTTAATTTAGTGCAACTTCAAAGGCCTAAAAAGGAAAACTATGCAGGAATATATTAAGGTTTAGAACTTAAATCTTAATCATTTATGCAGTGAGGGTCTGAGATCATTTGAGGTGAAATCAAGTGTACGAAAGTGAGGACAATTTTCCTGGATATAAGAGATCCTTGTAATAGAAAATCTGGGTTTGTGCTGCTGTTTTAGAGTCACAATACTATGAAGGCAGATGGTTTAATCACATTATGGCAACTTGTGATATTTTTTCTTACAAAAAGAAAAAATAAATGAAATGTTTTCCACAGGACTTCAAAATCACCCGGTCACATATCCATCAACAACCATTCGCTGTTAATAAATTATTATACACATGTGCTTTCATAAGAAAAATTATAATCCCTTACTTTAAATAAATAGTTAAATAAAGCATTTTTCTTCCCCTGGGAAGTGAAAACATGCTAGATGAAATGACTTCATACTGGAGTTGACTTTGCTGTAACAGCTTATTCAAAAACATCTTTTAAACCTGATGGAGATCAGCTATGTTTAAACACAAAAAGGTGTGATGGGAAACCCTTTTCAGTAGCAAAAAGAAAAATAAACCCAACAATCGGAGTAACAAGTTCAACAGAAAATCTCATTGCAAGTTATTATACAAGATGTGCTTATAAGGCAGTGATTCACATATTCTACATTCACTACATAATATCATGAGGTGCCTTTTCCCCTTTAGAAGATTCAAGTACTATTACAGTTTTTGCTTTGATGAAATGATCTATAGGCAACAACACAATCCACAGAAAAGTAGAAATTGGGGGAAAAAAGTGGCTCCATACATCTCCAATTAGTGGAATAGTGTTGGTATGCCCTTTATGAATATCGGCTGAAACTATATGTTTCCTTCAGAGAACTCTCCGAATGGAAAGTTAGAGCTGATCTCAGATATGGTAAACATCAAAGGTAATATCACACTCAAATCTGCACGAGTGAAGGTCTAATCTTGTAAACTAGCAAATAAATACTTCATAAAAAAAAAAATACCACAAATCACAAGCAGTGTCCCAATTCCAACCTTTTATAACCAGGTTTTAAGGATGTAGTGCAGTCACACTGGAGGTGTGACAAGAAGGAAGTAGAAAAGCACTACTGTCCCACAATGCAATGCACAAATGAAATGAAGGTGCTGCTTAAAACTAGTCAAGGTAGATAACATTGTATATAACTAAAGGACCATCTCAGTAAACAATAAAGTGACACATCTTTGGAAAAATAGTTTGATTTCTCTTTGTTGAGGAAAACGCAAACCAAGATGAAATGACTACAGCTCCCATGAGCCTTAGCCATTCACTTACAGGAGCTGTAGTTGGTGAAAATGTGTTTTATCTTTGTTAGAGTGATGGAGTGATAAGATTTTACTGTCCAGTTCAGTGGTAAAGACCCTTTTAGGTTAAAATATGGACAGATCCCAGTGTTGAGTTTCAGCTAAACAAGGAAAAAAAACCTGCAAAAAAATGTTGAAGTGAAAGCAACAAGAACAGAAGTTAACCCGCAACTTTGGCTCTACACTAATTGTGTATGTTTCTTAATTGTAGTAAATGCTGTTTAATTGGGACACAGCTGGAGATAAAGGAAAACAGAAAATACTTGAATCACACATAAGATGACACTGGGTGGCCACTAGAGGGCGACGTAAACCTGTGTAATCCACTGGAGGGAGACGATCAATGCTGATGATGTTTGGGCAGCAGCGGTATCTGCGGTCCCTTCTCTGTTACTACAGATAGTTGGTGGTCATGTCCCTCGACTGCCTGTGTAAACTTGTAAACCAGCAGTGGTGGTTGGCTCATCCTCCGCCAGCTACACGTTGCTCCCAAGTGCTGAAGCTTCTGACTCGGAATCTGTTTCGGAGTCCCTGTTTAAAGAACGGGAGAGCAGCCAAGAGTCACACACAAAGGATTTGGCTTGTGCAGACAGGGTGCAGGATACATGCAAACAACAGGACAAAGTTTATTTGAGTATTTCATTTGAATTTAGCTCGGTTATACAGACAGGAGCTGAATTTAGCATCTCACCGGTGTGTTTACTGTGGTCAGATATGAGTCCTGCAGCACAACAATAAGTGCCCACCCCTGTTAAGTTATCCCAGAATGAATTATAAACTACTGTGTGTGTGAGTGTTTATGTGTGCATTTCTCTCCTCACTTACAGGATCTTCTGCAGCAGTTTTTGGTTGCCATGCCTCCTCTCTTCATCAATAGGGTAGGTCCTCAATATCAACAGTCCCACAATAATAAGACACACAGGCACAGGAGACACCAGCACCTTCAGGGTTAAACTGACTGCCTCGGGTTGTGAGCAGCTCCCAGTCTTATAGTCGGCAAATCTGCGGAAAAATGCAGAAAGAGGGACAAAAGTTGAGCTGATGTGAGTACAGTTTGGCAAGATTGTTAGTTGGAGGATTATGTGATTGTTAACCACATGACCACTGGGACTGATGAGCTGTAATGTGGAGTTAATCTCATATAGCGTTAGAGATCACAGGTGTGCAGATTTTAGCTGAAGGCTGATTAAATTTTAAGGATAGTGAGGATGAAAACACAAATCTACATGAGAATAATTACAGAAGTTATACATGATCAAGAACGGATCAATTAACTTACTTCAAACTGAGGGTAGAGATACCCAGGGATATCCCAGAGGCAAACTTGATGAAGAACACATAGAAAGAGTAGAAGAGGGCTTCATGACCATGGATGTCCGGGTTCTTAACCTTGAAGTCATCCACTACATCAGGAAGCATCGACCTGAACGGACAAACAAGATTTAGAAGGAAAGTCAAGTCACGATCGACAAAAATCTACATCTGTATCTGTATCTAGGGAAGGAGCCTGTGAATGAGCTCGTGCTTACCAAGGCAGGAGGAAAGCTGCCGCCACGCTCACACCTGCCGCCACTGAGACCAAGTAAGACATGATGAGGTTGCTCTCGATGCAGACGATCAGGATCATGAAGGGTATTGCCCACTGTAGAAAGACACAGAGGGATGTGAGCAATTCAATAACAACCCATCCTTTTTACATGAATGTCTTTGTTGTGCCAAAAACAAGCATCTATCACTTACCGAGATGCCGAAGTAAGTTGCCGTCTTCTTCCCAAACCGGGTCAAAAACCACTGCCACAATGGGATGGTTAGACTCCCCGACAGCTGGGGAAAAAAATGAGACATTGAATTCTCAGTATTATTTCTCCATTAAACATTATTACATACATACAGACTGTAAACTGAGGGCTACCAATGTACTGTTTTAATGTATGGTTTGCAGCAGCACTAAGAAAAAGCCTTTGAATCTCTGTTTTCAGAACAGCCACAGGGAAGAGAGACATTAAATTCTTGAAGCCATATGGATTACGTTGCTTTTCGATCTGAATTTAATTGAAACATTGTGAGTGTACTCCCACGTTGCTGCCAATAATATGTCTAACATACATTTTGTATGTGGGAGAAAACCCGGGGTCAACCGTTGTACATGTAAATTAAATTCTGGTGAACATTAAGAGTGGAAAAAGAAAAGTTGCTTAAACAATGATCAGGGATTAAAATCAACTTTTAGTTTGAAATTCAGGTCCTGGATTGAGTCGTGTCATATCCTGTGGTGTATATGGTTTTATATAACCATGTTTTTATGTGGTTGCAAGAAAATGGTCAAAGATGCTGCATCTGATTAAAGGGCCTGATTTCTATTCTTATCTAATCTATTCTTATCTATCTAAAAAAAAAAGCTGCATGTAGGACTTGCAGTATTTTAAGACCTCATCATTTCTAAAATCCTGGCTGCAGCCCTGAGTATGAATATTAATCAAAGGAATTGTGTGAGATGGTTATCCCTAAAAGAAAATGATTCTCCACTGAAATCAATCAGACCTCGAACTGGGTTTCATCAAGGACTGTGGGAAATGTGGGAACCTGAGATAAAGTACCCACTGGAGGAGGAGGTCAAGGGACAAAGCTACAATATGCTTTGTGGGGGTCCTGAGTTGACCCTGAAGGGGGCAGACAACCTTTGGCCTCTTGGCCACACTTGCTCAACCAGTGTTAAATGACCACACAGGAACAAGACTGTCACTGAAAACTCAGCAGCCTAACAATCCATTGTGAGTAAATATTTCCATTCTGCCCCTCCACTCCCACCTCTCCAAATATGATACATGGTGTCCAAAAAATGTCTCCACTCCTAATCAGTGGGAAGGACCAAAGCAGAAACCACGAAGGGAGAAATGGAAACGAGGACGCAACGAATGGTTGCAGTTCCCATGGTGGCAGTGAGGGATCGCCTGGGCAACAAAAGCTCCACTGTGTGCCTGTCTCTCCCTTCATCTCCTGCTAACCGCGAGTGAATGTGTGGCTGGGAGACAGGTTCCCAGGAGCCCAAACAACACCTCCTCTCACCCTGAAAATCTGCCCTTTCAGCCCCGGTGCCACGCATCTCCTCGTGCGAGGAACAGCCTCAGAGAAACAGCTGAAAACCCCACAAACACTGGGAGTTTGATCTGTGCCACAAGGACAGCCAAACAGGGTTTTCAGGTGCAGATTGTACTGATGTCCTCCACATCTAATACTGATTAGGGATTTACAAGGAGGTAGATAGAGTCTTTCAGTGGAAAATGGAAACACTCACCATGATGACCAGGAGAATATTCTGAAAGTCGTTCCTGTGCCCAAGAGCGTAGGTGATGAAAAGGGCAAAGTTTCCCTCCAGTAGCTATAAAAAAAAATATGAAGTGTCACCTTTAAGCAAATTACAGTTACAGTTAAAGGGATAGTTCAACATTTTAATATAAACCAGTTTGCTTTCTTGCTAGGCAAGTTGTTTCCAGTCCAGCTTCGTATTTACCTTAAAGATGTGAGAGTGGTATGAACCTTCCCAGGTTACTCTCAACAAGGAAACCAACTACGGGATTCCCCAAAATGTTTTTCCTATTCTTTCAAATAAGACTCTACCTGTGACCTCTACATCCAACACAAGACAGATAATGAAACACAGCTTTACCATGAAGGCCAGAGAGGTGAAGAGGAATCCGATGACCAGTTTGACGTAAGGTGTGTGGCTCACCACCAACCACAGGCCCTGACGGAAGGTAAGGGGGACTGATTTTTTATGGCTGCTCTCTAAAATACAACATGGAGGAGAAGAGAACAAAGATAAGCCAGCTGAAAATCCCTGTTGTAAGAAATCTAATGCACAATAACAGCCACTGTAATGAAAGATAGTCTTCTAGTATTTGTCCAATTTGTATCTTGCAGTAGGTGTATTGTGCATGAGGTCAATATGAAGTCATACCATGTCAAAAAGCCCATGTAAATAATTCCACACTGACATTGAACTAATGACAACCTCTCTTGTTATCTCATGGATTTGTACCTTTTTGCTCCTTCACACCAAAAAACAAGACTCCAGCACAGAGGACGTAGATGATGGAGATGACCCCTGAAGCAAGCAAGTAAGCTTGTTTCTGAAGACAGAAAAGACAGCATTAGCTTGGACTAACACTCATGTAGATGCTGTAACAAGTGTTTGTAAATATCGTCATTTGTCCGACATCATGCACAGGGTGCAAAACTCTCACCGTCTCCTCCAGTGAAACACCGGACGCGTTGTATGCCAAGGAGTTTCTGCTGTCGGAGACATCAGGCTTAGTGGAACAATCTGAGCCGCCACCCACAATCTGACCCTGGATTGCGGTGCCCAGCACTGTGCCCATCACCTCCACCATCATACCTGAGAGCAACACAGGAGTGGAGCGTTAGAGCATGAACGACAACACATGTAAAACCTCTGGATCACACAGGATGGCTGACGTACGATAGGCAGTGGCAGAGTCCCTCTCTTTATGGTCACTGCTGATGAACATGGTGAGGGCTGAATATGGCACATGGAAGCACTGTGAACATAAACAAACACGTAGTTAGACAAGGGAGCAGAGATAAAAGAACAGAGCACTGGGCAGAGTCAACATGAAGGACTAACCGTCTGCATTGACTGGAAGAGGCAGTAAAAGATCAGGTACCAGATGACCTTCCCTTGCTCAAATGGAGGCACATACCAGATTAGGAAGTAAGTCACCACCGCAAACGGAGTAGAGGAAAGGATCCTAGGAAGAACAGGGTACAGGATTGTTTAAGAGACAAAACCAAACAAAGATATTGCTTCTAATGTGAATTTCATTCTGTGCTGTTAGGCTTGAAACAAAAAGTGCTCGGCCTTCTGTTTCCTGCCGTTAAAGAGTGTGTTTAATGAATTCTGCCAACTGTTACTGTACTTTAACCCCCCACTTTTCATTTCTCCTCCCTTGCAGCCAATTCTTTTCTACTCTCTCCCACTCGCTTTGTGAATAATAATCCCCCTAATCCTGCCTTGCTGGAGCTCGTGTGTGGTGAAAGGGCTCAGTCTGGGCTGCAGAAGGAGATGAGGGTGGGCTGACCAACGACGAAGCCGCTTTGGCCCACCTCACTCTCACCCCCCACTTAGTTTCACTGGCGTTTCCACCGGCTTTGTATGCCCTCCAGCTGACCTCAGTGCCAGGGCTTGTTCAGAGAAGCTGGTGCCACTTCAGAAACTTGTTTTTAAACAGACCATAGTCCAGCTGCATCTCCCAGTGAAGATGAGGAAATCTTTTACAAAAGCCCCTTCACAGTGAGGACTTAGGCATGGCTGCAGGGCAGTGGACAGAAACATTACAAGATATTTTTGTGCCAACAGGAAACCACATGTCTCTTGTTGGCAACAATTTGTCAGTTATCCAGTTAGTTTATTAAAAAGAAAATAATTGGCAACTCTTTTGATAAACGATTCATAGTTTAAGCCCCCCCTCCCCTGTTCTGGTGTGGCACATGTGGGAAATAAGTAAGAAAGCACCTCCTGATTTCGCTTAATGTCTGAGCAAATTAGGTTAATGAGAGCTAATTTATCTGGAAATAGAGGCCAGGTTGTGATTGTTTCATGGCTGACTGAACACAGGCCATGGTGCTAAGGTCAGTAAGGGCCAGGAAATGACCTTGATACATACAATAAATTACACTAAGTGCACACACACGCACACACAAAAAAACCCCTGTTATTATCTCAATGTAAAATGTTGACATCTGCGAGTTCTTATCAGACATCTAGTTGTTTCACTTCAGTTTGAAAACCGACACGGGCCACAGAGGATCATGTACATGTTGCCTTTTTTAACAATGACCTCCAGTATTTCAACCAAGCACTTGACCCAAAGTAACCTCTCTCTGCTTCTGCCAAACCCCCCTCCACCCCACCCCAAACACACACACACAAATGGACACACCCCTTACTCATTTGAAGCTGATGGTGTGTTGTGGGCTTGACCAATCACAGAAGAAGTCTGTAAATTCCCCTCCCCCAACCCACAATGTGCGGAGCTTGTGCACAGCCGGCATCTCTGACTCAAATATCCACGATGCTCAAGATATCACTGTGACATCATGTGAGAGAAAATGCCAGCATATATAGTTATTGAACCAGACATTCTCGTAACACTGTCACGCTTCACTCTCTGTTGCCCTTCTCACACATACACATGTGAATGAAGCTGTGCCTATTTAAGAGCAGGATGTCAAGGTCATCTCAGCTGTCAGCATTACACGGCCATATTATTGTGGTTCTATAAATTTGGTTACAGAAGTCATTTTATGCTCTCAAGCAGAGGATTCAAATTTTACAGTTTTACGGTCTGCAATGTTTCTTGTTCCATGGTGACCCTTTTAAAGCTTAAATAAAAATATATTTAAACACATGTCTTGCCTGTTCAAGAAGCAGAGGCCAATATGGACATTTAGCAAGAGGTAGGGATACCCTTGACAGGTTGCCAGCTGTATCACGAGGCTAGCACATGTACAGCAGACAAACGGGGAATCTCTAGAAACAGAACTACATCCAGTTTGTTTATAGAAAGAAATTTTGCTGTACTGTCTATACCAAGTTATACATCTTTAATATCTACCTAATATAGATTTTATTTTCATTAATGTGACTATAGCTTGAATTTATCTGGTATTTCATGCACCATATTAGCCACAGCCAGACATTCTCTTCTGCCTATTTCATCTATAACAGATAGAATAGCACATTTCATCTATATTGACAGTGTCTACACATACATATACAGGAAATTAAAGGCACCCTGTGGACTTTTTAACCACTAGTAGCGCAAGGGAACAATGCGCATGAGGACAGACATGCAAAAGCGTGTAGGTGACATGACACACATAAATAAACATGACAAATGTTAACAACGCATCAACAATTTAAATATTTTATAAGGAAAGAAACACACTAGACATGTTTGTTAAGCCTCAAGGACACAAATAATACAGTTTGATGAGTAAAACTAAATGTTTTCTTTGCTTACAAGAAAACGCCACTGGACACCTTTAAAGTTTGCTCTTGGTACACATCGTTAAATTTATGAGTCCCTCTTGTAGCCTATTTAGTGATACGCTTAAAAGCTTGTCCAGCTGTTTCATTCATTTTCACAGAGCCAAGTCTCTTCAAAAAATAAACCACTTATCTTAACTAAAAGTTAAAGCAGATGGTTGATACCACCACACATCTGCGTCCATAAACAGGTGACAGACAAGTGCAAATGCTTTGTCTGCTTTCACCTTCTTTTACCACTTTTAGCATGCGTCATAAGGACTGCTGATGCACACTTTACATACACCTTTTCATAAAGACTGCATTCTTGCACTTGTTCTCCCTCAGTAGCCACTTCAACCATGTTGCCGTGGTTACCGCTAATGGCTTGTGAGCTGCTTTTTGTCAGTACATTTACCTCACACTTCTCATGCACACATTTTCAGTATTTCCTTAATAATGTCATCTTTGCCCTGTGAACCTAGTCCTGAAGTGAATTTGCTGCTATGAGATTCAGACACCCACCACGGCATCATACGTCCGATCCTGGTCCATCTACTCCGGCTCACCAGGAAACCCACTGTTGGGTCTGTGACAGCGTCCCAGGCCCGGCCCACAAACAGGATGATGGAGGCATAGAAGGGATCCAGCTAGAGGGAAGAAATGGAAAAAAGAGTGAAGCATGAAACCAAAACAAAGAGCCAATACTACCTCATATGGCACTGCTGAATAGATGTAGGGAACGGCTCAAAAGAGTCATGACATCAATGAGGTTATGAAGACATTTTGAGGCTGTGTACAACGGCTTGTTTAAGAACAGAGTAGCATTCAAAGCCACTCTAATGATCTCATCCCCTGATCTGAATGGCCTTTATTGAAGTTCCTACTGTGTACAGTGGAAAGGTCTAATTTGCTAATTGAGTAACAAAGCAAAGCAGCACGGGTCCAGGTTAATGTGCTTGACCAAACACTACAGGATGAAGTCTGTTAAACTGATCCCAGGCTGAGAAGAGTAAACACAAGCTATGGCCTTAAAGCTCATTAGTGTGTGCTGCAAAGAAGCTAAAATATAAAGATAAGTGAATGAGTGTATCCTGCAGAATAAACAAATGGATGAACTTTGTTATGAAGAATAGTGAATAAAAATGGACTTTCATTTGCCACTTTATGTATTCCTACAACTTTTTCCAGTTGTACAAATGCATTTTTTTCTTAATAAGTCAAAGATTTATGCCAGAAATGTTTATATAGCACAACAAATGATGCTGAAAATTATGATTTGACTTTTGTAATGCTCCCCTTTTTGTGTAGCTTTTGTCAATCACCTGAGCCACATCCAGGAGGTAGATCTGGAGGAAGAAGCCCAGAGCACTGCCCGTGATCTGGTAGGGAGCCCCACCTATTGCATAGCATAGTTTGCTGCACACAGACAGACGATTTCTCTGTTCCCTTGGCTGGAAGAGAAGAAGAGGGGAGGAGAGGAGATGTGTTATCCAGTTAGATGCACAAAATATTATGACTCCAAACTAACTGCAGACAATAAAATGCTTATATTCTCAGAGGAGATATAAATCAAGGTGAAGTGATGTGGGCAGTGGTGTACAACATGATCATTATCTGCATTTCTATTCTGCTCTCAGGAGTTTATTTAATCCCTGTTTTCTGCTTCAACTACCCTCATCCATCCCTTTGTCCATAACTCTTGGAAAACTGATGGTGTGTTAAACAACCTGTTACTGTGAGGGGCTGAGATTGGCTAATATACCTCACCCCACTGCTCACAATGTCAGATTAGAGACAGATTAGAGTGACGATGCAGTGTGGGCCTATACGCTCCAGTCAGAAAGTGGTGTGAAACTATGAGGTTACTGTAGTTCACACATACACCCACTACATCATGAAGACTCCAGTGCAGCCATTGGCTCCAGCAATAGGATGTTGGAGGTAGTATGACATTACATGCCGAGTAGCTAACAGTCAGCAGCGACAGCCAATCACCTGTAATGGTTTGATGATGTCAGCAAGGGGGGGGCTTATAGTCCTCAATTCACATCCGCCACAGACACAAAAGCAGAATCACCTCATGTTGGAAATTGCTGCCTCCTCACACATCACAGAATGAATAATATACTCTTCTGTCACATCCGTCAGCATACCAAAACCACGCTGGCATAATCATCGGCACTAAAAATAAAAACTAAAGCTAAAGAAAGGAATGCAGCCTCTAGGCAACATTTAATGACGGAGGAAAATTCTCACAGACACCATTTCCTAAGTGAATGAGAGACATTTGGGCTATAACTTTGTTATCCAGTGTTGTCCAATGTAATTTCCCAATGAGACACATATTTAAATTGTTCATTTTATCCAACCATCAATCCAAAATCAAATACTTTTAATTCACTATCATATATGACATAAAAAAGCTAGAAAATACTCACACTAAAGAAGCTGAAACTAGTAAATGTTTTATGATAATAAATTATCAAAATATTTTCTTAAATTTACAGCTGAAATGTCCTGTGATCTGATAATGCAATTATATTTTAGGATGTAGATAAAATGCAACACGGTCATACCTTTTCATTTAAAATACCAACACTTGGTAATTTTCTGGAGGCTATTAGACATACACACTTGTCATTTTAAGTCATTGTAGTCTTCTAGACTGCTTTAATATACATGTAAGTGTGTGTATAATCATTCCAAATATTTTAGAACTACAAATGTCATTGTTGAATATGTACATGACTTTAGCCTCCCAAACCAAATGATTCCTGAATTCGCATCATGCAGCTCTGGAGCAGCAGCACCACTTCACATTTATGCAGCGCATCTGACAGTATTAGGCTTAAAAACTGCTGTATTTGACAAGACTTTACAGTGTGAGGGGAGTCCTCAAATGTTTAATTAAAATATGGCCCCTTTAAAGCCGGTCAGCCGGTATGTCAACCTCACAAACAGCTGCCCGAGGACAGACATACAAACCGGGTGAAATTCAAATCATTCCGGGGAGTGGTTGAGGTGTAAGATGTCTAATGGAAGTGCAATTTATCAAACATTCAAATTAGGCGCCCTTTTAAGCTCCTGGATAATTTGGGGCCAAACAGAGACCCCACTTAAATTCAGTAACACCAGAAATAAAATATATATCTCCCGTGGCTTACCTTTGCTGTCTTGACTTCTGTATTTATAGGTTTGACTGATAGCAAACTCGCAGCGTACTGCTCGGCGCCCTCTCCTCGTGCCATTGTGATTTCAAAACGATGAAGTAATTAATTTCTCTTTGTAGGTATCGTAATATTTTTTAGTGTCAGAAAGGAAGAAAGCCGCTTCACAGCGACATAGTGTACTGCTCAGTGCTGAGTGTGTGTGTCCGTCTCTAACTCAACATTCTTGTGTGTTGGTGGTCGCGGCAGTTCATTCATTCTACTGCACCGAGTCTCTAACCGCTGTGACGTGTCGTGATGTGACGTGACGCGACGCGACACGCGCGTTCCATTTCTTTCAAGGGAAAATATTCCTCCGGAAACTTACGTGTATATAACTACTGTTAAAAATCAGGTGATGAGAAAGTGAACTGTAAAACTACATTAGTAGCCACTTTATCTGCCATTTAGAATTCTTTGCTCGACATTTTACAAAAATTAATTATCACCCATCACCCAAAGACACATTTGCTGTAAATAGATTTCTAATGGATGTTTTTCACTGGAAAAGTCGAAAAACTACGTTGAAAGTCTATTTTTAAAGTGTATGACTTTACAATTAGACCTTAAACACAACAGTAATTAATGAGGCAAACTAATGTTTGCAACTTTTTCTTTATCATTTTTTCCTTATCATAATTTTAAAGTTTTTATGTGATATTTTTAATTTCATCTTTTTTCATTTAAAACTGCTTTGAAACTGTTTCAACACATTCACAGTGATGATGACATCCCAGTGATGAGCCAAAGTATAAATCTTGTCACTGTACACAGCAAAGTGAAAAATTATGACAATGACTGGTTTCCACTTAAATGCGTCAATGACACAGTTAATAGTGGACAGACATAGTTGGGGATGACCCCTAACCCCAATGATGATGCGTGAGGAGTCAATCATCATAGACGCCCATGTTAAAATGCCCTAACTCATACGCAGAAATAAAAACATGTTTATAACCTGGCACAAAAACCATAGTCTCTATAGCTATATAGTCCCCCTTTATGACAGCTGTAGGAGTTGTGAATTTTTATATATCTCACCCGTTTAAATTCTATTTTTTAAAGTCTTAAAGTTATGCTTAATTGAGGGCGTGGCCGCTTATAGTGACAGGTGGGTCCTGTATCAGTCCACTAGCTTCCTGCCCGGCGTCACCTCAGCTCGCAGTGTTTCTATTATTGGTGCCTTTTGGGTGATTTTGCACAGAAATATCGGACAAATGATATGCCTTACTGCGGGTAATTGACAGAACATGAGGAAGTCTGTGCTCCTGTTATTCGAGGTGAGTGAAATTCTAGTGTTATTTTATTTATGTTAGCACTCATTAGCATGTATTAGTGCCTGCGCTCACCATACCTAGCTTGTTAGCTTAGCTTGTTAACTAGCTAATTAGCTAGCAGATTAATTGGCTTTGAGTTAGCCTTCGAGCAAGACACTTAGCTGTGCTAACGATGCTAATGGGAGCGTATGGGTGTGCACCTAAGTTTCGCTCCACTAACACCCCACCTTTTGCCTATTTTTGGATTAGCCGGGAGTTAAATGGAGTCAGGCACTGTCAAGATGGCGACAGTGGAGCAGTCCACTCTAAGCTTCAAAACCATTCTTCAGAAACCTATGGTTAATGTGACGGAGGCTACATCCATCTGTACAGTCTATGGTATGTACCCATGATTTGTCATCCATATAACTTCTAACCTGTAGAGGGTGTTACTGTTGTCCTTGCCCCTCCCTCTGCTAATGTAAATCAATGTCAATATTAGGGCCTAACAGGGTGTTAGTGGTTGCAGGCATTCACTCTCAAGCCCCTTTCACTCCACTCATGCACGGTATCACAATGCATAATAATTTAATATTTAATAGAAGTCATACAGTGGAAATAAGCCAATTCATATCTGTAGAAGAGAAATTCTGCTACCTCTAGTCAACTTCCTGCAGCCACAAAATCAGTTTTAAAATCCATCATTTAGGTTAGTGAGAGTTTGCTATAAAATAAAAACAAAAATCTCTTGGTTTCTTTTTTTAACAACCTGACACTGTTATCTGGCACTGAAAAAATAATAATAAAATCTCCTATGTGGTACACTCATGTTATAAGAGAACAGACTCAAAATTGGGATTTTTGTGTGTGAACATCGGACACTATTGCCTTACCTGGATGTCAGAAGAAGTCATGAGTGAAAGTATGAAGACTGGACCAAGTGGTGATAAAGTCCTCTCTTGCTGAAAGGATTTGTCCTATATCTTGTATCTCTATATTATATCTAAAAGCTGGACAATAAATATATCAAGTGGAGAGAGATAGCTGATCTATTCTTGACCCTTGGCAGTTAATATGTCCAAACTGGGAGCCTCTCTGAAACCAGATGCCACCTGTTTACTTTCACTTTCACCTCTTCCATGCTGAAAATAACTAATTGCATCGTAGCATTTTATTTCATGAAAATTTGCAGTAAAACAGTGTTTTTCCTTTTCAGTAGTAGATGTAAACTTGTGAATGACAGTAGGTTAAGTAGGAATTCAGTCTTAAAGTTGCACAATGTTTTAATACCATTGCCTTGAAAAGCACTGCATTTGATGTGTATCTTATAACATTTTATACATACCTTTATCTTGATTGCCAGTAAAATGTGGTGATGGAGCATTTTCATTCTGTCAGTGTCATTTGGCTTATATATGATCCTTGTTTATATTTGCTTTACCATTTTATTTGTTTATGGCCTCCTTTCTAAATATGTTTCTCACTACAAAAACTAAATATCCACAAACACACACCCTTTTCACTATTTGCACAGACCAAATGGGAAAGAGGAGTATAAGTAACTGAAAGAAAACCTGCTCTTTCTACCTTCCCTTTTATATTTAATCTGATGATTCTTTTTCATCTCTATCATTCAACAGCACTGCTAATCAGAAGTTAAAATGCAATCGCTATGTCTTGGCTGAGGCGCTGTGCTGCTTCTCTTCCGAAGAAGACACTTAACTCGAAATCATGACACCACGTATTGCAGTTTCCATTCACCCTTAAAAAACTTGACTTTAAGATGAAAGTGTTTAAAAGACGCATGATACTCTATGAAGATGAAATCAAAAGAGGCTCTGACAAATTCAAACACCCTGTGTTGGAAACAAAAGATGAGATACATGTCCAGAAGATATGTATCAAGTTCATATCATTTGGTAATGATCTAATGATAAAAACATATGTTGCCCATCTGAGTCACTATTAGACTGCACTCGTCCTTGAAAGAACATAATTTTCTGAAGACCTGTAGAAATAAGTCTCTTTCCACATTATAGTCTGGCTGTTACAGCGACTGTAGGTCTAGTTATGTCACCCTCATTTATATTGACCCAGCTAGAGTGAAACAAAGCCCACATGGTTGAGTTTGGGGAACTTAGCTGGTCTTATGACATACAATAACCTAAAACATCTTAATCCTGCAGATTTGTTCCAGCAAAGGTGGAAGGAGCCACATATAATTACACCACTTTATGTAAATGAGTAACCATGAGAACTAAGGAGTGATGCACTTAAACTTGCATTTAAACACACACACACACACACACACACACACACACACACACACACACACACCCACACACACACACTTGCATAGGGTGATTTTAAATACATATGTATTTTCACTCCAGTCTAAAACACTGCTGAATTTCATATATTTTTGAAACTAACCTAATGTTTTCATTAACCCTCACATATACATTCCTACTCTTTTGTCATGTCTAACCTCAAAATCAGGATGGTTTTTAGATTCATATTTGTAGATAATCATGGTGTATGATAATTACAGTATGGCCAAAAGTGGACTAAGTGACTTGAGGGAAACCCCTCCACCAGGGTAGTGGCTGCATTGACTGAAGATGTTTTCAGGAAAGGATTTTAACAGGGCCTTTTTTCACCTAATGTGTGAATCGACAAGGTTTTGTAATTGTATGGGATGATGTCATCATCCCAGGGTGGTGTCACTTTTCCTTCCATCTTACTCTCCATTTCTCACAGAGGAATTAATTTCCTCAGAGAGGTGGAAGGTTGTGAGCTTTCTGCAAAAGTTACTTAAGTATAGTGAAATGTGAGTTAACATTTGTACAAAACTGTAACATGTAATCGACATTTTAATGTTGCAGGTGGTCTGTTGGAGCCAATTTTAAGTTCTTTTGATAATGTAGTTTAATTGAAAACATTTTTCGAGTTTTATATTGCTAGGATTATCTTGAAGAGAGAAATTTTTAGGCCATTTCATACTGGGGTGAGGTATTTAGTGTGGTAGGAGACCTACTTTCCAGCTTTTTTGTTTGGGGACCTGAATGTGTCATGTGTGCTCTTGTGTCCTGAAGCAGATCTTAGAGCAGGGTTAAATGTTTCATCTTTATGGCCTAAACATAGTTCCTCAAAATCTTTAGTCTTTTGAGGAAGGCCTCTTTTTGCCCTAACCTCAATCAACAATTTCCTCAAAATCTTAAAAATCTATTTTGCTTCTATGGTATGTACCCATGATTTGTCATCCATATAACTTCTAACCTGTAGAGGGTGTTACTGTTGTCCTTGCCCCTCCCTCTGCTAATGTAAATCAATGTCAATATTAGGGCCTAACAGGGTGTTAGTGGTTGCAGGCATTCACTCTCAAGCCCCTTTCACTCCACTCATGCACGGTATCACAATGCATAATAATTTAATATTTAATAGAAGTCATACAGTGGAAATAAGCCAATTCATATCTGTAGAAGAGAAATTCTGCTACCTCTAGTCAACTTCCTGCAGCCACAAAATCAGTTTTAAAATCCATCATTTAGGTTAGTGAGAGTTTGCTGTAAAATAAAAACAAAAATCTCTTGGTTTCTTTTTTTAACAACCTGACACTGTTATCTGGCACCGAAAAAATAATAATAAAATCTCCTATGTGGTACACTCATGTTATAAGAGAACAGACTCAAAATTGGGATTTTTGTGTGTGAACATCGGACACTATTGCCTTACCTGGATGTCAGAAGAAGTCATGAGTGAAAGTATGAAGACTGGACCAAGTGGTGATAAAGTCCTCTCTTGCTGAAAGGATATCTTTTGATAATGTAGTTTAATTGAAAACATTTTTCGAGTTTTATATTGCTAGGATTATCTTGAAGAGAGAAATTTTTAGGCCATTTCATACTGGGGTGAGGTATTTAGTGTGGTAGGAGACCTACTTTCCAGCTTTTTTGTTTGGGGACCTGAATGTGTCATGTGTGCTCTTGTGTCCTGAAGCAGATCTTAGAGCAGGGTTAAATGTTTCATCTTTATGGCCTAAACATAGTTCCTCAAAATCTTTAGTCTTTTGAGGAAGGCCTCTTTTTGCCCTAACCTCAATCAACAATTTCCTCAAAATCTTAAAAATCTTTTTGAGGAAGGTTGTGACACACATGCACATGCCTAACAGTAACCACCCTAAAACCAGATCGTAACCCTCAAGTAGCCATTTAAACTTGCATCCAGCACAAACATCTCCACAAAGCTGTCAAAACCCACAAAAAAAAAAAAAAAAAAAATATATATATATATAGTATATATAGTGTGTGTTGTGTTGTACATGTACATATATATATATATATATATATATATTATATATATATGTAATATATATATGTATATATATGATATATATATATTATGTACGTAACACACAACACACACACATATATATATATATATATATATATATATTTTTTATATATATTATATATATATATAATATATATTATATATATATGTATATAAATATATATATATATATTATATATATATATATGTGTGTTGTGTGTTGTAACGTACATATATATATATTATTACATATATATACATATATAATATACATATATACATATTATATATATATGTATATATATGTATATATGTTATATATATAATATAGTACGTACACACACACACACACACATATAATATATATATATATATATATATATTTTTTATATATATATATATATATATATATATATATATGTATATGTATATGTAAAATATATATGTATATGTATATGTAAACATGTATGTGTTTACATATATATTACATATATATACATATATATCCCCTTTCTCCACAAAATGTTTTTTCCTGCAGGCATCTGTTTGTAGCAAATAAGTTGTAACTTTAACTGTCAGATAAGTGGAGTAAGAAGTACAGTGTTAGTTGCATAGAATTATCAAGTGTCAAAAAAGTAAAATACTCGAGCAAAGTAGAAGTACCACTAAAATGTTGAGTAAGTGTACTTAGTTGCCACCACTGGTGGCTGAAGACAAGCTGTAACCTTTTAGTAACCTTACAGGTAAAAACTGTTATTGTGCCACCATCTAGTGGACATCAGTGTAACATCACAACATACTGTGCTGTAGGCATTACAGTAAACTGAACAATTGTGAGACTTGAACTGGAATAGTTAATTAGATTAAAAAAAAAAAAAAAAAAACATTCATCTGTAATTATTTCCATTATCTTTTAGAATAAGATTAGCTTGACCTTAAATGAGTTTTATTAGATCCTGAGACTGACGGAGGAAAACCTAATGTGTATGCTGCGTAGTTTCTTTTTTTTGGAAAGACACTTGATTTTTTTTTCTCAGAATGACACCACACAAGCAGTAACATTTAAGATATTTACTATTTACAATGAATAAATAAATTATTCTTCCTCTAGTTTTCTACACAGTTAGTTTTTATTCCAGGAAGGCTTCGTGCTTTCCTAGGTCCTGTGTTTCCCTTTTTAAAGTGACACAATGTCCACTTGTGAACCCTCACCCAGAGCTGCATATGTCTATGTCTGCTGTGTTGGAAGCAGGTTTTGTAATTTTTGTAATTTTTAGACCCCTGAGGAAGTAAACCTATCCAGTATTTCACAATAAAAAAAAAACAAAGATTCAAGAAAAGTTGCATCAGAATTTATTTCTCTTACTTTTTATCTTGGTAATCGTCTTGCAATCACCGCAACGACAGTCTTCACAGCCTGTCAATCAAATACTGCAATCAAACACTTCACTCCAGATTGGAGTTTACATTTGAAAAGTTGTAAACTAGCTTGTGCCTTTCTACACCTGTCAAACTGACTGTAGCCAGTGGTGCCATAGTATTAGGCCGCTCTTGACCAAATCATTTTCCCAGGTGATGTGGCTCCCACCTCTCAAAAGCTTTTCTCGTGAAAATGAAGATTTTGATATGAAAATGATTCCCACTAATCATGGATCATATTGCAATATCTGTCGTAATAGTTGCCACAGTAATACACTATTTTGATGAATGGATGAGGGTAGGTGTCTTTCAGGTGCTCATTATGTTGGAGTCCTTGTGATGGATTAAATATATGCTATCGTATTTATTATGTGTAATTTTAACTCTTCATTGTGTACCAGTATCTTACATTTGTAGAAAACAAATGTGGATACTTTGTGTAAAAGTTGGAGAATTCAGTGAGTTACAGGTGGTGAAGCAAAAAGTGTTACAACCAGACATTATATTTTCCTTCATTTCAGGGGGGAATAGTGCACTTTTTACTCATTTACTGGTTAGGCCTACTAGTTACTTTGCTGATTTAAGATTTCACATAAAGAAATGTTTTATCATCTTAGAAGATATGATGCACTGTTGTAGGTTAAACTATCCAACAGCACATAAGGTATATAGAATTGAAAATCTACCCAGACACAATATTAAAATTCCATTCACACAATAATATATCAGTTATGATATTAAAATAAAACTCAGGGGCCATTTCTCTAAGAATAATTTGACTTTTGGTACTTGATGTAGATTTTGCTGATAACACTTTCAATTAGCCTTTAATTTGTTATATGTTGTATAGAGCTGTTTGTGTCATTTTGCTGACTCAGACAGTAGCTAAGGCGGGAACACTTTCTCTATACCATTGGACAATTCCACAGAAACATGAGAGTGAAGACTCAGTTCTTAAATCAGTTATTTACACATAGTAAACACCAGGTGGCAGCGTAACTCGGTCCACGTGTATTGCATCAAGACAGTGGTTGCACTTGGTAGCCAGACCAGGGATGTGTCTCTTTGTGTTTGAGATGTTACAATTAAGTTATTGTTTAACCTTAAGGACTCACTTCCTCTAACATGTATGAAGTATGTCTCTGACATGTTATTCTCAGTTTTATTTGAGTCAAACTGCAATGACGTGATGTAAATTTCAGACTTTCATCAGGAAACATTGCAGCAGTGTGAGAAACCAATGTATTTATGGCATGAGTATCCTTTATTAATCATGATCTCAGATATGAAAGTGCCATTTGAATATCCACAGCAATCATTTATTAATGTTAGCATAATTTAGGAACTTGTAATCACATCTAATAATCTTTTAATCAGTGCAGGACTTTGCTGAGGAAGAAAAGAAAAACAAATGATAACATTAACAGTAAAAGCTGAATTTAGTGCATGCGTTGACAGATATAGCTCTTTGCTATGTGAAAGATGTTAGCATGTAACGCTAGCATCCTCCTGGTCACTCTCATGGTATTTTAGGGGGTGTCAGAGTATGGTGTTTTACATCCCCAGGGAGCAATAACACTTGTGTGAATTATTTATGTCGCCTTTCTCATCTGCATGGCTTTTCACTGAGTGCCGGTTGACTGGTCCCATTTTTAAACCTGCTACAGATTGTATGTATATATATTTTTTTTAGACAGGAGGAAAAGGTCAGAGGTCAGGTTGAGGGGGTTCCTGTGTCATGGAGGTCGTGGGGAAAAGGAGGACACCCCCTTGTATTGGATATTCTACAGACAATCCCCCAAAAACCATCCAAATTCCTCCACTGCATTGTGCCCCATATTCTTCAGGCAGCTGAGTGGGTGTTGTAGACTACATGAGGACTCTGCTGAGGTGGATCCCACCCTTTTTACCACCCACACATATGCTACTAGAGCAATAAAGGACAATGGAGAGTACTTGAAGTTAAGATGGGAGATGACTTGGGGAGCTGGCTATTGTTGGTGTTAAGCATTGTTACCCCAACATTGTTCCTGCTGAGGAAAAGATCTCCCAGCTTTAATGAAGGAACAGAAGAGACGAGAAGACGGGGGCCTCATCTGAATTTTATGGGACCAATGTTTTTTCTTTCTTTCTTTTTGGCTGGGATGAAATATTCCCAACATAGCAGACTGAGGGTTTCTCCACTGTGTAATTATGGGATGTGAAGTTACAGGATCTAAAGGCTGTGATCATTGCTCTGTCGACAAAAGAACACCAAATCACATTGGTGAAGCTTAAAGTTAGCTCAAACATGTCTCTTTGTGAATATGTCCAACTTATTTTAGATTCAGAACATAAGCTGATATCACAAAGTTTTGTAGATGTGATCCTTTTCATTTTTCCTTTATTTAACCTGGAAAAAGTCTCCCTGAATTCAAATCTCTTTTACAAGAGAGATCTAGCCAAGAAGACTTCATTAATCTGAACAACATAAACAGTCTTATTCTGTCTGAGTTACAAGTGATTATAGACTTGTAACCATCTGTGTAAAATAACACTGTTACCAAAACAGTCTAGTCTATTGGTATTTGTACATCTCAGTGGTAACAAGGCAAACTCCATCTGCTGAGGAATTTCTTGTGATATGATCAAATGCTCCAAAGCAGCTACTTAATGGCTTTTGTAGTGAGACTGTCAACAATAGTTTCCAAGGCCAAGAATTAATTTTTAATCTCAATATTTAAACCAACATGGATTAGAGGTGCTTGGAAGTGCTCAGAAAAATGGAAATATGAACACCTACAATGCCCTGGCAACTGGGCACACAAGGAAAATGCCATCTGCTGAGGAAGATCTTGTGATATGATCAAAAGCTCCAGAACAGCTACTGAATTGACCTTGTGGTGAGACTTTTTTGTCAAATTTGGTTTTCAAGTCCTTAACAAGTTGTTTTGCATGTGGTGTGTGTCCTCCTCGTACAATGCGATTGGCTGCAGTTGGATCTCTTGTCAGCAAAAATTGATGCTTGATCCCCTGCACACTTTTTTTTTTTTTTAATCTTGGGCTTAAGTCAAAGAGCTCAAGTCCAAATGAAGCCATAGGTCAACTATATTTTTAAATTTTGTGAAGTTTTGAGCCACCTCGACACGACTCCTTCACCTTTGTCTGGTACAATGTTAAATAAAGCGTTTGACTGCCTTTAGTGCACTTTAACCATATACCAGCACTGAAGAGGCCATCACGCAGTCGGGGGCATGTGTTTGACCTCAGGCCAGTCGCTGACAACAGATGTCCATCACTAATCAGTGTCATTAACTCGTCCTGAATTTAACCAGAGATGCTGGAGGTTTTGTCTGGTCCACTGAGGTGCTTAGTCAAGGAGATGAAGCGCACACTATGGACCAAACCGATCAATGTGTTACAAAGGAGGACAGGGGTGTTGTATGATTTTGACCTGGCGTTGTCTGGTCATGAGATGTTGGTGAACTTTGACACTTTGCTTGCCAGTGAGCATAAAGAATCTGTTCACACCAGACAATACATATACAAATCATGTCTCCACTTAATCATTGCCTGGTTCAATATGGTTCTATCATGGTTAGTGTTAAAATAATTGAATGTTTCAGGTCATTGGGTGCACATGGGTTTTACGAGGGTGCTGTTGTGGCCTGTAAACAAGAATTTAGGACCAAATACAGTAGTGTTTGTTTAATGTGTTTGCTGCTGAAGGGGCTTTTTCTCACTGTAAAGATTACTACTCACTTCACCACCACCTGCAGGATGAATCTCAACTGAGCGCTTGCTGTGTTCTTTTATGTAAAAATGCAGGTTATTCAAACATCCAGCACACACTCACCCTTCATTGTGAATTTTTTTTGTAGCTGTGTACTTATACTGTATATATACCTTGTCTGTGTCAGGATGCTGAATATGGAAATGAAGGATTACCTGTGCTGAATTCCTGTCTTTTGTAATACAAATGAAGAGTCTTGATACTGCAAATCAACAACTTCTCACAACTCAGTTGACTTCATGAAACTGCTCCACAACTGCTTTGTCTTCCTGTTCACGATAAATTCAGACATCAATAACTTTTAGTCAAAGCCCTGAATTAACTGAAACAAGGACTTCTGAGGTCTGCCAATTTTAATAGGATTAAGGGAAAAGAGGATCAGCTAAAAACTAATGTTTGCCATCAAGGTGGAGAGGTGTCAGCTTTGCCTCCAGATGAGGATCACAGTCTCCTGATGCAGCCGAGACTGAATCTAACTGCATTCTGGACTTGATCTTGAATGCATCATGCTGCTATATTGAAATATGAATTAGTCGCCATGTGTGATATATGTTAATTGTTCTGGTATATAATGGTAGAAGATGACTTATGTTGAAGTTGAAATTAAGTTTATCTATATGTGTAAATTCTTAATATACAGAGTAAAAAGCTCCAATGGTGTCAAATTTTAATGTGGTGGAGTTTAAATTACATTTCCCTCTCAAATGTGAAGAAGAAATAGAAAGTATACAGTATATCCAAATGGTAATACTTAACTAAAGTAGGCTACCTAAACATTTTACTCAGATAAACTAGGTTACAGTATGACTTGGCCCACTTGATTAAATGAGGGATTTGTAACAAAAATATCTTTTCTCCTTCTAATTGTACTACTACTGAGCAACAGATATAATATTGAAGATAAAATATATCTCAATTATCGTGACCATAATTGGTGTTGTAGACGGGGCGGGGCTGTGCGCCTCCCCCCGGCCCTGATGCAAACGAAGGGGCTTACCCGGATCGACCGCTGCAGATATTTCCGAGGCTCCTCCCTGCACTTTTTTATCGCCTTATAACAGGATATCGCACTGGCGCGAAAAACGCACTGTGTGGCTCTCTATTACACATTGTGGGGCGGATCTAGTGTCTGTTGTCTGAGCCCCGGCGTTTTTTCCATCCTTTTGTTTTTTAAACTGAACTAAAACAGAAGTATAACACCACATATTTTAAACCCAGTCACAGCTCGGACAGCTTTTTATCCGTCTGATCCCCGTGAACCGTGGACACTTTGCTCTTTGGCTGCTGCTCAGGGGCTTTGGATGCCCTGAATTTCGCACTGGGATTTACGGAGAAACCGGTGAGTAGTTTTACACTGGTACCTGCATGTTAAAGTTTCACATTAGGGAATAAGAGGTCTGTCTTTTGGGTTGAACCCACTCTGACACTGCATGAGTCCACTTTTTTTCATCGGTTCACCCTTGCTCAGTGGAACAAAGCGCAGCCTACATTCCAGGAAATGCAGCCTGATATTAGACTTTTACGCTGTATAGTATCGTAAAACTTAGTCTGCAGTCATCTCATGTGCTCTCGTTTCCATTCAGAACTTGCTGTGAATTATAGTCGACGCCTATATATAACTGGATTATGTAATAACCTTGTGTGCCTGGACTTCACTGCATAGAGAGCTTCCGCAAGATACAATCAATTATTAATGTGGTCCCATTTGTAGAAAGTAGGCTGTTAGAGGGATGTGATATCCTAATAGCCCTTGATGGATACTTGAAATGTGATCATTCATCTGATGGGAGCTACTTTTTAAAAGGATCATTGCTAATCACTGTGATATTTCCCCTCAGGTTGTACGGGACGTTCTTCAGAGGCCACTGGTGTCATTTGATCATTTCTGGGAATAAACTCTAGAGGATTTTATTAGCTAAAAATATGGAGTTCGACTGTTACCAGCACTATTTCTTCGATGATTTCGACACCGAGGAGGATTTTTACAAGTCAACCGCACCAAGCGAGGACATATGGAAAAAGTTCGAGCTGCTGCCCACCCCTCCCATGTCTCCCACCCGAACTCTTAGCGGTGCTGCCGTGCACCTCTCACCGGGAGACAAGCTCAGCTGGCTGTCCAAGGTGCTGGGTCAGGACGAGGAGTGTGAGGGTCAGTTCATCCCAGATACGGAGGAGCTTTTCGGCAACCTTAGCTCCATCATCATCCAGGATTGCATGTGGAGTAGTTTCTCCGCCAGTAAGCAGTTGGAGAAGGTCAATGGGAGACTGTCAGCTGCGGCGCAGACCGGTGCCTCCCCGCTGGCTCAGATCTCCGTGAGACCGAGCAAAGCGCAGTGCGTCTCGCCCACTGGCCCGCTCGCTGCTTCGGCGACAGACTGCGTCGACCCCGCGGCTGTTCTCACCTTCCCGGCAAACAGCTGCAGGAAGCCGGCGTCGTCTGGCTCCGAGTCTCGCTCTGATTCCTCTGGTAAGGAAGCAGTCATGCTCTAAATTGCCCCACCCTGCCCCTGCCTCAGGATTATATTGCCCTCTAACAATGCGTAATTTGGAAAGCTGGGCTGCTGTTGCATAACTGTGGTCTGTGGTGCAGCGGGGTTATCCAGCGCAACACAGGCAGACATCTAAAAAGCTGGATTTTCACTCTTGCTTTGACAATGTGCCACATGCTTGCTCTGAATACACATGCAGTCTTTTAAAAACCGCGCCCTCGTCACTTTTTCTCGACTTTCCCCCCTTTCGATATCTTCCACTGGCTCTGCATTACAATCGGAGTGCGGTAGAGGGGCGGGGTGACCCAGTCCTGATGATTTATTACTACTACACACACAGCAACAGACCGTGAGAGTAACTCTTTCACATTTCCCAAATTAGGGAAAGCCCCCTGCTAGCAGATCTCCTCATTTAAATTGTTGATGAATGCTCAATGACAAAAGCTTGAATTCCTGAATGCTTTGGCATGGATGACCACTGCTGTTAACACCTCAGCTCCTGCTCTGCCCTCCTCTGATAGAAGAACAGTGATCTGCATGCTTGGTTAAGGAATGCACTTCCTTATAGTCAGTTTAGTTAAAGTTTATTGAGCTCCACTGTGTTCTTAGGCAGGCATGTGAAGCTAATAAGTATTTTGTAAAGGATGTCATCGAAAAATCTTATTTGTAAACTCTGTGTTGCTGAATTATTTTTCTATGTGATGACAGATGATGAAGAGGAAATCGACGTGGTCACTGTGGAGAGCAAGCAGAACCGGATGCGACTGGTGAATGTCAGAAAACCGGTCACCGTCACAGTCCGGGCCGACCCCTGCCCCAAGCGCTTCCACATGTCTGTCCACCGGCAGCAGCACAATTACGCCGCCCGATCCCCAGACAGCGAGCCAGAACCTGAGGATGATGAGGAAGATGAGGAAGAGGAGGAGGAAGAGGAGGAGTATGAGGAAGAGCCTCAAAGCAAACGTGCCTGCATGGCATCCAATCAGCATCCAGGCTCTTCAGCTCGTGGGTCCCAGCCTGCCTCCCCCTCAGAGACTCCCCAAAACTCAGACACAGAGGACACAGACCGCAGAAGGAACCACAACTTCCTAGAGAGGAAGAGGAGGAACGACCTGCGGTCTCGTTTCCTCGCCCTACGGGATCAGATCCCCGGCCTGGAGTCGGCCAAAACTCCAAAGGTGGCCATCCTGACCCAGGCAACAGAGTACCTCATGGAGCTGCACACCAGGGAGAAACGGCAGCTCCAGGAGAAGAAGCGCCTCAAATCCAGACAGCAGCAGCTTCTCCGCAGATTAACTGAACTGAAGCGCTCTTGAGACTCAAAAAAAAGTGTGCTTTTGAAATGAACTGCCTCATTCACAGTCAAGAACTTTGCTAAGTTACCTGTCACTTTTGAAAAGCTACAGTTTTTTATATAACGACATGCCTCATGTAAATAGCCGTGAAATAAATTCTGTTTGTAATTCATATTGCTGTGGGCTTCCAATGAATTGACTGTGCTGGCCTGTGAACCTGTTAATGGGGAGGAGCAGTTAGATCCCAGTGTGCTGTGTTTTTTTTTTTTTTTTTTTTTTTTTTTTTTCCCACAGTGTTTTTAGTTTTGAACAGGGCGGGTAAATGAATTGAATTTTATAGCTATGACCAAGATATTTCCTGGTATGCTGTGATGGGAATTGAGACAAGTTGTTTGTTAATAGTTTACCAGTGTGATAGTGAACCTGTGTAGCCTTCAGGATGTGCGTGGAAGTTGGCTCAGAGGTCTTCATTGCACACTTACAATGGAGTGAAGTGTGAATGTCTTTCTGTGTACATAAGAGTGCATAAGTACATAAGTTTGTATGACTGATTGTTTGATGTACAAATTGTTATGTAAATAATAGCTTATCGCTCCTGGTGGAGGAGACAAAATCAAGAGCTGTCATCGGGTATTGCCCCTCTGTAATGTGCCACCAGGCACAGAGGAGCCTCTATTTTGTTAAGAAAATAGGAAAATGGACAAAAAAAGTAGCACTGCTGTACTTTATATTCACACGTCACTTTGTGATTTCAATGCTTCTCCTGATTTTGGTTGATTTTTTTTTTTTTTTTAAAGCATGCTAACATCAACAGCAACATAAAATTTTTATACCATGTTTGCATACAAACCTGAAGTCTTTGTGTTTATTCAAATGTTACACACTGCTATACACTGCTGCGACACAAGGTACTGTATTCCTCTATAGAAATGAATCTCACAACACCTTGACCTTGCCATCAACCTGAATTTATGCTCATCTCAAAATTACACAACTTCTATTAGTTTCTATGGCAACCTAAAGAAAACTTGCACCAAAGTGAAACCTTGATTTAAACATTGTAGTCAGAAGTGACAAATGACAGATCTTATCATGCCTTGCAGCGTGGGAAAGGTGCACCTCATGCTGCTGTGTGCCTCTCCAGAAACGCAACCTACTAGCACACAGAAATCAGCTGTAAATGAACGCAGATCGTTGCAAAATGAGCCAAGTGCTTAATGTTGCCGCCCTGTGTCACTTTGTGCTGTGTGTCAAATAAACGAGCACGTCTTGTGCACCAGCTGCTGGTCTGCAGAAGGTTAGACTGAGTTTGTCCTTGAGACTTGCCCTTGAGGAGAGTGTGTGTGATACCGTCGTGGATCCTCCCCTCTGCAGTGGCTGCTGCATGCTGGGCACCTGATGTGCTCTGAAGTAGGTTACACTCACACACGCACATACATACTATCGGTATCTTTAGAACAGTTCCCCTGGGTTTGGAGACAAAGGTTGTGTGAACTGCTACTTGGATTCAGTGCAGCTATTTACACAGGTATGCAGTCAGAGAGCAGCGCTGCGTCATGCAAGTGGCTGTAAAATTACCTGTAAATGGAAAAAGTGAAAATCTCAGTAATTTCTACATGTGTGTGTTTGAGACTACCATATTGTCCTGATTCATGAGGCTCGTATTTGTTGTGTGACAGCCCTTTTACCACCCTTTATTAATAGTTAGACCCCTTATGTGGAGCTGTTATCCCCCAGAGAGCTAGTTGTGAGAGAAGAGGAACACAGTCTTCTAAAGGCAGATTTCAAGATTTTAAGTTTTGATGGATGAAAGGTTTGGATTCAAAGGAATAATAAATCAAAGTATTCTTACACTGGATTGAAGAAAGACAACATTTTCATCAGGCATCATAAGTCAAAATTTGAGCGGGACAGCGTGTTTCTATCCACTTCCTTCGTGGGATTTATTCTGTATAAAACTGAGCTAAATGCCTAACATGAGGAAAATTCTTGCATATGTGTGATGCTGCTGCCCTATCAATGTCCTCATCGGCGAGTCTCTGCAAGTCTGGATGAGTCAGGTTTGAGCTCCAGTCATTTGTTTAATAAACTAAAAACAAGCATTTGGTTCAAGTACGGCCTGACAGACGAGCCAGGCACACCCTGAACTCCAACCGTCTCACACCTCGCTGGCCTTTGTTATGGTTGGGACTAGTTGGTGTTTCACCTGCCTGTGTTCACTCTCTAGGCCCCATTTTCAGCCCTGAGGGCACTATTCTCTGGCACAGTTGGATATTTCCTTTACAAAATCAGCAATTGATCTTTCGAGGCTCAGTTGAGAGAGAGATAAATGATTTTATCATGAAAAAAAGTTATATTTCTGCAGTACTGAGTGATTTTTAGTCGTCCTATTTTCTTGGTAATTTGAGAACAAACGGATCAGCCTTTCAGTTAATACAAACCTGTGTGAACTTGTGAAGTCTGCTTGTTGTAAACACCAATGACTCCTTTGATTAACATCAGCTGCAGCTGCTGTGTTGTTCGTATTTAAGGAAGTGAAAAGAAAAATCAGATATCAGGTCTTGGATCAGATAGGAGCAACCTGTCTGATACTTTTCCTGTTACCTCCCAACCACAAAATCTGAAGTGATCCTGCACAAGAGTAGGAAATAAGTAGTTCATTAAATAATGTAACCCAGGTTCAAAGACTTTTTCCAAGAGAAAAATTTACTGTTGTTGAAGTGGGTGGTTAATTTCAGGGCAATGCAACTAACCACCACCAGCATGCACAGGGTTGAGACCACAGTCTTTTTTTGGGGAGGCAAATGAAAAATACTGCTGGTGTTTGTGGGAAACATCAAATCTCAGGCTAATTTTTTTTTTTTTGAGAAACAAAAATAAACGTTTTTTTTTTTTAAAGAAATTGTGGTAGAATTGACTCAATTCACATACTGTGAGTGTTTGATTGGGATTAAAAGATGAAAAGACACCAAAGTTTCTCAGTGGTTCACCATAAACACTTAGTGGTTATAGTGCTCCTGTGTTTAAAAAGGCAGGGTTTTTCCTAAAGGAAACAATGAGGTAAGAGAATCTCTTTGTCCTGTGGGATGCTGTGTTCTGACGGTTAACTTGCCAGACCAGATTTTCTGCTCTCAAGTTCACGCAACACCCACACAGAGCATACTCTGAAGTGCATGTGTGATCACTTTCACACACATGCTCATGCTGCAGCTGTCTCCTTTTAGAGCATGTGTGTTTTATTCCCTCACATCTGCAAGCTGCATTTATTTGTGCAGGTAAAGAAAGCCCTTTAGTGCCAAACAGCTGCAACCTGTTGTGGTCCCCTATGCTGAGTATCTGGGGTGTGTGAGTGGAGATCTGCGAATGGCTGTGTCATAGAGATCTATGTATTCCTGGGGTAAAGGACAGCATGTGACCGCTCTACTGGTGGTAGGACAGAAGTGTGTGATGTGTGCGATCAGGGTGGGACTGTGGAGAATTGATGATTTGGCTGGGTGGAGAGTAGCCTCTCTCTGATTTATACATCTTCTGTCCTAACACACTCACACTTGTATAAAAACAATCTCATTGATCTTTCCTCTTCTTCTTGAGTGCATAAACTCATTCCCTCTGACACTAGGGGATATGGCCTTGATAGAGCACCTACTAGTTGGAATTAAGATTTTAATAGAGCATGCAGCTTTAGCGTGCATTGCTGCCTGGGAAATGCTTTGATTGAATAGTTAGCATGATTAATAGGATAATTGGATGAATAATTCAAATAATGTGTGGGTCAGAGTTGTGCAACTGGCTGGGCTAAGAAAGGACAGTTCCCTGGGAGCTTAAAACAGCACTGACACTTGCAGAAATTACACACTGATGAGTGTAATTCACTTAATTATATGTGTGATAAGCAACAAATTGTATAATCCCTGTGTTTGTGCATGTGTTGCCTTGGTCATACATCACCCTAGAACAATGGCTCAATCTGTAAAAACTTTTGCAGAGAAACACAAAAGCAGATGAGCACGTCTTATCTTTGGCAAGTCGCCCTGACAAGAAATGTTACCAGTCATACTTGCCACTCAGGCATTTCTTGCTGATAAAACCTCCACTGAGGTCAAACTAGTGCAGGTCTGCAGTTTGAAAAGTCAGTGTCAGTGAGATGGGCAGCTTACCTTAGCAGGCTTTTAATTGAGCAACTCATGAAGTGCATCTGTGTTTCTGGAAAGTGGGAGGATAAACTTTCGCAACTGTTAACATCCCCTAGCTGTCACTGTGATGAACCTCTTACCTCTGCACTTTAAAAGAGAAAAAAACACACAGACACACAGGCACATTGAGCAATATTTCCACCATGTTAACTGGTTGTGTTCTGACTGGCCTGGTTTGTATGGCGTGTGTATATTGCGTGTTTACACAGAGGGGCAGAGGAGGAAGCGGACCATAAACACACTGCGCTGGTTTGTGATTCTAAGAGCATGGTTGAACTGGCTGCTTATCCCTGACCTACATGTGGGGGAATATAGGCCATATAATACAGGCGGAAGAGAAACAGGCTTATCTTAGGATAACCTTATGATCTCCTGTGTGAGAATGAGCTGTAGTGGAATTGAATAATCTCCCATTAGGAGCAATATCGGGTGGTTACATGCGCTGTGGGAATCGTAGTCATCTGGAGAGAGGAGAAGTGGACTCATTGTCATCTCTCTCTTACTCAACACTCAACACACACCCTTCCCCTTATTCTGTTTTTCAAGAGGATGACGGTCAAGGAAGATGGGGAGAACACAAGCGGGAACAGACACAGATACTCACATCTGCTTGTGAGGGCACACACACACACACACACACACACACACACACACACACACACACACACACACACACACACACACACACATACTTGCAGAAACTTTCCCCGGTTGCAGTCCTCCATCTCTCTGCCTACTGACCCACATTCCAGCCTGGTTGTGTCACTGGAGCTCAGCCGGGGCTGTGGCGGCCACTGTCCATCTGATCCTAATGAGGCTGTGAGCCCACCACAGACAAACCACATGAATATGCTGGCATGCAAGAAATCGTACTCTTTTACTCCCTGTTTTCCTGTTTTGCTGTCTTTCCTACTGTCCTCTTGTTTCCCTGTCTTTCTCTCTATCCCTTCTCTTCTCTGGCCGTCCCCCTCAGAATCAGTCTGCTGGCTCCTGCCCTCCCCTCAGGTACTTATCTCCAGCATTTGCTGATCTAGGTCAGTCTTCTGAGCTCAGTTTCTCTGCCTCTCTGTGTTGCTCACCCTCCCCATCCTAAGGCCAGGGTTACATAACAGTGATGATTCAATTGGAACAGGCTGTATATGTTCCTCGCTCTCTGGATACATGTGGCCCCAGCTGACTGGTGTCAACCCTGTGTTTTGCTTTAAACCTCAGCCAGTCCAACTAAGTGGCCTGCCTTGAAAACCAAATAAACACACTAAGTGTCATTTGGTTCTGTGCAGCACCTGTTGTCCAGCACAAAGGAATCTGTTGTGTTGTTGTTGTTGTTTGTTTTTTTTGTAGTTGCCCCTTTCAACAAGCACCTTCTTTACCCTTTCTGGCCAACAGCAATCTTGTCTGCTGTAGGTTAGTAGTATCTGAGATAAATTTGGGAGGGTTAGCATGGGCCCAGGCGGCCATGTCGTGTCAGCAGAGCAGGCCTTTCAACTCGCCTGTCTAATCTGGAGCTAATCCTAATCCCGTTAGTGTAAACACTGCTGCCATCTGGGCCCAGACACACCACAGCTCTGATTATAATGAACCCATCAAAAGGTCTTCAAACCATCACACTGCATGAGCTGTCAGTGACTCACGCTAAACTCTCTGACCTCAGCTTATGACACAATCATGCTGAAGATGGACAGTCCAGCAGTTAGTGGGTAAACAAACAGATGCATAGCCAACACTGTACATGAGATGATGATGATACAGCAGGCAATTATGACGGGAGACTAGAAAAAAAGCCACTTATATTTGGTGTTAGGACATATGAAGACGAACATGAGTAATCTGTGTCTATAGGGTCTTTGGCCACTGGAGATGTAAGAGGGAGCATTAGCTGTTGGTGATGTAACCATGGTGCTGGTTAATGGATAAGCAGGAGCGAAGGGGGGGGGGGCCTCAACAGTGACAACTGCTGTGCTACCCTCACCCTGGCAACCCCCACCTCCACCAACACTACCCCTCCCAATCAAACACACACATACAGAGCGGGTGAGGGAGGGTGACATGGCTGTGAGTGAGTCATTAAAGCTGACAGCATGCTTCCAGTAAGTATGTTTGGATGCACATTAGTCTTGTCTTATTCTGTTGTTGTTGTTTTTTTTTTTTATCATACTGGGAATATGAGTGTAAAATCTGGTTAATGATATGTCTATATAAATAAATAATTATCCAATTTCTGATTATCTGAATGAACCCACTTTTCTGGCTGCGTGGACTTTCTGAACTGATCTCCCTGCTAGGTTGGGGCTCTTCATCATATTACCAATAATGGAAGACAAGAGCACGCATTTTAAAGCTGTCTTTACATGAACAATTAATCAAATGACTATGTGTAGTAAGGAAGGGATTGCGTGTAGTGATGAATCCAAAAAAAATTGAACACCCAACACAGTTACCCTCAGCTCCATGTAGCATTTTGGCATCCCTTGGTTCATTGTTTTGGCTTTCGGACCCACAACTCTACTCTAAAAAAGTACTCTAAAAAGAAAAGCCCTGAAAACCTACTGCACAGCAAAGCAGGCAGACAAAGTTAGCAACTAGCTGGTGTACATAGTGAAGCATTTAGCAGCTAAAGAGTCAGAGGTATTCCTAAGGAATTAGTGGAGGCCAAAACAGTGCTAAAAGGAAAAAAGGATATTGGAATTACATTCTTCAGGTGGACACAAACACAACGGCACAATTATAATGTTATAATGTTGTCGATGTCTGTTTGATATGTACATAAAAAAAGGTTTGCTTAACTTTATGATCTGATATGTAGCCCTTGTTTTTACAGCTTGTTGCACTGCTCCCTCAAATGGCCAAGAAAATCAGTTTTAACATCACCATTGTCACTTTCATCTCAGTGAGTATAGATCATCATTGCATCATTTATGATCATATTTTTGTTTTACTGTCTAATTACTCTGCAACTCAGGTTGTAGATGATCTTGGTTACAATTGGTGTACCCCATACTTTATGAATTTAAGTTTCTCAAACTGGCATGAGGGCCTCTCTGGGTTTCTGAGGCCAAAATCTAATGCTAATGCATAACTTTGACTCTCAAAAAACAAGAATAATACTGGGACACTAGTAAATACACCATTTGACACAGAATTTGGCATCTTCTCAAACTGCTTTCAAGTAGAATCGACTTCTCCTACATTTGAAGTTACTTTTAAAAACTTAAAAATAAAGTGATTTAATCTAGTCAGAGGTGTCAGTGGAATTGAGCTGATCCCAATAATCTATGAAATATATTGAAACTTGTTGCTACTGTTGGGGGTTTTGTCCACAGAGTAGCAGTTTAAACCAGAGCCACTGGTGCTCTCACAACGAACTGCCAGCTTTGTCAGCCAGCAGATGTTCCATTGTTTAGCTCCGCGGTGTAAGGTTGCTTCAGTTGAAGTTGGGACACTTGCTGCATCTTTTGAATTTAGCCCCATTGAGTGCCGTCACCACCAACCCCCACCTCCTTCTGCCCCCCCAAGCTACTCAGAGAGGGGCTTTACCCCTCCCCCTATCCCCTTTAACCCCCTGCAGACCTCATAGTTGTTGCCCCTCCACCACCACGACTATAACTCCCCCTACTCTTTGTCTCTCTCTCAGTCAGGCCTTCACTAATCAGCACCCCCCACTACACACACGCACACACACACACACATCAAAAGCCGATTTATTGACCAATTACTGCGGCGTGAGAGTGTATATGGAGAGTGTATTTGCATCAATATACATTGAAATGCTAAAATGCTGACACACACACACACACACACACACACACACACACAGACACACACACACACACACACACACACACACACACACACACACACTCATGCTCACGCAGTATGTGTTATCAGGCTGCCTGTTATCAGATGGAGAATGTATAGTGTATAGATGCCTCTGTTTGTCTTGCATGGTTACAATTCCTTCTTTTCAACCCGGCGTCTGAATGTGGCTGCTGTTGTGGTCAGGGCCTGAGTGACCACCACTGTGGAGCTTATGTAATAATCAGTGCCCTGCTTTCCTCTTCCCTACTATAGGCCTGTGTGTGTGAAACAGAGAGCGAGAGAGAGGCTGTTATAAGACCTAGGAAACACACAGGCAGCACACACTTCCTGTTTTTGTGTTGAACCCATTGGAGGCAGGAAGTGAGAGGAACCGCTGTTCTGCTCTTTCTGCTGTCTGACGGGTGAATTTTGCCTGACGAAATGATGCTACTGCTCTGTCAGCTGCCACCCCCTTACTTACACCACAGATTTAGGCGATGGGGTGGGGTGAATCTAGACTGTTGCCTCTCTGAAAGCCAATAACAACAAATCCAATTAAGTCACTTGAGTGCAATGTGGATGCTGTTAATGGTCTGTGATGTGACTCCAGGAGATGACCTTCATATGTGTCCTTTACCTTGGGGGTGATCAATTGCCAGCCCTTATCTCAGCAAGAAAAGGAAGAAAGGCTTCTATTTGTGTCTGATAACAAGACATGAGTGGGAGGGGCTGTGATTTTTATGCATGGTAAATGAGGAAGGGTTCAAGCCAAAACCAAGCAGAACCCCAGTAAAAACAAAGAATCTGGTGGCGGCAAACATGCCTGAGTGGTCGCTTTGAAGGACTGATTAAGGTTATAATAGTCCGCCTTGCCTCAAGCCTTCAGGCTGTGTGTTTTGGGGGGTGGGGCCTGATAAGGGGTAGAAGGGTAGTCCAGGCTGTTACCCTCTTTGTTCTGGCCCGCTCCACTCATGCCTGCTTTTGTCTCCACCCACAGTCTACCACTGAGAGAGCATTATCTCTCTATCCGTCTCGCGCCAAAACAGGGAGGGGGCGTGTTGCTTATTCTTCCTGCTTTCTTTCTTTCTGTCTGTTTTCCAAGGTACATTTTGTATCTGACACGTTTCCAGGGCAACTGCAGGTACAGAGTAGGTGTACAAAAGCTCCTTGAGCCCAGCCAATGCAGTCCCTCTCTGCCTCTTTCACTCAATTTCTGTGTGTCTTTCTTTCTAGCATTTCCCGCCACTCCAGGGTGCAAAGAGAGGGGAGGGGAGTGGTGTCACAGCCGGTATGAAGAAAGGCTGGCTCCTCTGAGCCTCGCGCCAAATGCCGGCGTTATTCAAATCAGCTCAGTGGGTGCGGCCCAACTGTCTCCATGTCCTGTTAACCCCCTCAGAGCTGCAGACTAGAACACAAAGGCAGATACAAGTGTAGGCTAAGGGCTTTGCCAGAGAAATGGTAAATGTATCACTGCTGTTCCACAGACAAAGCAGAATGGGAAATCTGTAGTTATATTCATATCCAGGAAACAGATTAAAATGATGTTATTAATGAGAGCTTGTCCTGTTTTTGTTGTTCCATAGGCTTTTCTTAGACAGAAAATGTAGTATTTGTATATAATGTAAAAATTTACAAATGCAAATTTTACCAACCTTTCTTTTATGAAACACAATGTTCTCTAATAAACTTTGAAAATACTGGGTTTATTCTTCTAAAACCACAGGTTTGTGCCATAATAAAACATGTTAGTTACCACAGACACTGAAAGTTCCTTTAGACAGGGCAGCTAAAGTTTAAGCATTTAAAGATTAAAAATATTCAGGTTTTCAGATCAACTTCCTGTCTCAAACAAACAGAGTTTCTCTTTCACATCCTCTTTGTCTACAACGCCTGGAGTGAGTGAGGCAGTGAAGTATTCAGGAGCACACTGGACAGCTCTGAGGCTGGCTTATCCTTTACCACGCTCTAGTGGCTGTGAGCATGAAATGCAAGAAATGAGTGATTCAGCTTTCAATGCCAGAGAGAGACTTTAAATAATGAAGCAACTCAACTGGGAAGTGTTTATCAAAACTGAATCAAATGTGTTAAAAAAAATACACTCCAGGTGTCAGATTTGCTCCTATACCTACTTCATTGTTGCGGCACACTATGGAGAGTGCAAGTTTAATTTTGAATGATGTCTAAACACAATATAAATACTTGAGAAAAAACAGATTGCACCATTTACAGCTTCTAAGTTTCCAGATGATAAAAGACACACAAACCTTCAGCTTCATCAAAAAAAGCTCTTTGCGTCTGGTCTCTGGAGAACCTGGAGGAGAGTGTGTGGTCATAGCCAGACACATTATTATTATTATTTGTCGATTAGATTGGCACAATTACAAATGGTACTTTGTGCCTTTGGTTTCATGTGTGCTGCCTCTGGAAGTATCGGATAAACAGGTTTAATTGACCCCTGCTGGTGTCTGACATCATCAGTCGGTCTTTACCACCTTTGTAATGCAGACAGATAAATAAAGATGATGGCCGTAAGGGATGCAGTTGTATCCAGCATGTTTCCTGTCAGGATGTGTCTCCGTCATCCTTGTGTTCCTTGAGTCCCTGCAATGATGTCTGCTCAGTATCGTCTTCCCGGAAACCCTCTGTAGCTCGTAAATTCCCTGTTTGTGGTGATAAAAGCATAGCTAATATTATTAATGATGCATTTATGCTCTTCAAAGCAAAACACGCGCTTTCATCTTTGTTCCCTGCATCACCTGTCTGTTTCTCTGATTGATGCCATATTTGGAGGGCTATATATGCAGTCTGGTGTCCCCACAGCCAATCAGATCCTAGATATGGGAGTCCCAGCCAGTCTGACTCCCTGGCTGTTGCCAGGCAACTGGGACTGCTGCTTCATATTTCAATCCATGAAACGATCCTGCAGGGGTTTACATGAGGAGGGGGCAAGAAGAAATTATCATTACATGCACAGGGGGAAGCAAATGACCCAGGATGGACTCCATTTCCCACACTGCCGAGCAGGAATATGAAATGTATGATAGCTAGTTCAGAACACATGGGATAAAATCCTGCTTTTGTATAAATAACATCTAAAAGAAAAATAATAATAACCTCTTCACTTTAAATGATCTGTTACTGCACTGTATAATAAATCAGCCTTTCTTCTATGTTCAAAGATAACAAACTCCACCTCTCTATTGGGAGACCTGAAGCATGATTAAATTTCAAGCATCATGACACAGCAGTGCTTTGACACATCGGTCTGTTCTATCCAATAGGTTGTAACAACCAGTTGTCACTTACATTAAATAACACGCCCTGCTGCTGCTCCAGCGAATTAGACACTGAAAGGGTTAAAAAGGGGGAGGATGCAAAATGGCTTGAAGTCAATAGTGTGTGTGAGGGAGAGGAACACACAGAAAGGCAAGCACAGAGGAGCTGAGCAAGGAGTGTAATGCAAGTGATGGCAGACATAAGAGAAACAGTGTGAATTTAACATTTTCCTGAATCTCTTATTCACTCTGCGACATCTCAGCATTCAGCTGAGTGCTTCCGCAGTTGCGCTCAAATTGATCTCATCTCCTGAGTGCACCATCATTGCATTCGATTGTGAATGCGCAAGAGTGAGTAAGGACTTTGTTGGGAAGTCCTGTCAAAGAGAGAGAAAGAGGAGAAAAGAGAGCCACCAGGGGACACAGTGCAACTCTAGTCCTGAGAGACAGAGAGAGAGAGAGAGGTGAGCTGAGGAGGTAAGATGAGTCTAAACACCGGTCAAACTCTGACCGTCAGTGGACAGGACTTGACCAGAATTAGCAGCAGCAGCAGCAGCACCAGTCGAGCCCCCGGGGAAGATGCTAGGACGGGTTTTAAGCCCTCTACCAGGAAACCTAAACCAGTGAGTATCTCTACAGCCTTCCACATACAGCATCCATTTATAGGTAGAGTTTCTGTGTAGAGTGTCAGAGTTGTTGACAGCAAAGTGTCACAGTATATAATCTTGTTGTCATTACGTTAGAGCTGAATTATGTTGCTCTTACTTGCTAGTTAAATCCTGCCAAGATACAGTTGTCTTCACTACTTGAGGTTGCCTTTTTCACAGTGGCCAGGACTGATGTCACATGATGGGTGACAGATGAGAGAAGACAGACACACTGACCTCACAACTTTATCAGTGTCTGGCCCTGGTAAAAAATAAAAATAAAACAGCAAGAGAGTCATTTCCAGGTCCACTAGTGAGAGCTGCATCATTTGAAGCCCCCAGTTAACTGAAAAGAAAGTTGAAGAGAGAAATGTAATTGGGTGAAACAGGGTACAGAGGCTCAGTGAGGTGTTATTGTGTCAGCTGGAACCTGAGCAACAGATAGAGGAGTCTTATTTCAGATCAGGTGGACAGTTCTCTGTGGCCTCATTTGGATTTTCAGACCTGGAGAGGATGCATCAAAATTCAGCAACGGATACAGCAACTACGACTTCAGGGTCTTGCAAGATGCAGGGAAATATCTTAGTTGTAAGTCTCGGACAAATATGTTATAAATCAGTTGTTTAAGTCTGTTTTTAAGAAGTGGAAATCATTTTTCATCCCATGCACATAGTCTGACCAGGTTTCAGGTTGAAATATCTTACTTTATTGTGTTTTTAAATCTTAATAAAATTACAGTAATACAGTAATATTCTGAATAAAAAGTTTAGCCCACTCATGACTAATTAAAAACTCGATACTGTCTGCTGTCCCAGCCTCCAAAGAGTTAACAGATGTCAGCCCTGTATGTGGGCCTGCACTATCAGAGTCTTGCAGAGGAAAATATTTCATATCACACTGTCACTTCTATTCTGACACATCAGCTCACTCGGTTTACCCACTGTTGTTAGTAAGTTAGGCATGGACAATAAAGTTTTTCAACATTCTTATGCCACAACCCAGATCATGTTTAATGAACTGTGTCCCTGCAGGCAGCAAAGTTACAACTCTGAAGCTGAACCTTCAAAACAACATCATCTCCTCTTATTCATATTCTAATAATACAATCCTCTGTGTTTGTGAAGGAGCAAGGCAAAGCTACATTGAAATGAAATGTTTTTAATCCTCTCATCCTTCAGCCCAAGCCGGAGAATGCCATCACCATCGCTGTGTCGTCCCGAGTCCTCTTCAACATGGAGAAGGAGCAACAGATCTACCAACAGGAAGGAATGGAGGATTACATCAAGTATCAGGTGGAGCATGAAACAGAGCCTTTCAGCCCCGGACCTGCCTTCTCCTTCGTCAAGGTCAGAGACTATGAGGACAACAAGGGGGATAAACACACACAGGCACACACCAGCACACACCAGCACACACCAGCACACACCAGCACACACACACTATATCAAACTAGATGCAGAGAGATTCCTTGGTGTCAGTGTTATGTGCTGGGTCGTGTCTCTGGAGGCGGCAGATGAGTAATAAGCCTAAAAACACCAACCCACTCAAACATACACAAACACATACTTCCATCCCCACTGCAGTGATACGGTATAATCTTTTTTTTTATACATATATATACATATATATATATATAACTCAAATCTGTCTGGATGTGTTCCCAGGCTCTGGAAGCTGTGAACACTCGACTGAGGGAGCTGTACCCCGAGAGCGAGGAGCTCTTTGATGTTGTGCTCATGACCAACAACCACGCATATGTTGGCCTAAGACTGATCAATACCATCAATCATCACCGTGAGTAACTGATACACATGAATGATAAAAAACTCTCTGTGCAGGGAAATATCCTTTTGTCTGGTGTACATCCTCCAGCATCACTTGCTTTATCTTTTTAGCTTCTTCTTTAAAGTCACAACATGTAGAATATAGTATAAAAGTATAAAAGTAAGCATTAGGAGGAGGTTGTGATGGATGGATGAGTTGACAAAACATATGACTCTGACACTGGGACCAGTTCTTTTCCCATTTCAAACCAATAGTCATTGTTGTGTACGCTAACCGAAACCATGCCATAACCTTAAACGTCCTTGCTTGCTGTCACACAGGGCTTATTTCAGGTCATGTCTCGTATCAGACGGTAGGTACAAACGGCCTACATGGTTGTTTAGGTTGGAGGACTTGTTGATTTGGTGGCACAACCTTTTGCTTGAAAAAATGAGACAATCCTGGTGAACTTTGGAGTAGTCCAGTGTTTGTTTGTCTCCCATTAGCTGCAGTGTGTTTTTTGATAATACCACTTGGGGGTGCCAAAGTTGGACATTTTCCAACCCTACACATGTGGCTCATGGACAGTTTGAACACTAACCCTCTGGAAAATGGTTGCAAAATATTTGAACCAAAATGCATTTATTAACAACTTATGAACATGTCACAGCTGTCCATCTGTCCATTAATGTGTTACTAAATTTGGTGATTTTTAATTTCTCACACAACCTAAAAAATAAGTGTTCCTTTTTTAATGAAGTTGACATTTTGGAGACAGCTTCTTTTTTTTTCATAAGACGTACACAAAACAACAGACTTAAGGCAATAGTTCAACATTTTGGAAAATATTCACCTTCTTTCCAACAGTTAGGTGAGAAAACTGATGCCACGCTCATGTTTGTACAGTACATATGAAGCTAGCATACAGTTAGCTTAGCACAAAGACAGGGGACAGGGAGAAACAGGATGGCTGCGTCAACAAGTCAAAGATCGAAGTGAAAAAAGACACATTTTACACGGTGTTTAGGTTTTATGTAGTTTTACATGCTGGTAGGTGGAGTTACCTTACAGAGCTAGACTAGCTGTCTCCCCCTGCTGTTTAGCTTAGTTTAGCATAAAGAATGGACCTTGAATTATATTTATTATACAGTTATGAGAGTGGCATTAATCTTCTCATTGAAACCTTGGCATGAAAGCAAAAAGCGTATTTTCCAAAACATCAAATTATGCCCTTCATGGATTGTTTCAGTGGAGGAACCATTATTGTCCTTATCCACATTCATAACTGAAGACCTGATGGCTTATTATGAAGACAGGAACTATTGAGCCTTAATTAGTAATTTCTCCAATTAGAGTGTTATAATCTGACCCCATTAATCTGTTATCACATGACAGTTCTGTTGTTAGGTCAAATCAAACTTGATAAAGGTCCATTCACCAAAAGAATGCCATAGAACATTTACCACATCCATAAATGCTTTATTAATTTTTTTATGAAGCTGATAATTACAACACATACCAATTTACAGTAGTAAAAGTATGACTTGTCAGAAAATGTTTTCCAAAGATACACTGTAGTTTATTGTACGTCAGACCCACATAGATCATCCTGTTAATATAAATACTCACTACAGAATCAAATGTGTATCCGCCACTGAGAATAGTCCCCAACAAATGCACAATTTTATTGATTTGAGTAACGTTTGCTAAAAACTACACTGCCCAGCTGTTTGAGGGAATTATTAAGTATATATTCATGGAGCTGGGACTAACACATTTTAGGTTTTGGTCTTTTCATGGGATTTGTTGGCAATAAGAAAAATATAAAATGTCACAGCTTCATCCTTTAAAGGCACTAAGTTATTATTTACTGATACAGCTGATTTCAAGCTATCACTACAGGCAATGGTTTTTGACACAGATCAGTTTTTTTTCATGCTGGAGGGTCAATTAACCACTGATACAGCTTTAAGTCTGTCCTGTTGAGGTTATTTTGGGTCAGTATTGTCCCCCTCTCCATGGCTTTTCAGACCACTAACAAGGCTTTAAATTGAAATAGATGTAAGCATACAGTATGCGTAGATAGAACAATGTAAATCCTGCTTACGTGGACAGTTTGCAGTTATTGTGGGTAAATTTCAGTCTCTACCACCATTATAACCTCTTATATTAAAACACTTGGGCTTTGACTAGGTGATCTCCTGAAATAGCACAGGACCTACCACAGGTCCATGTACTGACACACACACACCAACAGACTGAGGGTGGGCTGGACTCTAGTGATGTGCTGTCACTCTGTAGATTCTGTAGCTGCTTTCCACAGCTGGTCCTCTTGATTCCCACACTTTATGACCCAGTGTCCCTCCCCAGGTCACACAGACACGCAAGTGTGGACATGAAGACTACTCAAGATATCACAGAATCCTCTGTTGACTCATTGGGAGGAAGAAATAGAAAGACACAGTCAGAGAAGGAGGAAAAGAAAGGAACTGGCTGTAATCTAAGAACCTTTTGTCCTGTCTATAAAAGCTATTTTGTTTATTTCCTTGGTGAATCAGCGCGTGTTGACAGACTTCCACTCAGTTTAAGGGGTTGCTCTCATCCCTCTGGATGAACAGGGACTGCGAGTGGTTATGGTGGGATCTTTCTGATGGTCCAAGCACCATGTTATGTCCCCCAGGGATAAGTGGTGGGAGTTGGAGATCTGTGGCCCTGTTTCCTCGCAGGGGTTTGGCAGTCCCTCACCCTGCTTTCACTCGTGTAGTCGAGCCAAGTGGAAAAATCTGCACAGCCCGAGACAAGATCTCAGGCTCTCTCCTTCCATGCCAAGGTTCGCTCTTCCTCCTCCCTGCTCTATCTCTTAGACCCACACACCACCAACACAGTATGTGATGCAGAATAGGTAGTTATGCCCTCAGTTGTCCCTGGTCCTTTATTATTGTTGTCATTTGCTGAAATAGCACAAATTTAAACTTTTATTATTATTCTTTAACTTTTCTATAACTTTCCTTGCCATTCATACAGAAACATCAGTTATTCACATAAACTTTTTCACCAACAGTATTGTGTGTGATTATCAGCTGACTCTTGCATATATTCAGTTTATGGACAATAAATGTTCACTGAGCTTTTGATTCCTTCTCTCTGCAGAGCTGTTCATCGAGCGCTTCTGTATGACTGGAGGAAACAGTCCCATAGGCTACTTGAAGGCCTACCACACTAACCTTTACTTGTCTGCTGACCCAGGCAAGGTTCGAGAAGCTTTGGAGGAAGGTCAGTACAAAGAGAGAGAAGCTACATGATACCGAGAAGCTCTAATACTAGAAGACAACAGATAGTTCTTGTCTCTGCTAAGTGATGATGTTGTGCTCCTAATTTTCATAAATAGCTTCAACATATAAGATTCAAACTCAATACACAGTACAAAATGTGTGTCTGTGTGTGTGTGAAATACTGTGTGTACACCACCAGGTATAGCAGCAGCCACCATGTTCACCCCAGAGAAGATAACAGAAGTGTCGGAGACTCAGCTGCGTGTCGCCTTTGATGGCGATGCCGTCCTCTTCTCTGATGAGTCTGAGCGCATTTACAAGGCCCATGGACTGGACAAGTTCTTTGAGCATGAGAAGGCCTACGAGAACAAGCCTCTGGACCATGTACAGTATACACATAGAGACAATTATCATTATCACACCGCATTTGGTACATTCAATTAAAGGATAGTTCTGGTTTAAAATGTGCATCTTACTCTTGACCCTCACTTGTGGCATTAAAATTGTACAAACAAAAGTCGTGCCTGTGAGGTGGAAACATGTTGACATCTCGACAAGTCCAACAGGGTGAGAAACGAGGTGTCAGAGGGTTAAACAGAATGAAAAAAGGAAAGTTTATCAAAACATCTTCATTTGGAGGTAAAACTGAAATTGAAAACATCTGAGTCCCTAATAAGTATATGATAATTAATAATCCAAAAATCCCCACGACAGCTGTGTGCACATACAACCATATTAAACACAGTAGGTCAAAGATGAACAGAGAAGTTGGTCTGTAAACTGTAATGGGTGTTCGAAACAGACAGTTTAGATCACGTGTGTCTTGTCCCTCCGACTTCTTTTTGTGATTTCACCTCATTTCCAGATATCAGGAACTGGTAAACTCAGTTTGTTATGTACTTTGGCTTTCAGTCTAGATTCTAGGTTTTCATGTGTAACAAACAGCAAATACATGTAGAAACAACCAAACTGAGGCTCACTGTCATGCATTTTTCCCTCTTTCTGCAGGGGCCATTGAAGGGCTTCCTGGAAGCTTTAGGAAAACTACAGAAGAAGTTTTATGGCAAAGGCCAGCGCATGGACTGTCCCATCCGGACCTACCTGGTGACGGCTCGCAGTGCAGCCAGCTCTGGTACAAGAGCCTTAAAAACTCTGCGCTCGTGGGGTCTGGAGATCGATGAGGCTCTCTTTCTTGCAGGGGCACCCAAGGGGCCCATGCTGGAGAAGATCAGGCCGCATATTTTCTTTGATGACCAGATGTTTCATGTGGAGGGGGCAGCGGAAATGGGGACAGTGGCGTGCCATGTGCCCTATGGGATAGCACAGAGAGTTACCAAGAAAGGAATAATGGACAAAGAGATTTCTTCAGCAGCCGAGTAGCCTGGACGTCACGGTGCAGAAGGACAGGAGACTAAGGGGACGTTTCATTTTGGCTTCCAGGATGTTGTACCTACCGTAAAATGTAGTCATCAATGCAATGCAATCATAGTTCATAAAGTTACACTAATTATAATGAGGAATCCTTTATAAGTGATTGTAAGTAAGAACTTTATTAACTGAAGCTTTATCGATAAGTTATAAGCCACTAATTAGAATAATGTTTGAGGTGCCAGTTTGCATTTAGTAATGGATCACTAACCAATGTTTAAAACATCATTATTAATAAAGAGAAAGGTTAAACATCAGCCATAGTTACAACTTACAAATCCTTTATAAAGATTACCTTATGAAAAGGTGGAACTCTGAGCTGTCTGTGTTCAGAATTTCCATTTGCAGTAAGATATTTACCTCGCACTCCAGCAGCATCCTGTATTATGTTCAGCACTGAAATATTTTTACCCACGTTTACCCAAAAAAAGTTTAATCATACAAATTCTAAACATTATTTATTTAGATGCCAGGTTGCTGGGGAAACAACACCTGTATTTCACAGCTGCACTGAAGACACGTAGCCAGACACTTTCTACACGTTTATCACTTTACTGCTTGTTCTGTGTGTTTTTTAAAACTGGTGCCTTTTTCTCACTGTTGTTTTACAGATGTCAGTCTTGCATGTTGGTAAATGTACATTGTACATATGGTTGTTTGATCAGTGTATATGAATGTATCTTAAGTATGAAAATTAAAAATATGGGTAAAAGAGAAGTATTTTACTTTCTATTTATTTAATATTTCTTTTTGTTCAAGACAATGAAGAAAGAAAAAAAGAAAAAGGTTTTTAACATCTTTAGCATTTATTGTCATCTGTAGCACCCACAACAAGTTAACCTGGAGTCGAGGCTAGGGCTAGTGACTACAATGTAGCATCAATGTTGACCCATGATCAGAAGACCAGGCTACGAGCTGGGAGGGAGTAAACAAGAGACCGAGGTTTGCTTAGAAATATATATATATTGTGCATTAACATCAACAACAGTCAGACAACAACAGGTAAAGTGCTAAATATATACAGTGGAAAATGTGTGAATACCAATTTCAGATGGCCAGTCCAAACAATTCATGTAGCTACTCGTTCAATCATATATATACTCCATAATACTTCAACACGACAAAATTAACCCGGATGTTCAGCTCACTTAATACCATTTACCCAGCTGCCCACCCACAGTTCATGAAGAACCCACGTCTGGGTTAAGTTGAGTCCAGGGGGAGGTATGGGTGAGAAAGTGTGTGGGAGAAGAGTGTGTGTGTGTGTGTGGTGGGCAATGGGCAACAGGTAGGACGAAAGTTTATTGTGAGCTACAGGGAGCCCCCTACCGGCCTGGCAAAAAGGGGGGTCGATCCGTCGCAGTCCAGCGGTAGGCTCTAGGCCTGCTCCTTAGCTCGCCATCAATCCACGTTTGGTCTGGAGAACAGGACCATAGTTCCATAAATCACAGTATTCATACCAATCTAGTGCGCACATAATCCGACTAAAGCGCTAATAGCACTAGAGTAACTCTTTTCAAATATTCATGATTCTTTTCAAATATTCATGATTCAGAAATAGAAAAATAAACATCTATCAATCATAAACAACATTTACAATATCATTTATCCCAAATATCCTAATTCAAATTACTAATAGGAAAATACATCCATAACGTTACCAATGCCATGAATACATCCACAAAATACATCCACTTACATTGCAGCAAGGTGCTCTGCCCAACTTATTCATTGCAAGACCCGTTTCATTTTGGAGAACCCAGGCATGTTTTAATAACCAAACGCTAACCACCTTTATTAAAATGAATGCTGCGGCTAGGCAAATGCTAATGCTAGAGCTAAAAACAATTGGACTCACCAGTCTCTGCGCAAGTTACACGCTCACTCGCTGTCGGTTTCCGCACGGCAAGTTTGGCCCGGCAAGGAGCTCCTACAAGTCAACACATCGCTTAACACTTGGCCATTATAACAATGGAAAAGCAGCGGAAAGTTTATAGTTTACCCAACCTGTAGCTCGTCTTTCCTGCAGCTTCACCCCCTCTTACCGAGACTGAACAGCGCGGCTCTATACATAAACGCGGTTGGTCGTGCCATCCCACGTGACCCCGTGATGTCACTAACCAGCATCACTGTGATTGGCCCAAAGGGACCACGCGAGAACCGGAGCTAACTCCGCGAGATTTTGAGCGGAATGAAAAGAAAGGAGAAACCTGTCACCTGGGTTACACATTTTGTCATCTGCTAAGCTTGACGCTGCCAGTATAGGTGGCTTGCTGCCCTTTCCACCTTTGACTTTAAACTCCAGTATCGGGCTGGCCAGCCAGAACAGAGACGCTGACGCCCTCTTCTCGAAGGCCTCATGATCTGTGGATGAAGACGATTGTCAAAAAGAAATGGGAATCTGGTCCAGCAGTTCACCCGTGACCATGTGGATGAGAAGGTGTTGGCTTGATCAGAGGGTTGTAGCCGCCATTTTGTCACAGCTGTCTGGTGAGAGTTTCAAGTCCCCCGAGAGCGGTGCTTCTTTGGTGGAGTCATTGAGCATGTCAGTCTCTGTCATCCTGACTGTTATGCCAGCGAGTCTCCTCAAGGGCTGCCAGTTGTGCTGCACTGTCCCGTCCGGACTCCGGAGAAGCAGAGAGTGGGATCCCAGTCTTTAAGGAACTAATCGCTCACCTCGAAACGGTGAGAGTGTGCCCCTACAGTCGAACACAACTTCCAGATTCTTGGGCCTGCTGTTTGAGAGGAGGAATCGCCTTGAGTTTCGAGACGATGTTCTTTACAGGAAGAGGCAGGATGGAAGGACCATCTATAGTTTCAGCTTATGTTGCCAGAGGAATTGCGTCAAGGAGTTTACCAGCCTCCATTACGACATGGGGCATATGGGAGTCGAGAGGACGCTTGACCTAGTGAGATCTCGGTTCTTCTGGCCACGTATGGCTGTAGATGTGGAAAAGAAGATTAAGACTTGTGACCGTGTGCATTCGAAGAAAGCCCTACCAGAGCGAGCTGCCCGCTGGTAAACATCAGGACCGGCCGGCCGCGTTGAACGTGTTGTGCATGGACTCTGACGCTCGAGCAGACAGAGTAACACAAAGACATCTTGTCCTCACAGATCATTTTCACTAAATACGCCCTGGCTTTTCCAACTGCAATCAAAGGCGAAGACTGTTGCTAAATGTCTGTGGGAAAATTTCATCGTGCATTATGGCACTCCCGGAGCGTCTGCACACAGATCAAGGCGCGACTTTGAGTCCCAGTTAATTCGAGAACTCTGTGACATTTGCTGGTATTCAGAAGACCCGTACACGTCATATATCTTCGTGGCAACCCAGTGGAAGAGGTTCAATCGGACGCTGCTGAGTATGTTGGGTACGTTGGGACGGAGCAGAAGGCAAAGATGGAAGGAGTATGTAAAGCCCCTGTCCATTGCTTACAACTGCACCAGAAACGAGGTCAACAGGCTACACTCCTTATGAGCTCATGTTTGGTCGTTCTCGAGATTACTGTGGATCTCGCTTTTGGTTTGCCAGCAGGGAGACAAACCTGCCTCCATCACACTCAAAAGTATGTGCAGACTCTTCGCTCTCGTCTGGAAGAAATTACCAAGTTGTTCCAAGAATGCAGCCAAGTCAGCAGAACGGAACACAGGCTCGTTTTTGATCAGAGGGTAGACCCTCTGCTCTGGAGGAAGGGGACCGAGTGCTGGTCGGAATGTGAGACTCCGGGGTAAACAATAAGCTGGAAGACAATGGGAGAGGGACATCTATGTTGTTATTAACGTGCTGGTGACCTCCTGTATACACGGTGAGACCTGAGAAAGAGGCATCTGGGAAGACGCGAACATTGCACAGGGACCTCCTGCTTCGTGTGGTTTCTTAACGGGGATGCAGGAACCAAAATCCTACCCTGCTGCACCAGGCCGCCGACCTCAAACTCGGAGTCTGACGGAGCCAAGAATGGGATCCAGAGGAGTGCCTGAGTGAGGAGAGAGGAGGAAGGGAGACTTCCTAGCGTTTAATTCCAGCGATTGCGAAGTTCAGGGTAGAGGGGAGTTTTTCCGGCCCAGGCTTCGCCTGCCAATCCCATTGTGACGGAGCCAGTGTGTTCACCTGAAAGGCATCAGCTGGTTGTTGAGGAGCCTTCTCTGGGGACCGATTGCTGAGGATCCATCTTTGCTCTGGGTGGAGGAAGAGGCGTCTGAGTGGAGACTGGGGAATACTTACCGGAGGGTGAAGAAATCAGTTCCACTCCAGAGACACCGCTACTGAGGAAGAAGTGGAGCACAGAGAAGCTGAGGCCAGCCAGGCTTATTCGGCGTTCCTCACGCAGCGGCAATCGCCTAAGCGCCTGCAGTATCCTAGGTTGGGTAACCCATTGATCTCTGTCATACAGACACTTTTCCATAGTTGGCTGATGCGTACGGTGAGGCTGGTACCAGTCCTGCGTCTAGCACTATAGCTCACGATCCATGTGGTTTAGCATGCCCGGAGTGCATGGTTCTAAGGGGGAG